>NC_091988.1:174676696-174984815 GCF_044704955.1 Pristiophorus japonicus | reverse complement strand
TGGTTTTCGGCTTAAGTGGGACCTCGTATTGCCTTAAGAATGGCCATCGGGTCAGTAAGACTGCGAGGGATGTGCATGGCAGGAGGAGACTGGCTATAGCAATGTCAGTAACACTGTCCAGAGGATGGAACTGCAGTAACACAAAAAGGAGAGAGATGAAGGAAGTACAGGACTTTATGTGGGTCAGGACTAAAACTGTGGCATGCTAAATAAATTCCAATTTTGGAGAATGAAAGCAGGGATCGCATCAGTGTCACATGCATATCTTGATTATTGGACTGGAATTATGCAACTGGTACTTGATATATATAAGGCAAAGCTATCAAAATATGAGAATCTGAAGTTTTGATTTCCAGGAATGGAATGCAACCCTTTGAAAACTAGAACTCACTATTGAATATCAGCCAGTGTACACATTCCAGTTATAACCAATTTGAAGTACCTTCCTGACCTCTTGGGAACTGCTTCCTCTGTATAATCTAAAATCCCAACTGAAGAATTTATTGGGTCAGAATTTGCGGTGGATAATAACGGCAAACTAACAGCGTTCGTCATTATTACCCCTTTGAAACTGACCGCAAATTCAGGATGTAGCGCATGTGAATCTAAATGCGGAAGTCTTGAAGTTGCGGTCAGTCATTCACTGTGCAGACACTGGCTGCACCGTGCCCACCCTGCCCCCTGCCCAACTGTGCATTCACTGTAACTGATGAAAAATTTCCATGGTAATCTCACTGTTCAATACCCCATTAAATCTTAAGCCTTAGGTATAACTGGAATTTTAACAGTGTATTGACTGCCAAACAAATGTTATGGCCCTGAAAAACAAATTTTATTTCTGTAGAGTGTCAAATATTTCTATTATGATAAAAATTATAATTTTAAAAAACTTTTTTAAAAAGTATGTTCATGATATTTCAGGTTTGACCTTATTCCCATGTGCGAGCCCCAATCTTTGTTTAGATCTCTGTAAAAAAATGTAAACGTCCAGCTTCTCATTTCCTGGTTCCCTGTCTGTGAGAATTCTGCAATTTGATTGGCCTCTTAGATGTCACATAGAAACATAGAAACGTAGAAAATAGGTACAGGAGTAGGCCATTCAGCCCTTCGCGCCTGCACCACCATTCAATATGATCATGGCTGATCATTTTTGCAACTTTAGTACCCCATTCCTGCTTTCTCTCCACCCCTCATCGATCCCTTTAGCCGTAAGGGTCTCATCTAACTCCCTTTTGAATATATCTAATGAACTGGCCTCAACAACTTTCTGTGGTAGAGAATTCCACAGGTTCACAATTCTCCGAGTGAAGAAGTTTCTCCTCATCTCGGTCCTAAATGGCTTACCCCTTATCCTTAGACTGTGATCCCTGGTTCTGGACTTCCCCAACGCCGGGAAGGTTCTTCTTACATCTAACCTGTTCAATCCCGTCTGAATTTTATATGTTTCTATGAGATCCCCTCTCATTCTTCTAAATTCCAGTGAATATAAGCCTAGTCGATCCAATCTTTCTTCATATGTCAGTCCTGCCATCCTGGGAATCAGTCTGGTGAACCTTCGCTGCACTCCATCAATAGCAAAAATGTCCTTCCTCAGATTAGGAGACCAAAACTCAACACAATATTCCAGGTGTGGCCTCACCAAGGCCCTGTACAACTGCAGTAAGACCTCCCTGCTCCTATACTCAAATCCACTCGCTATGAAGGCCAACATGCCATTTGCCTTCTTCACCGCCTGCTGTACTGCATGCCAACTTTCAATGACTGATGTACCATGACACCCAGGTCTCGTTGTACCTCTCCTTTTCCTAATCTTTCACCATTCAGATAATATTCTGCCTTCCTGTTTTTGCCACCAAAGTGGATAACGTCACATTTATCCACATTATACTTCATCTGCCATGCATTTGTCCACTCACCTAATCTGTCCAAGTCATCCTGCAGCCTCTTAGCATCCTCCTCACAGCTCGCCACCCAGCTTAGTGTCATTTGCAAACTTGGAGATATTACATTCAATTCCTTCATCTAAATCATTAATGTATATTGTAAAGAGCTGGGGTCCCAGGGCTGAACCTTGTGGCACCCCACTAGTCACTGCCTGCCATTCTGAAAAGGACCCGTTTATTCCTACTCTTTGCTTCCTGTCTGCCAACCAGTTCTCTACCCACGTCAATACATTACCCCCAATACCATGTGCTTTAATTTTGCACACTAATCTCTTGTGTGAGACCTTGTCAAAAGCCTTTTGAAAGTCCAAATACACCACATCCACTGGTTCTCCCTGGTCCACTCTACTAGCTACATCCTCAAAAAATTCCAGAAGATTTGTCAAGCAGGAATTCCCTTTCATAAATCCATGCTGACTTAGACCGATCCTGTCACTGCTTTCCAAATGTGCTGCTATTACATCTTTAATAATTGAGTCCAACATTTTTCCCACTACCGATATCAGGCTAACCGGTCTATAATTCCGTTTTCTCTCTCACTCCTTTTTTAAAAAGTGGGGTTACATTAGATACCCTCCAATCCATAGGAACTGATCCAAAGTCTATAGAATGTTGGAAAATGATCACCATGCATCCACTATTTCTAGGACCACTGCCTTAAGTACTCTGAGATGCAGACTATCAGGCCCTGCGGATTTATCGGCCTTCAATCCCACAATTTCCCTAACACAATTTCCTGACTAATAAGGATTTCCTTCAGTTCCTCCTTCTCGCTTGACCCTCGGTCCCCTATTATTTTCTGGAGATTATTTATGTCTTCCTTCGTGAATTCACCTGATTCTGATGGCAAGGGACCTATATTAGTCCTAACTAATTTTTTTTCTCTTCACATATCTGTAGAAGCTTTTGCAGTCAGTTTTTATTTTCCCTGCAAGCTTACTCTCGTACTCTATTTTCCCTCTCCTAATTAAACTCTTAGTCCTCCTCTGCTGGATTCTAAATTTCTCCCAGTCCTCAGGTTTGCTGCTTTTTCTGGTCAATTTATATACCTCTTCCTTGAATTTAACACTATCCCTAATTTCCCTTGTTAGCCACGGTTGAGCCACCTTCCCCTTTTTATTTTTACCCCAGTCAGGGTTGTACAATTGTTGTAGTTCATCCATGTGATCTTTAAATGTCTGCCATTGCCTATCCACCGTCGGCCCTTTAAGTATCATTTGCCTGTCTATCCTAGCCAATTCACGTCTCATACCATCGAAGTTACCTTTCTTTAAGTTCAGGACTCTCGTCTCTGAATTAACTGTGTCACTCTCCATCTTAATGAAGAATTCTACCATATAATGGTCACTTTTCCCCAAGAGGCCTCGCACGACCAGATTGCTAATTAATCCTCTCTCGTTACACAAGACCCAGTTCCTTGACATATTGGTCTAGAAAAGTATCCCTTATACACTCCAGGAAATCCTCCTCCACAGTATTGCTACCAGTTTGGTTAGCCCAATCAATATGTAGGTTAAAGTCACCTTTATTGCATGCACCCCTAATTTCCTGGTTGATGCCATTCCCAACTTCCCTACTACTGTTTGGTGGTCTGTACACAACTCCCACTAACGTTTTCTGCCCTTTGGTGTTTCGCAGCTCTACGCATATAGATTCCACATCATCCAAGCTAATATCCTTCCTTACTATTGCATTATTCTCCTCTTTAACCAGTAACGCTACCCCACGTCCTTTTCCTTCCTGTCTATCCTTCCTGAATATTGAATAGCCCTGGATGTTGAGTTCCCAGCCTTGGTTACCCCGGAGCCATGTCTCCGTAATCCCAATTACTTCATATCCGTTAACAGCTATCTGCGCAGTTAATTCATCCACCTTATTACAAATGCTCCTTGCATTGAGACTCAGAGCCTTCAGGCTTGTTTTTTTAGCACTCTTTGTTTTTTTAGAATTATGTTGAATGTGGCCCTTTTTGATTTTTGCCCTTGATTTCTCTGCCTTCCACTCTTGTTTTCCTCCTTCCTACCTTTTGCTTCTGCCCCCTTTTTACTTCCCTCTGCCTCCCTGCGTAGATTCCCATCTCCCTGCCATATTAGTTTAAACTCTCCCCAACAGCACTAACAAACATTCTGCCAAGGACATCAGTTCCAGTCCTGCCCAGGTGCAGATCGTCTGGTTTGTACTGGTCCCACCTCACCCAGAACCGGTTCCAATGTCCCAGGCATTTGAATCCCTCCCCCTTGCACCATTCCTCAAGCCACGTAGTCATCTGAATTATCCTGCTAGTCCTACTCTGACGAGCATGTCGCACTGATAGCAATCCTGAGATTACTACCTTTGAGGTCCTACTTTTTAATTTAACTCCTAGCTCCCTAAATTCAGCTTGTTTAAACCTCATCCCGTTTTTTATCTATATCGTTGGTATCTATATGCACCACGACAGCTGCCTGTTCACCCTCACCCTCCAGAATGCCCTGCAGCAGCTCCGAGACATCCTTGACCCTTGCACCAGGGAGGCAACATACCATCCCTGGAGTCTTGTTTGCAGCCGCAGATCACACTAGGGAATTCCCACGACAGAGCGCTGCAATCAAATTATGCGTTGAAAAAAGCAAACTTCTCGCCACAGAGATCGCGAGCTCTCTGTGGGCAGCTTTCTTCGGGGCCAGCACCGAACACCTTGTGGGAAAATCAAAAAAAGCTAGCCAGCGCAGCAGCAGAATCAGTAGCGCGAAGGTCAGAAGCGGCGAGGAACGGAGGTCGGAAGTGACGAGGAGCGGAGGTCGGAAGTGACGAGGAGCGGAGGTCGGAAGTGACAAGGAACGGAGGTCGGAAGCGGCGAGGAGCGGAGGTCGGAAGCGGCGAGAAACGGAGGTCGGAAGTGACGAGGAGCGGAGGTCGGAAGTGACGAGGAACGGAGGTCGGAAGTGACGAGGAGCGGAGGTCGGAAGTGACGAGGAGCGGAGGTCGGAAGTGACGAGGAGCGGAGGTCGGAAGTGACGAGGAACGGAGGTCAGAAGTGACGAGGAACGGAGGTCGGAAGCGACGAGGAGCGGAGGTCGGAAGCGGCGAGGAGCGGAGGTCGGAAGTGACGAGGAGCGGAGGTCGGAAGTGACGAGGAGCGGAGGTCGGAAGTGACGAGGAGCGGAGGTCGGAAGTGACGAGGAGCGGAGGTCGGAAGTGACGAGGAGCGGAGGTCGGAAGCGACGAGGAGCGGAGGTCGGAAGCGGCGAGGAGCGGAGGTCGGAAGTGACGAGGAGCGGAGGTCGGAAGTGACGAGGAGCGGAGGTCGGAAGCGGCGAGGAACGGAGGTCGGAAGTGACGAGGAGCGGAGGTCGGAAGTGACGAGGAGCGGAGGTCGGAAGCGGCGAGGAGCGGAGGCCGGAAGCGACAATGAGTGGAGGTCGGAAGTGACGAGGAGCGGAGGTCGGAAGTGGCGAGGAACGGAGGTCGGAAGTGACGAGGAGCGGAGGTCGGAAGTGACGAGGAGCGGAGGTCGGAAGTGACGAGGAGCGGAGGTCGGAAGTGACGAGGAGCGGAGGTCGGAAGCGGCGAGAAACGGAGGTCGGAAGTGACGAGGAACGGAGGTCGGAAGTGACGAGGAGCGGAGGTCGGAAGTGACGAGGAGCGGAGGTCGGAAGTGACGAGGAGCGGAGGTCGGAAGTGACGAGGAGCGGAGGTCGGAAGTGGCGAGGAGCGGAGGTCGGAAGTGACGAGGAGCGGAGGTCGGAAGTGACGAGGAGCGGAGGTCGGAAGGGACGAGGAGCGGAGGTCGGAAGCGGCGAGGAGCGGAGGTCGGAAGTGGCGAGGAACGGAGGTCGGAAGTGACGAGGAGCGGAGGTCGGAAGTGACGAGGAGCGGAGGTCGGAAGTGGCGAGGAACGGAGGTCGGAAGTGACGAGGAGCGGAGGTCGGAAGTGGCGAGGAGCGGAGGTCGGAAGTGACGAGGAGCGGAGGTCGGAAGCGACGAGGAGCGGAGGTCGGAAGCGACGAGGAGCGGAGGTCGGGACCGACTAAGAGCGGAGGTCGGGACTGGCGAGGTCTGGAGGTTGGGACGGATGAGGTCCGGAGGGTGGGACCGGCGTGGTCCGGAGATCGGAAGTGGAGAGGAGAGAACGGACGAGGCACGGAGGAACGCAGAGGTCGAAGCCCAGAGGCGGAGCGGCCTGGAAAAGACCAAGGGAAGGCGCAGCACCGGCCAATAGCGAGGCTGTGAGGTTGTGAGGTTTACATTGCGTACTATGAATTCCACATAGAGAGAGATCCTGTGGGAAGGAGAAAGGAAGGAGGACAGTAGGAGAATATTTTGGCACATGCGGCAGAGCCTTGTCTCCAGTCGTCTTGGATCCCCTTGCCACTGGACCAAGACCTTGCTCCGTCAAGCCCTTGTGGTGGCTGGTGTGCAACGGACACCCCACGTTAAAAGAATTCACGCACAGGCATCTTCCACCATTTAAACTGAGTTCATCAGTCACCTGTGAAAACCAGTCATCCTTGACCCCAAGGGGGTGCCTATGATGATGATGATGATGATGATGATGATGATGATGATGATTTGTCGCTGGTTGCAAATTCCGAGCCATTGTATCCTTTTCAAATGTTGACTTTGAAAGCGCATGATCGATGTACTTAAAAAACTTTACAACCCAACACATTTTCATCCTGTATCTCATGGGAAGGAATGGAGTATTGATTGGTATAAACCACATTGAATGCACATTGCAAATAATAAAAAGAAACATAATGAAGCCTAAATTAATCCGATTACTTGAATTGTTGAATATAGGTGACAAATAGTTGTATGAATTATTTCTTGAGAGAACACTTCTGCAATCAATAATGCTCATTGAAAGGTTCAATATTTATTAAATTCATACAATAATTGATCACAGTAATAATTTTCAGCTTAACATATTCATTGGGGCCGAAATTTACCTTCGCCCGAAATGGGTCACCTCTTCCGCTCCTATTGTGTTTTTTCCGTCACTTCGGATGAGGTCGACACTTTCGCGAAATTCAGGTGTTTGCCGTTTGTTTCCCGGCGGACCAGAAGTCGGTCATAATGGGGGCAGAAGTGGAGACGATAAGTCCTGCAGAGGGGCGGAAGTGGAGGCGGGACAGAGTCTCTGCCGCTGTCAGTCAGCGGAGATGATGTCACGCTGCATGGGTGTCACCACGTCTCTCCCCTTCACTTAAAGGGGAGAGCCTTCAGCATTCAGAAACATCAGTTCACTGGGCCACCAGGGAGGGTTCAGCCGGGCCAGCAGCTTGGCACTCAAGAGGGGTTTGGCGACCCGACCAAACCCGGGGGCATAATTGGCCAGCCGATCTGGAAGTCGGCCGGCAAAAAGAAAATGCCGATCGCGGCAGTGCGCCCTCCCCTTGAAGGGCCGCCACGCTGCTATGGCTCACAGACTGAAAGCAAGGTGCACCGACAGAAAAAGCTGATGGGGGGCACCGCGCGGCGGATTTAGGATTTTTCGCACTAGATTTCGCGAAAGGTGTGCTGGAGGTGTGGGAGATCAGTGCTGTGCCCTTTGATGACGCACTTAAGATGGTTGGCAGCAGTGGGACAGAAGTGAGGACCACCAAAAAAATCCCCAAGGTGAATTTCGCTGGCGGTGGCCATTGGACGAGAACTCAGCGGCGGCTCAACTCCGTCGCCTGGCCGTCGCTTTCTGGCGGTAAGGGGCCTTTTTGGGGAGCTGAATTTCAGCCCCATTATGTTTGTGTAAATAATAGATTTTGTGAAAATGTGCTATGAACATATTTGATTCCTTATTGATTTACCAAGAGTGGCAGCTTAATCTAGATCCAGATCACAAAGACATAGAAGGAAGAGAGAACTTGTATTTATATCATGCCTTACCACATCCTTAAGGTGTTCTAAAGTGGTTTCCAGCCAATTATAGAATAAAATATATTAATTACCTAAGCACATGTAGAGGTTTTTTTTTGTCATATAAATAAGTACTTGTTAATGTCAAAAAGGAACAGGGATGAAAAGGAATTCCAGAAAAACAACAGCAATTAAAATAAGAAGTCAAGTCACAGTGTTCAAATGTTGTAAAATATGAAGTTTAAAATTATTACATATTTCATAGTCTTCAGACCACATACTATTGTAATCGGAGCACCAGAATTGTGTAATTGCTACATTGTAATTAAATCATGTCATCCTTTGCGCACACTATATACTATTTACCTGTCACTTTTTAACCCATGGCTGTGGCTAGAATAACAGCAGATTGCTGAATCCAGATGCAAGTCCTATTTAATTATGTTGGCATGTTTATTGAATTAAGGTAACTTGAAAGACAGCAGAGAGATGATCAAACTAGGGAGTGGCAGTATCAGTACTTATTGCCAAGCCATGTGATCTAATTACAGTAATTACAGATGTGTTGGATCAGCCAAGAACGGAGCCAAAACTCCAATATCAATTTTTTGCTTTAAGTGAAGAAAACAAAATATACTCAATATTAATACATGAGATTTAAGTTTTCAAGAACATAGTTTGACAGATGCTCTTTACATTTTAGGACAATTTAAAAATAAAAATCTTAAAATTCTAATTTTATCACTTTTCCGCTGACTTTATTGAGTTGAACACAAACTTTTTCGTCATTAATTTATGACACTTATTCCAATATCTGTTTCAGCTATTACAGAGAACTGCAGTTTCACCTTAAAGGACCAATAAAGAAACCAAGAATATTTTTGAGCTTTTATTTGTATTTTGTTAATGAGGTTTCTTACAATATAATCACACTAAACAGTTGTGTACTGTAACTATTTTGATATGATGAATTATTTTTGTAGCGTTTACTTTACGCTGATGGAAGAACAAAGATTTCTTCTTAATCCTTTGCCAATTTTTATCAAAGGAGGTCATATGGGAGCTTATCAGATTAGCCTGACAAGCCTAGCAAAGACGGACGCTATCGGGACTGACCAGATTGAAATCTGGCAGTGACTGTGGGATAAAAATAAACAAACAATCTTCATAAGGTGATCAAGATTTATGGGTGTAGGACTCCATGTTTCACATAAGCAAATATATCTGGGCTGGGTTGTCATAACACTCCCAAGTTTCCAATAAAACAAAACTATAGACGCCTTGAAGGAGGTGAGAATTTTGTTTAATTTACCTTTTTGCCATCAGTTTCCTGTTAAAAGACTGGGCTTGGCACTGAAAGCGGACTGAATATCTCAGTATTTCTATGTCGATAAGACCTGCTGTAGGAAGTTGTGAGGAGGCAGGAAGGAAGTGCTATCGGTCTTTGATTGGGAGACTTGGAACAGCTCATGTCTGCAAGAGTCAAGACTTAAAGTCTGCTATAAAAATGTAGGCACTGAGTAATACATTTGTCACGTTTAACGTTTTTTTTTACCATTGTTCCACAGAAAAGATTTGAGGAAAGAAAAGCTACATTTAAGGGTTGTGCCTTATAGCAAAGTATATTCACATAAGCGTTTTGAAAAAGGCATTGAGAAACAAAAGAAAGACTTGCATTTATATAGTGCCTTTCACAACCTCAGGACGTCCAAAAGCACTTTACAGCCTATGAAGTACTTTTGAAGTGTAGTCACTGTTGTAATGTAGGAAATGCGACAGCCAATTTGCACACAGCAAGCTCCCACAAACAGTAATGTGATATTGAGCGGATAAACTGTTTTAGTGATGTTGGTTGAGGGATAAATATTGGCCAGGACACTGGGGATAACTCCCGTGCTACCAACTGAGCCACGACTGACATGGCTGAGGTGAAAGATGGTTAAAATGCTAATAAGCTTGGCACATTGAAGTCATGTGAAGTTGTTCTCCAAACACTGTAAACAATAAAAAGTTTGTTAACCTGTCTCAGTAATTGATAAACATCTCTCACTTTGTGTTGCAAGGCCTCTGACCCTGAGTGCTCGGCAGCGATTGTCTGGCCTAGGCCTTCTTCTCAGGTTGTGAACATAGCGAGGTAAAAAATAGACAGAAACACAAGCAGTCGGGTTTTTAAACAGAAAATTGTGAGGGCCAATTTTGCCAGGCTCAGAAGGCTAGCATGCAGGATGGTAGTTAGATGTTATTAGGGACAGTTTTAACTTGCGATGTTACCACCGTGAGGTCCTAGTCATTTTAAGGCACAGGCCTTATTTACATGAAGCTAGCAGGCTTCCCGCTGCAGCTCACTGGTTATGGGAGGACAGGAAATCAGCTAGCTCCCATGCTGAGCTGGCTGACTAGTTGGGCCTGGAGCAGCGGGGGGCGGGGGCGGGGGCGGCAGTGGTCTACATGGGCCAGCAATGTGCCAGAGTTTTTTTATGGGCTCAAGTAGGAGCACTCCAGTTCCTCTTGGTCCCACAAAAATAAAAGTTATCAAGAAACTTTGGATCTTTTCTGAGCAGCCTCCAGCATCCTCATTTGTGCCTCAGAATTGCAATCCAGGTGCTTTGCATGTCAAAAGATCATGATTTGCATATTATACATGGCCTCCCACATGAAACAGACAAGTGCTCTGGCTGTCATCTCAGGACCCTACCCAAGATGGTCGATACTGGACCGCCAGTGTGAACTGGCTGGTAAGTGACCCAATGCTATTTTCAGGCCATTACTGTCCTGTTTAAATCAGGAAGGAGCCTTTAAAATTGGCCCTATTTTGTTTAGGTCAAGCAAGATGACCTACTGATGTGGGAAGTGTAGCATGTTCATTATTTTATATTATTACTCGAAGACAAGTTGGGCTCATTATATTAAGTGAATCTGATTATAACTGTTGTTCTATATGTACATTTGCCATGAAATAAAATAGCTCAACTATTCATATCTTGGCATATTGAAGTCAATTGGTATAGAATCAGGGTGAAATTTTTCCACTGGCTGGAGTCATACCTAGCACAAAGGAAGATGGTTGTGGTGATTGGAGGCCAAATCATCTCAACCCCAGGACATCGCTGCAGGAGTTCCCTAGGGCAGTGTCCTAGGTCCAACCATCTTCAGCTGCTTCATCAATGACTTTCCCTCCATAATGTCAGAAGTGGGGATGTTCGGTGATGATTGCACAGTGTTCAGTTCCATTTGCAACTCCTCAGATAATGAAGCAGTCCATGCCTGCATGCAGCAAGACCGGGACAACATTTATAGCTTGGGCTAAGTGGTAAGTAACATTTGTGCCACACAAGTCCCAGGCAATGATCATCTTCAACCACTGCTCTTTGACATCCCCCACCATCAACATCCTGGGGGTCGCCATTGACCAGAAACTTAACTGGACCAGCCACATAAATACTGTGGCAACAAGAGTACATCAGAGTCTGGGTATTCTGCGATGAGTTACTCACCTCCTGACTCCCCAAAACCCTTTCCACCATCTATAAGGCACAAGTCAGGAGTGTGATAGAATACTCTCCACTTGCCTGGATGAGTGCAGCTACAACAACACTCAAGAAGCTTGACACCATCTAGGACAAAGCAGCCCGCTTGATTGGCACCCCACCCACCACCTTCAACATTCACTCCCTCCATCACCAGCGCACCATGGCAGCAGTATGTACCCTCTACAAGATACACTGCAGCAACTCATCAAGGCTTCTTTGCCAGCACCTCCCAAATCCGCGACGTCCACCACCTAGAAGAACAAGAGCAGCAGGCGCATGGGAACACCATTACCTGCAAGTTCCCTTCCAAATCGCAAACCATCCTGACTTGGAAATATATCACCATTCCTTCATCGTCGCAGGGTCAAAATACTGAAACTCCCTCCCTAACAGCACTGTGGGAGTATCTTCACAATACAGACTGCAGCGGTTCAAGAATACGGCTCACCACCACTTTCTCAAGGGTAATTAGGGATGGAAAATAAATGCTGACCTTGCCAGTGATGCTCACATCCCATGAATGAACAAAAAAGTACATCTTATGGCGTATTTTCTCAGGTGACCTTTGAAAAAGATTGGAGAGGCATATGGGAGCGCATGTGAATGATACTAATGTCTGGTTCAGATCACAAGGGGGCACTATTGTTGCACCTGAGTGAGGCTATCGCATATGTAGATAATGATCAGTGCGAGCGAATGCTGGTATGTAAGAGATGCGGTAAGAGATGGGAGCAATGATGCCACTGAACGAGAGAAAATATTTATCGTAACAATATTATACACTGGGAAAAGAGCTCAAAAATCCCTCAACATTAACTTCTGGTAATCTTTGGTTCAATGTCAGAAAATCTATAAGACAGCTGAAGGTTCTGTGGCCACAGGTGGAGAGAGGGGACATTGCAAAGGATGCCAGTCGGAACTCACTTTTGGTTTTATTATCGCAGCGTTATCCAATACGCTAGCCACTAGCACATGGCTAAGTGGGAATCCAGATGCTAATTGCATCTCTGATTAGTAAATATACAGACCCTTGTTGGGTATGTGAGCTCAAAGCTCATTCACATGAATATACATGTGCACTTTAACTTTTTTGTATGTTTGTTGTTAAAATGGCAAGCTGAAAAGCAGAGTGTGTGAGTGTTCATTGATCTTTATGAATGCTTTATTTCCTTGGTTTCTGAATAGTGGTACATATTTGTTAACTATTAATTTCCTGTATGTAAGCATTTACTACTAAAATTAGTGCATGAGGCTAAAATGGTGTTGTAGTCAGGAATTTTTATTGGACATCATTATATTAGCTAACTTAACACAGAGTGTGAGTCAAACCTCAAGCTTCCTGGTCTCATTTATGTTACTGGAATGATTTAGGAGGAATGGAGAACAACTAGGGAGTCTAATTAATGCAGAATAATATTGACTTTTAAAAAAGTCAAATAAATCGACTAAGGGTATTTTCTTCTATAAAATAAGGGAGTACTTTGATGAAACAAGTACAGTACTAAGCTACACAGACCAGAAAGGTCTCAGATTTCCTCCCAACTCTGAGTTGAGTTAGTTGATATAGCCAATGATCAAAGTCCTGACTCTTGTATCTTATCACCCCTTCTTCCCACTTACAGACTTCATAATTATATCATTGTAGTTGCAAAGAGTCATCCCTAATTCATCAGTACTGCTTTTTATATTCACTGTGAGATGTCAATGAATGTTTCAAGTCAGCATTCCATCATCTGGACATACACTTTATTGTTTATTTGATCAATCAGATCTTGGTCCTTAGATATTGTACTGTTGTAAATGAGCATAATAATATTCAAGGATTGAGCCCAACATTTCAGGAATTGATAGATGGAAACAGAAATCTGAAACATAATACAGATAACCAAGCAATTACAATACAGGAATCCCATATTTGGGCACCTTCAGTCATCTGAATCACATATACATATAAAAACATAAGAAATAGGAACAGGAGTAGGCCATATGGCCCCTCGAGCCTGCTCCGCCATTCAATAAGATCATGGCTGATCTGATCATGGACTCAGCTCCACTTCTCTGCCCGCTCCCCATAACCCCTTATCATTTAAGAAACTGTCTATTTCTGTCTTAAATTTATTCAATGTCTCAGCTTCCACAGCTCTCTGAGGCAGCAAATTCCAGAAATTTACAACCCTCTGAGAGAAGAAATTTCTCCTCATCTCAGTTTTAAATGGGCGGCCCCTTATTCTAAGTAGTACCTCACTATGTCCCATGTCAATGTTCATCACATCCTGTACCCTCTGGTCCTGTGTCAGTCCATGTCAAGTCTCACACTAACTTTTACCAAATTACCTGTTCAACAATCACTCCACTGAATTCTTTATCAAGTCTGGCATCACCAATTCTCACATCAGCCCATAACAAATTGCAAATCATGCAATCCAACATTAATCTTTACTAAGAAATTGTAAAATTACTCCCTTTTTACATTGTAATAAGCGTTAATTGCTCACCACTGCAACAAAATGAGTACATAAATTAAAAAATAAATGCAACAATTAATATGCTGCATTTTGACACTGACTTGTATAAATTGCTTTCTTGATTTTTCGTTGATGTCAAGTTCATTTTTAAGACTATGCTACAGCTAGGACATGGGACCAGATGTCAAGTGACTTGATGAGGACTGGTTGGGACAAGAAGCAATGAGGAATTATAGCTGACTGAATTTAGCAAAGCTTCAAATTAATGAAATAGTCTTAATGTGTTAGATTAATTTAATGGTTCATCACCCCTTAACAAGTGTAGTCAATGCAGTTTGATTGAATAGTTCCAGTGGTGAACAGAAATATAAATTGAAAATCCAAAATATTTTTCTGATGGTATATGTTGCAATCATTGCTATTCATTAACTCTAGCTAAATAAGGAGATATTGAGTAACCAAAATTTTTTTTAAGAGGTAGGTTTTAAGGAGCGTCTTAAAGGCAGAGAGAGAGGTAGAGAGGTGGAGAGGTTGAGAGAAGGAATTTCAGAGCTTGGAGTTCAGGCAGCTGAAGGCATGGCTGCCATGGTGGAGTGATTAAAATTTGGGATGCACAAGAGGGCAGAACTGGAGGAGCACAGATCTATGTTCATTCTGTACAATACAGAAGAGTGGGCTGGATGTTAAAATTTAAAAAACCTAAAACCTGGCCACTTCTGGGTTTAATGGAGGTGGGACAAGGGGCGGGCAGCCAATAGGCTCCCAGGAGACGGGTTGGAAATTTACATATTTTAATGAGGCTGGAAGCCTCTAATTTAACCAGCTTTGTGGTTTTTCAGTGGGTGGACGGTTTCACAGGCCTCGGGAAACCCAGCAGCTGAAGGGGAGGCGAAGACAGCTTTGGGGAGCAGGTAAGTGTTATATATGTAAACTTGTATTTACACTGTACAGAGGGCTCGTCCCCTGGAGTCCCAAGGGATCCCATAATCCCTTGGGAGCACAGGTATTTAATGAGGCATCACAGGTTGAAGAGGCACTCTGGAGACCTGGAATTAAAAGACTAATGTCACACTTTACTTTGAGCTCACAGTGTTCAGTCTGACTCTTTCTTCATGCACAACAACTGGCGACGAGATACAGATAGCGAACCCAAAGATGCAGAGAACAGTGGGCATCCTGGAGAAATTCTCAGAGGGAGATGATTGGGAAACTTTTGTGGAGCGACTCGACCAATGCTTCGAGGCCAACGAGCTAGATGGGGAAGAGAGCGCTGCCAAACGAAGGACGATTGTCCTCACCATCTGTGGGGTACCAACATATGGCCTCATGAGGAATCTGCTCACTCCAGCGAAACCCATGGAAAAATTGTCCGACGATTTGTGCACACTGGTCCGAGAGCATTTGTGTCCGAAGGAAAGCGTTATGATGGCGAGGTACCGGTTCTACACCTACAAAAGGTCTGAAGGCCAAGAAGTGGCGAGTTATGTCACCGAGCTAAGACGCCTTGCAGGACATTGCGAATTTGAAGGACATTTGGAGCACATGCTCAGAGACTTTTTCCTACTTGGCATTGGCCACGAAACCATAGTTGGCAAACTTTTGAATGTAGAGACCCCGACCTTGAGTAAGGCCATAGCGATAGCCCAGGCGTTCATTGCCACCAGTGACAATACGAAGCAAATCACTCAGCACACAAGTGCTGCTACAAGTACTGTGAACAAAGTGATGTTGTTTTCGAATTGTAACATACAGGGCAGGTCACACATACCTGCAGCTACACGTCCGCAGATGTCTCAGAGTCCACCATCAAGGGTAATGAATGCAAGGCCATTAACACCTTGTTGGTGCTGCGGGGGTGATCATCATTTCCATTCATGCTGATTCAAAGGGTGCGTTTGCAAGGGCTGTGAAACAATGGGACACCTCCAATGAGTGTGCAGGCGAGCTGCAAAGCTTGCTAAACCTGCAAACTACCATGTTGTAGAGGAGGACAGATCCACAGAGGATCACGTGAACCAGAGCCGCAGATCAAGGTGGCAGAGGTACATAGGGTGCACACATTCACCATGAATTGTCCCCCGATAATGATGAATGTTGAACTAAATGGAGTCCCGGTGTCAATGGAGCTGGACAGGGGCACGAGCCAGTCCATCATGGGCAAAAAAACTTTCGAAAGGTTGTGGTGCAACAAGGCCTCAAGGCTAGTCTTAATTACAGTTCTCATGAAACTAAGAACTTACACGAAAGAACCGATACCTGCAGTCAGCAGTGCTACCGTAAAGATCTCCTACGCTGGAGTGGTGCACAAGCGACCACTCTGGGTGGTGCTGGGCGATGGTCCCACGCTGCTCGGCAGGAGCTTGCTGGGAAAGATACGCAGGAACTGGGACGACATCCAAGCGCTATCGCCCGCTGACGACACTTCGTGTGCCCAGGTCTTAACCAAATTTTCTTCGCCGTTCGAACCAGGCATCGGGAAATTCCAAGTAGCAAAAGTGCAGATCCACCTAATTCCAGGGGCGCGACCCATCCATCACAAGGCGAGAGCAGTACTGTACATGATGAGAGAAAGGGTAGAGATCGAGCTAGACCGGCTGCAAAGAGAAGGCATCATTTCCCCGATCGAGTTCAACGAGTGGGCCAATCCTATCATCCCAGTCCTCAAGGGAGATGGCACCATCAGAAACTGTGACAATTACAAAGTAACTATCAATCGTTTCTCCCTGCAGGACCAATACCCATTACCAAAGGCCGATGACCTCTTTGCAACGCTGGCGGGAGGAAAGATGTTCATGGAGCTGGATCTGACTTCAGCCTACATGACGCAGGAAGTGGAGGAATCATTGAAGACCCTCACCTGCATTAACACACACAAACGTCTTTTTGTTTATAACAGACGCCCGTTTGGAATCCGATCGGCGGTGGCGATATTCCAGTGAAACATGGAAAGCTTACTGAAGTCATTCCCGCACACCGTGGTCTTCCAGGACAACAACTTGGTCACAGGTTGGAGCACAGTCAAGCATCTGCAGAACCTGGAGGAGCTTCTTAGTCGATTCAACCGCGTGGGGCTGAGGTTAAAATGCTCAAAGTACGTTTTCCTGGCGCCTGAAGTGGAGTTCCTGCGAAGGAGGATTGCGGCAGACGACATCAGGCCCACCAACGCGAAGATTGTCTCGGTGTGAAAGCTGGTGTTGTTGAATCATTTGTTGGACCCTCGCTGGGCTGCTGTGCAGCTGGCCTTGCTGGGCTGCCTGGTGTGTTGGGCCCTGCTGGGCTGCTGAGGATGATGGGTTCTGCTTTGTGGTCAACCGTGGTGCCGGTTGCCACTGGTGTGTATGTTGGGGGATCAAAAAAGGTAGGGTCCAAGGTGGGTTGCTCAAGATATTCCGTCAATTTGAGTTTGATTTGGTCCAAGTGTTTCTGGTGAATGAGTCCATTTGAAAGTTTGACCCGAAACACCCTGCTCCCCTCTTTGGCCACGACAGTGCCGGTAAGCCACTTGGGACCTTGTCCATAATTTAATTCAAATACAGGATCATTGATTTCAATCTCAAGTGACACATTTGCACTATCATGGTCTGCACTTTGTTGAAGCCGCCTGCTCTCTACCTGTTCATGTAGATCAGAGTGAACTAACGAGAGCCTTGTCTTAAGTGCTCTTTTCATGAGCAGTTCAGCAGGTGGGATCCCAGTGAGTGAGTGGGGTCTTGTGCGGTAGCTAAGCAGGACTCCGTATTGGCGAGTCTGCAGTGAGCCTTCAGTTACCCTCTTCAAGCCTTGCTTGATGGTTTGCATTGCTCTCTCTGCCTGACCATTGGACGCTGGTTGAAACGGGGCAGATGTGACATGTTTGATCCCGTTACGGGTCATGAATTCTTTGAACTCAGCACTGGTAAAACATGGCTCATTGTCGCTCACCAGGTCTTCGGGTAGGCTGTGTGTGGCAAACATGGCCCGTAGGCTTTCAGTAATGGCAGCGGACGTGCTAGCTGACATTATCTCACATTCAATCCACTTGGAGTACGCGTCTCCAACCACAAGGAACATTTTACCCAAGAACGGGCCTGCATAGTCGACGTGTACCCTAGACCACGGTTTGGAGGGCCAAGACCATAAACTTAGCATCGCCTCCCTGGGTACATTGCTTAACTGCGAGCATGTATTACATCTGTGAATGCAGGACTCTAAGTCCGCATCGATACCAGGCCACCACACGTGAGATCTGGCTGCCGCTTTCATCATTATGATGCCTGGGTGGGTACTGTGGAGGTCATTGATGAAGGTCTCTCTGCCCTTCTTGGGGACCACTACTCGATTGCCCCGCAGAAGGCAGTCTGCCTGTATAGACATTTCATCTTTGTGCCGCTGGAACGGCTTTATCTCTTCTTGCATTTCCACTGGGACACCGGACCAGCTCCCGTGAAGCAGACAGCTTTTGACTAGAGATAATAAGGGGTCCTGGCTTGTCCAGGTTTTGATCTGCCGGGCAGTGACAGGTGATTGCTCACTCTCAAATGCTTCTATAACCATGTCTAGATGTGCGGGCTGCGCCATTTCCACCCCCGTGGTGGGCAATGGCAGCCTACTGACAGCATCGGCGCAGTTTTCCGTGCCTGGCCTGTGGTGGTTGGCATAGTTGTATGCGGACAACGTGAGCGCCCATCTCTGGATGCGGGCCGATGAGTTGATATTTATCCTTTTACTCTTGGAGAAAAGGGATATAAGTGGCTTATGGTTAGTTTCCAATTCGAATTTTAGCCCAAACAGGTGTTGATGCATTTTCTTTATCCCATAGACACTCGCAAACGCTTCTTTCTCAATCATGCTGTAGGATCTTTCAGCTTTAGACAGACTCCTGGATGCATAAGCAACCGGTTGCAGTTTCCCAAAATCATTAGCTTGTTGCAATACACACCCGACGCCATATGACAACACATCATATGCTCATACCCAACGCTTACATGGATCATACAACACAAGCAATTTGTTTGAGCATAACAATTTTCTCGCTTTTACAAAGGCATTTTCTTGGCTTTTGCCCCAAACCCATTCGTCCCCTTTTCGTAGGAAGACATGAATGGTTCTAACAGTGTGCTGAGAGCCGGTAAGAAGTTATTAAAGTAGTTCAGGAGTCCCAGAAATGACTGCAGCTCCGTCATGTTCTGTGGCCTCAGTGCGTTCTCGATTGCCTCTGTCTTCGCGTTGGTGGGCCTGATGCTGTCTGTCGCAATCCTCCTTCCCAGGAACTCCACTTCAGGCGCCAGGAAAATGCACTTCAAGCATTTTAACCTGAGCCCCACACGGTTGACTCGACTAAGAACCTCCTCCAGGTTCTGCAGATGCTCGACTGTGTTCCGACCGGTGACCAAGATGTCGTCCTGGAAGACCACGGTTTGCGGGACCGACTTCAGTAAGCTTTCCATGTTTCTCTGGAATATCGCCGCCGCCAATCGGATTCCAAATGGGCATCTGTTATAAAGAAAAAGACCTTTGTGCGTATTGATGCAGGTGAGGGCCGTCGATGACTCCTCCAGTTCCTGCGTCATGTAGGCTTAAGTCAGATCCAGCTTTGTGAATGTCTTTCCTCCTGCCAGCATTGCAAAGAGGTCATCGGCCTTCGATAGTGGGTATTTGCCCTGCAGGGAGAAACGATTGATAGTTACTTTGTGATCGCCACAGATTCTGATGGTGCCATCTCCCTTGAGGACTAGGACGATAGGACTGGCCCACTCGTTGAACTCGATCGGGGAAATGATGCCCTCTCTTTGCAGCCGGTCTAGCTCGATCTCTATCCTTTCTTTCATCATGTACGGAACTGCTCCCGCCTTGTGATGGAAGAGTTGCGCCCCCGGAATTAGGTGGATCTGCACTTTTGCTCCTTGAAATTTCCCGATGCCTGGTTCGAACAGCGAAGGAAATTTGTTTAAGACCTGACGAAGTGTCGTCAGCGGGCGATAGCGCTCGTACATCGTCCCAGTTCCTGCGTATCTTTCCCAGCCAGCTCCTGTCGAGCATGCGTGGGACCATCGCCCGGTACCACCCAGAGTGGTAGCTTGTGCACTGCTCCATCATAGGAGACCTTTACGGTAGCACTGCCGATTACAGGAATCAATTCTTTCGTGTAAGTTCTTAGTTTCGTGCGAACTGTAGTTAAGACTCGCCTTGAGGCCTTGTTGCACCACAACCTTTTGTAAGTCTTTTTGCCCATGATGGACTGGCTCCCACCTGTGTCCAGCTCCATTGACACCGAGACTCCATTTAGTTCAACATTCAGCATTATTGGGGGACAATTCGTGGTGAATGTCTGTACCCAATGTACCTCTGCCTCCTTGATCTGCGGCTCTGGTCCATCGTGATCCTCCGTGGATCTGTCCTCCTCTGCAACATGGTGGTTTACAGGCTTAACAGGCTTTGCAGCTCGCCTGCACACTCGTTGGAGGTGTCCCATTGTTCCACAGCCCTTGCAAACTTACTCTTTGTATTGACATGAATAGAAACGATGATCAGCCCTGCAGCACTAACAAGGTGTTAATGGCCTTGCATTCATTACCCTTGATGGTGGACTCTGAGACATCTGCGGACGTGTAGCTGCAGGTATGTGTGACCTGCGCTGTACGTTACGATTCGAAAACAACATCACTTTGTTCACAGTACTTGTAGCAGCACTTGTGTGCTGAGAGATTTGCTTCGTATTGTCACTGGTGGCAATGAACGCCTGGGCTATCGCTATGACCTTACTCAAGGTCGGAGTCTCTACATTCAAAAGTTTGCAAAGTATGCTTTTGTGGCCAATGCCAAGTAGGAAAACGTCTCTGAGTATGTGCTCCAAATGTCCTTCAAATTCGCAATGTCCTGCAAGGCGTCTCAGCTCGGCGACATAACTCACCACTTCCTGGCCTTCAGACCTTTTGTAGATGTAGAACCGGTACCTCGCCATCATAACGCTTTCCTTCGGGTTCAAATGCTCCCGGACCAGTGTGCACAAATCGTCGGACAATTTCTCCGTGGGCTTTGCTGGAGTGAACAGATTCTTCATGAGGCCATACATTGGTGCCCCACAGACCATGAGGAGGATGGCCCTTCGTTTGGCAGCACTCTCTTCCCCATCCAACTCGTTGGCCGCGAATTGTTGGTCAAGTCGCTCCACAAAAGTTTCCCAATCATCGCCCTCCGAGAATTTCTCCAGGATGCCCACTGTTCTCTGCATCTTTAGGTTCGCTCTCTGTACCTCATCGCCAGTTGTGGTGTGTGGAGAAAGAGTCAGACTGAACACTGTGAGCTCAAAGTAAAGTGTGACCTTAGTCTTTTAATTGCAGGTCTCCAGAGTGCCTCTCCAACCTGTGAGGCCTCGTTAAATACCTGTGCTCCCAAGGGATTATGGGATCCCATGGGACTCCAGGGGATGAGCTCTCTGGTGGCTGTACAGAGTAACTACACGTGTACATATGTAACAGTGTTCTTGCACCAAAACAAGATTACAGCTAAGCAAATTCAGAAAACACACCATAGGGGAAATATTCTGCTTTTTAGATCTACTTCAAAGTAAACATTTGGAAAACTGCAAATGTTTGGCCCAAGTCTCATACAGCAACAATACAACCTTTTTTGATCTGTATGCTTTTCTTTGGCTAATGCAACCCAGTATTTTCCTTTTTCACTGCAGTAAGCACTGTTTCATAAATTAATCGATAACAGCCCCTGTTCTCTTTTCCGATCAGCAAGTTGGATTATTGTTTCATTTACACACACTCCCTCTTTTAGCTCTTTGCTCTGGCCTGGCCAATATTTATTCCTAAATCAACATCACTTAAAACAGATTATCTGGCCATCATCACATTGCTGTTTGTAGGAGCGGGCTGTGTGCAAATTGGCTGTCATATTCCCTACACTGCAACAGTGATTATAATTCAAAAAGTATTTCATTGGCTGTATAACACTTTGGGAAGTCCTGAGATTGTGAAAGGTACCATATAAATGCAAGTCTGTCATTCTTTTTTTCCTTTATTCTAATTATTTTATACTTTTCCACATTGACCACCAGTTGATCCAGTTACCTACAAACCTCAATCCTTTGTAAATGGTTGCATTATCCCTTTTATTTTTTTCTGTCTCCTATTTTGGTATCTCAGTGGAGATTTCATTCATGTTACCCTCATCCAAATTAATATGTTCAAAATAGCAATGATCCCAAAACTATCCTTGGATTAATGACCTTGGGATACCTAGATAATGATTTCTTACTACCATTTGTTGCCAAGCCAATTATCTATTCAGTGCCCATTTTGCTGCATATTTTATTACCTTAGCCATCAATTGCTAATGCACAACATCATCAAAATTGTTCTCAAATCCATGTGTATAATATTAATTACATTTCCCTTGGTCCACTAAGCGAGTAATAACTTTGGAAAACTGCAGCAAGTTTATCATTTCCAAAATCCATGCTGGTTTTCCTTAATCAGATTGTTTCCAAGTGCTCATCCACTAGAAGGTAAAAAGGATAGATTTTCTACGTCACAGTGAAATCAAGAGATCGGCATTCTCCAGACACTGTGAAGAGCAAAAAAGAGATGGAGAACTATTATGTCTAGTCTCTATATCTCCACACTACCTGGGATTTGGTGGGCTGACATATCTGGGTCTCCACTTATAGTAGACATGGGTCTAGCATCTTATTATATTGAAGCAGGAGGGGTGCCCCAAATTTTCCTCTCATTATATGATGTCTGAGAAAATTGAGCACCCCAGCATGGGATACCTGAAGATTCCAGGTGACAGATCCTGCCCTGGGACTCCTGAGATCGAAGGATTGGCAAAGGTCTCGGGGGCTGGTCGAAGATTTTTCGGCAAAGTTGGCTAACTTTTTCATCCACTTCCTCTCCCAAGACAACCTGACTATGACGGGGCTTTCTGGTTGATGCTTCTCAGCAGCAGCTAGAAGGCAACAATAGCAGTAGCCAGGAGCACAGCTGCAGGCCTTTCAGCCCTGCAGGTGCTTGCTTCTTTTGTCTAATGTTCATGTCCAGCCAGGAGGTAGGCCTGGGCCTCTGGAGGCTGCACTTGGGATATGTAATTGAAAAACATGTGCACCTGAGGTTAGTGGTTCCAGTGGAGAATAATGATATGAGACTTGATAGTAGTCTCTGTGACTACTATGGTTACTCCTGGATATTTTGCAATCTATTGAAAGCATTTGTCCTAGTCTCTCTCTGGTTACACTCTATTTCTTGAATTATAGAACCATCTTCACTTCTACAAGCAAAGGAAAAGACATGGCCACACAAGATTATCTTCAGAGGCCATATCACATGCCTTCTTAATAAAAAAAGTGCATTTTCCTACCTCCTCCTATACTTCTGCAATCAGATGCTGAAGAAGGACTGGGCTGGTCTTGTTCAGAGCTGTACCTTTAAGTGACTTGCAGCAACTATCTTTAACTCTCATCAGACAGCAGATTAGCTGTCAGTGCCTGCTCTGAAAACCATTTGTATAGCAATTTAGCTACAAGACTAGTGTACCATAGGAAAGAAAGTAAGTTTCATCTTAAATGATTATTGATCTTCATTTTCCTACATCTTCTTTTATAAAAGACACCCCATGCTAAAAAAAAGTATTTTGAACAAAAATTGCAATTCAAGTCAATACATCTGAACATTATAATAAAATGTCATTGTCAGTTTAAAAATGCTCCATTCTATGGAAAATTGTTGTCAATGTTTAAAGGAAGAATTGGATGCTTGAGTAGCATCACTTTAAGAAAATTGATAAGGATATGGTACCAATTGCCCCTGCACCAATATCTATCAGCAAAAAGAAAGTTCTATTATTCTTGTACCTGAATAAAAGCTTTTGTTCACCATTTATTTTCTGTTTTTCTTTTATTCTCCCCATTTTGGAAAAGAGTGACTGTGGTTACCAGCATGGCTAAAATTGGGGATTCTTTGATGGGCAGGAGCTTAGTTTTTCAATAGCATGCAACAACTTCCCAAATACATGAGCAAATTTCATAATGGACCACTTTATTTTGTAATAATTTAAATTGTGAAATTTGGGAGTATTTGAAAGTTTTTTGTGATGCATTCACACGCCAGAAGTTGACTGCCAGTGCAAAGTTAAAACCACTTTTCATTAACACTAAACTTGGAGTATAAATTGGATGGAATGTCAAGTTGTCTCCAAAATGAAATGGACAGCGACTACCTCCTCCAGAAATTCTCATCCCGATTTGTTCTTGCGTTACACAGGCCCTCACACATGATTCAGGCTGCATTTACACTGGATGTGCAGCATTGGTGTAAAGCTAAACCATCTATCTTCAAGATGCACTGCAGCAACTTGCCAAGACTTCTTCAGCAGCACTTCCCAAACCCATGACCTCTACCACTCTACCATCTAGAAGGAGAAGGGCAGCAGGCGCATGGGAGCACCATCACCTCCAAGTTCCCCACCAAGTCACACACCATCCTGATTTGGAAATATATCACCGTTCCTTCATCGTTGCTGAGTCAAAATCCTGGAACTCCCTCTCTAACAGCACTGTGGGAGTTCCTTCACCACAAGGACTGTAGCAGTTATAGATGGCGGCTCACCACCACCTTCTCAAGGGCAATTATGGATAGGCAATAAATGCTGGCCTTGCCAGCAACGCCCACACCCAGAACAAATAAAATAAAACTTCAGACCCACACAATAGTGCAGTGTATATGCACCAGTAGATACCGGGTAATACAGCTCTAAACAACTGATTTTTTTGCAAGTAATTTTATCATCATATTTTACATTTTATTGAATAAAATCCTTCTGTAGATGGGATTTTTTTGAATGGGAAGACAGGTTTTCAAAAAGGAGTCACTGGACTTTGAGGGTGCCGAAGTCAACCAATTTCTGTAGTAAAAACAGAGAATGCTGGAACTCTCAGCAGGTCAGGCAGCATCTGTGGAGTGAAAAACAAAGTTAACGTTTTGGTCTGCCTGACCCGCTGAGACTTCCAGCATTCTCTGTTTTTATTTCGGATTCCAGCATCCGCAGTATTTTGCTTTTGAATTTCTGTAGATGCTGCCTCACTAGCATATTGGGCAGAACATTTAACATTGTCGATATTGGATCAGCCACCTGTTATACACTCTGCATGATTTTCCCTTCCATTGACTTCAATCAAAAGGAAGATCAGGTAATGATAGACGGCCAATCCTCCATTTTACACCTCCTTCAAACTCGAAAGTTCTGGTGATTATTTCTGGTGCTGTATTCAGATTTTTAAAATATTTTTAACATGATAGTACTTTTTCAGTTGAATAGCTGGCATTGTCTTTTGGAAATTAGGACAAGAATCCCTGGACTGTCAATATTTCAATAAGATTCACGAGACAGAAAAGTTGAAAATCACTTTCTACAGAAAGTATTATCCGTTATCATCCTTCTCCTTTAATATGAGTCAAGTGTCCTCTTCCAAACAAAAGTGGCAAAAACAGCTTTAAGTTTACATAGAAAAACAACAGCAATTCCTAGCAATTCTGGCTAGTAAAAGGTTAAATGGAACCCATTGTACGCTAGTCATTCCTATGTAATTTTCTTCTCCTTCCTGACCTTGTGCATGTAACAGGATTGCACTGTGCATGTTGATTGTATATGGCAATCTCCAGTTTATCAGCTTCCTAAACAACAAGATGACAAAAGTTTTCCTGATTTGTAGTATCTTAATTTTGTTTTTACATTTGTGTGTGGAATCATATTTTAAAGAACAGCATTCATACAAGTATTGCCTTATGAAACAGCCATTAAATCATTTAAAGTGTGATAAAAGGTGAAAGAGACTGGCAGCAACTATTATTCTGGGAGCAGACAAGCAGGCTGGCATTCTAGTCCTTGGGGAGGTTTCAGTGAAAAGCTGTGAATTTCTGGTGATTGTGTTCTTAGGAGAGGACTGTATTGTTTAGCTGCAAGTGCCGTTTGCTGATGAGATCAGAGCTATTGCTGTTAGCCATGAGATGGCCTGCTGAGTGGGCTGTCTGCACCATACGTGATACTGAGATAAGAAAATTAACCCATTCACAGCACAATCGATAGCCTCTGAATTAATATCTACATATGTATAAATAAGCAATGAAAATTCTATGTTCCTATACAAAAGTAGAAGCTGTGTCTCACCATTTATCCTATTTGAGAACTCATTACTGTAGCTGCTAGATCATCTGAAACTGAGGATTTGCTGTTTTTGATGGGAGCCGTTTCATAGAAACATAGAAACATAGAAAATAGGTGCAGGAGTAGGCCATTCGGCCCTTCTAGCATGCACCGCCATTCAATGAGTTCATGGCTGAACATTCAACTTCAGTACCCCATTCCTGCTTTCTCACCATACCCCTTGATCCCCCTAGTAGTAAGGACCTCATCTAACTCCTTTTTGAATATATTTAGTGAATTGGCCTCAACAACTTTCTGTGGTAGAGAATTCCACAGGTTCACCACTCTCTGGGTGAAGAAGTTCCTCCGCATCTCGGTCCTAAATGGCTTACCCCTTATCCTTAGACTGTGACCTCTGGTTCTGGACTTCCCCAACATTGGGAACATTCTTCCTGCATCTAACCTGTCTAACCCCGTCAGAATTTTAAATGTTTCTATGAGGTCCCCTCTCATTCTTCTGAACTCCAGTGAATACAAGCCCAGTTGATCCAGTCTTTCTTGATAGGTCAGTCCCGCCATCCCGGGAATCAGTCTGGTGAACCTTCGCTGCACTCCCTCAATAGCAAGAATGTCCTTCCTCAGGTTAGGAGACCAAAACTGTACACAATACTCCAGGTGTACAGTGCCCTGTACAACTGTAGCAACACCTCCCTGCCCCTGTACTCAAATCCCCTTGCTATGAAGGCCAACATGCCATTTGCTTTCTTAACCGCCTGCTGCACCTGCATGCCAACCTTCAATGACTGATGTACCATGACACCCAGGTCTCTTTGCACCTCCCCTTTTCCTAATCTGTCACCATTCAGATAATAGTCTGTCTCTCTGTTTTTACCACCAAAGTGGATAACCTCACATTTATCCACATTATACTTCATCTGCCATGCATTTGCCCACTCACCTAACCTATCCAAGTCGCTCTGCAGCCTCACAGCATCCTCCTCGCAGCTCACACTGCCACCCAACTTAGTGTCATCCGCAAATTTGGAGATACTACATTTAATCCCCTCATCTAAATCATTAATGTACAGTGTAAACAGCTGGGGCCCCAGCACAGAACCTTGCGGTACCCCACTAGTCACTGCCTGCCATTCTGAAAAGTACCCATTTACTCCTACTCTTTGCTTCCTGTCTGACAACCAGTTCTCAATCCATGTCAGTACACTACCCCCAATCCCATGTGCTCTAACTTTGCACATCAATCTCTTGTGTGGGACCTTGTCGAACGCCTTCTGAAAGTCCAAATATACCACATCAACTGGTTCTCCCTTATCCACTCTACTGGAAACATCCTCAAAAAATTCCAGAAGATTTGTCAAGCATGATTTCCCTTTCACAAATCCATGCTGACTTGGACCTATCATGTCACCTCTTTCCAAATGCACTGTTATGACATCCTTAATAATTGATTCCATCATTTTACCCACTACCGATGTCAGGCTGACCGGTCTATAATTCCCTGTTTTCTCTCTCCCTCCTTTTTTAAAAAGTGGGGTTACATTGGTTACCCTCCACTCCATAGGAACTGATCCAGAGTCAATGGAATGTTGGAAAATGACTGTCAACGCATCCGCTATTTCCAAGGCCACCTCCTTAAGTATAGAAACATAGAAACATAGAAAATAGGTGCAGGAGTAGGCCATTCGGCCCTTCTAGCCTGCACCGCCATTCAATGAGTTCATGGCTGAACATTCAACTTCAGTACCCCATTCCTGCTTTCTCGCCATACCCCTTGATCCCCCTAGCAGTAAGTACTCTGGGATGCAGTCCATCAGGCCCTGGGGATTTATCGGCCTTCAATCCCATCAATTTCCCCAACACAATTTCCTGGCTAATAAGGATTTCCCTCAGTTCCTCCTCCTTACTAGACCCCCCGACCCCTTTTATAACCGGAAGGTTGTTCGTGTCCTCCTTCGTGAATACCGAACCAAAGTACTTGTTCAATTGGTCCGCCATTTCTTTGTTCCCCGTTATGACTTCCCCTGATTCTGACTGCAGGGGACCTACGTTTGTCTTTACTAACCTTTTTCTCTTTACATATCTATAGAAACTTTTGCAATCCGTCTTAATGTTCCCTGCAAGCTTCTTCTCATACTCCATTTTCCCTGCCCTAATCAAACCCTTTGTCCTCCTCTGCTGAGTTCTAAATTTCTCCCAGTCCCCGGGTTCGCTGCTATTTCTGGCCAATTTGTATGCCACTTCCTTGGCTTTAATACTATCCCTGATTTCCCTTGATAGCCACGGTTGAGCCACCTTCCCTTTTTTATTTTTATGCCAGACAGGAATGTACAATTGTTGTAGTTCATCCATGCGGTCTCTAAATGTCTGCCATTGCCCATCCACAGTCAACCCCTTAAGTATCATTCGCCAATCCATCCCAGCCAATTCACGCCTCATACCTTCAAAGTTAGCCTTCTTTAAGTTCTGGACCATGGTCTCTGAATTAACTGTTTCATTCTCCATCCCAATGCAGAATTCCACCATATTATGGTCACTCTTCCCCAAGGGGCCTCGCACAACGAGATTGCTAATTAATCCTCTCTCATTACATAACACCCAGTCTAAGATGGCCTCCCCCCTAGTTGGTTCCTCGACATATTGGTCTAAAAAACCATCCCTTATGCACTCCAGGAAATCCTCCTCCACCGTATTGCTTCCAGTTTGGTTAGCCCAATCTATGTGCATATTAAAGTCACCCATTATAACTGCTGCACCTTTATTGCACGCACCCCTAATTTCATGTTTGATGCCCTCCCCAACATCACTACTACTGTTTGGAGGTCTGTACACAACTCCCACTAACGTTTTTTGCCCTTTGGTGTTCTGCAGCTCTACCCATATAGATTCCACATCATCCAAGCTAATGTCCTTCCTAACTATTGCCTTAATCTCCTCCTTAACCAGCAATGCTACCCCACCTCCTTTTCCTTTTATTCTATCCTTCCTGAATGTTGAATACCCCTGGATGTTGAGTTCCCAGCCCTGATCATCCTGGAGCCACGTCTCCGTAATCCCAATCACATCATATTTGTTAACATCTATTTGCACAGTTAATTCATCCACCTTATTGCAGATACTCCTTGCTTCAACAACATTTGACAGTTCCCAAGGTAAATAATGAACAAAATATTTGTAAATATTTTGCCATTGCAAATCTATTGCCATTGTTTCCAACACATCGGGGTAGATTTTAACTTTTGGCTGTCAAGCCATTTTGAGTCCTGGGCCTCATTTAAATAGAACCAGCCTGCCCCAAATAGGCACCTGATCCAGCTCGCCAAATTGGGGATGGTGGAACATCGGGCGGCCCAGAAACAATCCAGCCAGCAGCAAGGTTCAGTCCTGGAAGATGAGGGGCGGGGGGGGGGATGGCAAGGGCCTAATTTATTTTTGTGGAGTTAGAGAAGCACTCTTGTACTGGCAACATGGAGGCAGTCAGAATGGAATTAGGAAACACTAGTGCTAAGGAGCAAGGAGAGGTTGATCAAATGAAAGGCCTCAGTGAGCTTTAGAAGAACACGGTAATGCACTATGAGCTCAGTCACATGCATTGATGACATCGACCAGGGTAGTTTTGGCACTGTTAGTTTGGATGTTAGCCAGACTAAATGAATTCAATTAAGGAATATGTTTATTGATCAGCCCAAGTGTCTGGCATGCACAGATCCCCATTATCATGTTTAGAAGTCTCCAAATCAAGCTACAAATAAACCTACACCCACTGGTAGAATTTCTGACTGTCCAATATGGAATGCATGTTCTCACTCCACAAAGGCACATCTCACTTACCCACGTCTGAAGAGCTTAGGCGCAGGTTGGCAAAGCCAAGGCTTAGGGACTCAAACTGTGTGAAGGTTACTGCTGGAGCATAACAAACTAAAGCTACATCATTTGCCAGAGCTGCACCCACTGCTTGCCCAGCAAGGTGGCCCTGGGGGGGCAGGGGGTGGTATTGACTTGCAGGGTTATCTGGAACAGAGTAAACAAAAGTCCCAGGCCCCCATGACAGATCTACTCCTCCAAATTCAGCCAATGAGGCAGGCTAATTGGTCAATGATCAGTACACTAGATTATTGGATGAAATGTCAGATTAGCAACTCTGTCCAGCATCTGTCATAGAGGGTTGACTTGGTTCTAAGCTTCCATCATCAACAAGTCATCTTGGAGCTACCTTAACCCCAAGGAGAATATTTGCCAACAGCTAAATGACAAACATGGGTTTGAAGGCAGGTACCAGGAGCTTCTCGTGAGTGGCGTGGTGAGCAGCACAACTCACCATAAGACGTGTGCATATTGTCACCATCCTTCTGACCACAGAAAGGACGCACACCATATCCCACTGAACTGCTTTCCTCTCTGCAACCCAATTATAGTAAATTCTTGTTTTTATGAATGTGCATTCTTCTTGGGCTGAAAGCGTCACATTGGAACCCAATGACCTGCAGCAACAGGATGGGCTTCCATTCGCTTAATGCGCAGAACTTCAGTGATGCCCAGCAACAGATTCTGCATGTCAAAGAACAGCATGTGAGAAGTTGCACAATGCCTTTATCCTGCACAGTTCAGCCATTCAGGCAAATTGACGGATGCATCCTGGGCGACAAGCATTACTACCTATTGCCGTGGCTGCTGACACATTCCCATGTGACGCATGATGCACCAAAGGAGCGTTACACTCATGCCCATCCAGTGACCAGGAAGGTGGTGGAGAGGACCATTGGGGTTCTGAAAGGCCACTTCAGATTCTGATGAAATACTAATTATTACCCTAGACTAGCCAGCAGCTAAACTGGCACTATCACCAGTACTACTGACACTTTGTTCAAGTTCCTCTCTTTAGCACATTCAATATCATAACCACCACTCCAAAGCTCCATTGGACAAAAGTGAGGCAGCTATTGATTAATATGCTTCTTCCCAAATGGTCTGTCTGTCTGGTACAACGAATGCTTTAGTGGGAATGAGAAGACTGCTTTCTATACATCACAAGATGCAGCAAAATGATTTCAGACATTTAAACGATGATCTGTTCTGTCTGGAGAGCAATGTTCCTTTTAAAGAATGGCATTTTGAGCAACTGGAATTCTACTCAATCGAACCTGTAGTTTTCAAAATAGCAAGGGCCTGGTTAATGATGTTGGAAACAGGCAAATTGTGATAGTAGTAGTGGTGACAATTAAAATTGAATAAATTATTTAATACTCTGTACTTCTCCATCAATCAGTCCAAATCAGATGAATGCCAAACATTCCACTCCCCATCTAAAATGCAGTTTGTCAGAACTAAACTACGCAAAGTAAAGTTTAACTTTGGCCTTCACCAATTAACCCTCTCAATTACCTTTCCATATTGGTCCTGAATTGGGGCATGTACAAGGTGCCTTTCTAGTTCCGGGTCTAGGCATGCGAAGCGCATGTGCCTAAACCTGGAACTTGCAATCTGTCAAGAATCCTCTTGAACGTGTAAAAATAATAAACACATTTTCTGATAATTAAGCTAGAATATATATTCACAAAACAGAAAAAGTATAGAGCATGCCGCCATTGCTAGAATATAGGCAAAACGGGGCCAAGATACAAGATATCTGAAGAGCTTTACAGCCAATTAGTTACTTTTGAAGTGTAGTCGCTGTTGCTATATAAGCAAACATAGCAGCTAATTGCACACAATTTCACAAATGAGATGAATGATCATTTAGTCTGTTTTTTGGTGCTGTTGGTTGAGTGAAGAATGGTGGCAAACAGACTGGCCAACTATTCTTCATGGCAGATGCAGTATAATGTGGATAAATGTGAGGTTATCCACTTTGGGAGCAAAAACACAAAGGCAGAATATTATCTGAATGGCGGTAGATTAGGAAAAGGGGAAGTGCAACGAGACCTGTGTATCATGGTTCATCAGTCATTGAAAGTTGGCATGCAGGTACAGCAGGCGGTGAAGGCGGCAAATGGTCTTCATAGCTAGGGGATTTGAGTATAGGAGCAGGGAGGTCTTACTGCAGTTATACAGGGCCTTGGTGAGACCTCACCTGGAATATTGTGTTCAGTTTTGGTTGCCTAATCTGAGGAAGGATGTTCTTGCTATTGAGGGAGTGCAGCGAAGGTTCACCAGACTGGGATGGCTGGACTGACATATGAGGAGAGACTGGATCGACTGGGTTTTTATACACTGGAGTTTAGAAGGATGAGAGGGGATCTCATGGAAACATATAAGATTCTGATGGGACTGGACAGGTTAGATGCGGGAAGAATGTTCCCGATGCTGGGGAAGTCCAGAACCAGGGGACACAGTCTAGGATAAGGGGTAGGCCATTTAGGACTGAGATGAGGAGAAACTTCTTCACTCAGAGAGTTGTTAACCTGTGGAATTCCCTGCCGCAGATATCAGTTCATTGGATATATTCAAGAGGGCGTTAGATATGGCCCTTATGGCTAAAGGGATCAAGGGGTATGGAGAGAAAGCAAGAAAGGGATACTGAGGTGAATGATCAGCCATGATCTTATTGAATGGTGGTGCAGACTCGAAGGGCTGAATGGCCTACTCCTGTACCTATTTTCTATGTTTCTATGTAAATAGTGCCATGGTTCTGTTGCGTTCAGCTGAACTGGCAGACAGGGCCTCAGTTTAATGTCTCACATAAGCTTACAAATTATATTGACAACATAAGCAGACGAATGATTAATGTTCCCATATGATATTATTCTATCCATTATTTTACCCATTTTTAAAAAACGATTAACACTTGGGTTAAAACAGCATACAGAGTCATTTCATAGGGGACTAATGCTTTAAAAATTTGCCTGCTAACATCATCAACAGGAATTTTCAGCCTACAATTTTTAAATATATTTCAGTTTCTAAAAAGAAAAATTGGCTGAGTAGAGCTTGGATTATAATTAAATCATTTGAATGTCATTCTTTGTACTTACGATAATCACGAATTTTAGCTATAACAGAATGAATAAAAATGTATCAACTTATTTAGATGTGTAGGGTCCAGATCAACATAAAATTGACAATAGAATGTCGGTGTCAGACTCTGGCACTAAATCCAGATAGTGAGAATTCTTAACCAGGAGCCTGTCATACACTGTTTTACATTATACTGGAGAAACAACATTTACCCTTTTACCTCATCCATTCCCTCCACCAAGGGCCCCAAACACTTCTTCCAGGTGAAACGGCGATTTACTTGTACTTCTTGCAGTTTAGTTTACTGTATTCGCTGTTCACAATGCGGTCTCCTCCACATTGGGGAGTCAAAACGCAGGTTGGGTGACCGCGTTGTATGACACCTTCATTCAGTCCGCAATCATGACCCCGAGCTTCCGGTCGCCTGTCACTTTAATTCTCCACCCCACTCCCACTCTGTCCTTCCAGCGAAGCTCAAGGTAAACTCGAGGAACAGCACCTCATCTATTGATTCGGCACTTTACAGTCTCCTGGACTCAACATCGAGTTCAACAATTTCAGATCACAACCTCTGCCCCCATGTTTTCGGACAGCAGCTGTTGGCAATGATTCTGCTATTCCCACTTACACCTCCTCTAGACCCATCTTTTGTTTCTTTACTAGTCCCATTACCATCTCCTTTTGCCTCGCATCATCATCTATTTTGTCATTTAATCTCTCTTGCCTTCCACCCGATCACAGAACTTCGCTTTTGTTCTTTCCTCCCTTCCCTCTTTCCCTGCCTCTCCATTTGCTTAAAATCTGTTACATCTCTAATTTTTTTCCAGATCTGACAAAAGGGTCATCGACCTGCAACGTTAACTCTGTTTCTCTCTCCACAGATGCTACCTGACCTGATCAGTATTTCCAGCATTTTTTGTTTTTATTCAAGATTTCCAGCATCTGCAATATTTTGCTTTTGTACATTTATACTGGTCCCATTATAACTTACACCAAGGAAAGCTACATTTTAAAAGTGCCCAGACGAAGAAGTTTTAAAACTTTATATGGAATCTGTTAATGCCACGAGAGAATGGAGGCCCCTTCCTGCACTTCCCTAAAATTAAAACTGAGCTGGCAGGATTGTGCATGCTTCTGAGCATACTTGCAAAGGGCCCAACTTTGGCCATGACTTGCATAAATTTTTTGGAGTAAGTTGTTTTTTCTCGTGTAAGTTAGAAAATGCTCTTTTCCCCCAAAAATTTGCTCCAGAGTAAGTCAGTTAGGTACAATTTTTTTAGGTCAGTTTTTTTTTCCCAAAATGGGGCATTCCCAGACACTTACGACAGTTTTGGCCATTTATGCCACTTTGGCCCAGCAAAAACGTACTCCAAATCCACTTAGGTCAGCGTATGTGGCCAGCTCTGAAAAACCTTGTGGGCAGTTAAGAAAAAGCAGTGCATATTCAGCAGACATTAGGGCAGGGTTACAGGAGGGAAGGGAACTGGAGAGGACCTCAACAACCAAACAGCAAATATTAAGGAAAAGCTCAAGGCAATAAAATACAATAAAAAAATAAGTAAATCCTACTTTATCTTTAAAGTCTGCCTGGGAAAGGCAGCGGGCCGGCCTGTGCGTGAGGCCATTCGGCCTGGGCTAGGGAAGGGAAGACGTGCACCGGAGAAGTCACAGCTGCTGGGCCAGGGTGTCTCAGGGGGAGGGCGCTGAGCGACGAGAGGAATCACAGCTCCTGGGTGTGGAAGTCTCGGCGGGGGTGGGGGGGCACCGAGCAACTGGAGGAATCACAGCTTATGGGTCTGGAAGTCTCATCTCTCCCCCCACCCCAAAACCTTTCCTCCAAACCCCCCCAAAAACTCTCCTCCTCCTGACCCCCCCCAAAACTCTCCTCCTCCACCCTCCCAAAAAACTCTCTTCCTCCTCCCCCCAAAACTCTCCGCTCCCCCCCAAAACTCTCTTCCTCCTCCCCCCAAAACTCTCCTCCTCCCCCCCCAAAAAACTCTCCTCCTCCCCCCCCAAAAACTCTCCTCCTCCTCCCCCCCAAAAACTCTCCTCCTCCTCCCCCCCAAAAAACTCTCCTCCTCCTCCCCCCCAAAAAAACTCTCCTCCTCCTCCTCCCCCTCCAAAAACTCTCCTCCTCCCCCCTAAAAACTCTCCTCCTCCTCCCCTATTAAAAAACTCTCCTCCTCCCCCGCCCTAATCAAAAGTTTAAAGCACAGCCACACAATAAAAAATAGAAGCAAAGTCCTTACCTGCCCGGGATCTCAGCGGGCCGGCCGGCCGGTGCGGGAGTCCAATCGGCCAGGGATAGGGTACGGCGAGATCGGGCGTCCCTTCGGCCTGGAATAGGGGCTGCGAGCATCGGGTCCTGCTCACAGCCCACATGGTGTGCTGGGAGAGCAGGAGCATGCGCGCAGCTCTCACTGAGCATGCGCGCAGGTGCCGGCAGTGCTTTTTGCGTGGTCTGTTGCTCCGGCACCCCCTTCAGCCTCCACACCACGCCAAGACTCTGGGGACTCTGAAGAGCGGCCAGGATGGGGCACCTTTTTTCTGACGCTCTTTCCAGCGTGAAAAGTCGGTGCGCTTGAGGTCAGTGCACCGACAAAACTGCTTGGGGAAAATCTAGCCCAAAGAGTTTATTCATGTCTGTCTTTACTGAAATCTGACCTATTCTGCTGGCTGCAAATTGCACTTCACCACTGCCAGTGTCAGACTAGTAGCTACAATATAACTGCACCTTTAAAGTTTTATGCATTAGCAAACAGATCAGTACAGAGTATAGGAAGTGGTGCATTGTTATTTTCACTATTGAAAGGACAATCTGCATTTTATCATCAGGTGTAACAATAACATCAGGAAAGCTGACTGCATTTCGTGACATATGTTTATCCCCAAACAACACATGTTCATTATGATATATTGGCCTAATTCCATGTTCAGCAACCTTAATAGGAAGCAACAGTGGTCCTTCTGGTAATGTTAAAAGCATGCATCCTCACTGGACAATACCTTAACAGATCAATCTGGTGACAGTCCAATAGGAAATTTCTAATGGGAAGGAGTGTGAGAGTTCAGATGTATGTACCTTCCCACAGCAGGCTTTATCAGATCACTGTTTCATAACCTTGCTTTCCTTAGCCAAGGGGAAATGCAATAATACCAGAATTCTGGAGGTCAAGGATACATCGGGTTCTCTGAGGTCAGAGCCCTAGCATAGTAATTGCAAATAAGTTTAGTTTCCCCTTTTATTCACTGTCAAATACTGCCCATCTAAAGGCATTGGCCAGAGTATATTCAGATTATGGTATTACACACAGAGTTAAGGTGACACTTCTATTGAAAGATTTTCTCCCACTTTGTTGCTAATATCCACAACTTAAATCACCATTTATTCGTTTAATGGAGTAAATTACATAGCTTACATTCGTAACAAATTCTGAGTATCACTAATTATTCTACGATTAATTTATAATACATTATGTTTTTTCTCTTCTCTACACTTAGATTCTTTATTTTACTTATCATTGATGTAATTAATTAACTTTAGTTATAAGTTGATGCTGCTCATTTTGAAACCAACATTTTTAAATGGTATAGTGAGAGAGTTCTTTTGAGGTTAGCATTGAGGCACATTTCCTCACAGCAAGACGTTTAAACCAAGTTTCCATGGCGAAACTGATCTGGGAAATGCTTGATGACTGACATTAATTGCAAAAGGTGAAACATGTTCTGTATAATCACAAAACAAAATTAGCATACACAATCAAGAATAACTAGTAATTTGGGACTAGAGAGTTTAGGACATGCAAGAGTGGAGTTGCTTAAATAACAGTAATGCAACATAGCTGATTACTTCAGTAATATTTATTTGGGTTGTTTCATATTTATAAATCAGTTTGGACCTCAAGAAATAAATGACAAACGTGTTGCTCTTTGATTTCATGGGAAGGTAGAGTCAGAGGCATCCTTCTCGTTTGTGAGGATATTAACTTCAACTATGTCATCATCATCATAGGCAGTCCCTCAGAATCGAGGAAGACTTGCTTCCACTCCTGAAGTGAGTTCTTTGGTGGCTGAACAGTCCAATACGAGAGCCACACTGTCACAGGTGGGACAGATAGTTGTTGAGGGAAGGGGTGGGTGGGACTGGTTCACCGCACACTCTTGCCGCTGACTGCGGTTGATTTCTGCATGCTCTCGGCGTTGAGACTCGAGGTGCTCAGCGCCCTCTCGGATGCACTTCCTCCACTTAGGGTGGTCTTGGGCCAGGGACTCCCAGGTGTCAAGTGGGGTTGTTGCACTTTATCAGGGAGGCTTTGAGGATGTCCTTGTAGCGTTTCCGCTGCCCACCTTTGGCTCGTTTGCCATGAAGGAGCTCCGAGTAGAGCATTTGCTTTGGGAGTCTTGTGTCTGGCATGCGAACTATGTGGCCTGCCCAGCGGAGCTGATCGAGTGTGGTCAGTGCCTCAATGCTGGGGATGTTAGCCTGAGTGAGGACGCTGATGTTGGTGCGCCTGTCCTCCCAGGGGATTTGTAGGATCTTGCGGAGACATCGTTGGTGATATTTCTCCAGCAACTTGAGGTGTCTACTGTACATGGCCCATGTCTCTGAGCCATACAGGAGGGCAGGTATTACTACAGCCCTGTAGACCATGAGCTTGGTGGCAGTCTTGAGGGCCTGGTCTTCAAACACTCTTTTCCTCAGGCGACCGAAGACTGCACTGGCGCACTGGAGGTGGTGTTGGATCTCGTCATTGATGCCTGCTCTTGTTGATAGGAGGCTCCCGAGATATGGGAAGTGGTCTACGGTGTCCAGGGCTGCGCCGTGGATCTTGATGATTGGGGGGCAGTGCTGTGCAGTGTGGACAGGCTGGTGGAGAACCTTTGTCTTACAGATATTTAGCGTAAGGCCCATGCTTTCGTACGCCTCAGTAAATACATCGACTATGTCCTGGAGTGCGGCCTCTGTATGTGCGGAGACACAGGCGTAGTCAGCGTACTGTAGCTTGACGACAGAGGTTGGGGTGGTCTTGGATCTGGCCTGGAGATGGTGCAGGTTGAACAGGTTCCCACTGGTTCTGTAGTTTAATTCCACTCCAGTGGGGAGCTTGTTGACGGCGAGGTGGAGCATGGCGGCCAGAAAGGTTAAGAAGAGGGTTGGGGCGATGACGCAGCCTTGTTTGACCCTGGTCCGGAACCATATATTAACTGAGTATATTAACTTCAATTATGTAGTCTTGTTTTGGCCAACAACTAATCTGGAGAGATTTTTCTGTCAAAGCTAACAGTCCTTGGCCTCTGTATGGATTTAAAAGGTAACTAAGAATCAAGTTCTACTGTGAGTACATAGTTGTTGCGTGAAAGTATCAGCTCACCTTTTATATTTTTTAGGCCCCTTTAGGTGATACTGCAGGGCTTCACCACTTACAATATATTTACTTGTGTAAGGCAGGTGTGAGCTACATTAAGGTGCCAAGTGAATAAATGACTCCATGAAGCAAAAAAAAAAATCAAACTTATTGTATCATTTTAGCTTTTCTAAGGTTTTAGGAATTATATATTTCCACAAAATAAATTCCATTCCCCAAGTGTGTATCAGTAAAAGTGATCATGAAGCTTTCATTTTGAAATAAAAACCCAACTGGTTCACTAATGTCCTTTAGGGAAGGAAGCCTGCTGACCTTACTTGTTCTGGCTAATATATGACTCGGGTCCCATACCAACATCGTTGACTCTGGCCTTGTCACTCAGTTTAAGGATGGACAATAAATACCAGGCTTGCCAGCAATGCCCACATACTGAAAATGAATTTTAAAAATATACGGCGTGTGCTCGGTAAATATAAAGGTCATGTGAAAAAGATCAGCACCTAGATGTTTGAAAATTTTGCATGATTTTGTAGTAGCATACCAATTCTGTCTCAATCGCATTGAGACAATATGGTTTCACGATTGGTTAAGTCTTTGTACACTGTCTTTGGGAGATACTCAGTAATGAATCTACTCTGGTGTGAACTGTGGCTTCATATAATACGTTGATTTCCAGATATATTGGTAGTGGTCTGAAGCTTTGGATGACTATTCATGTTCTTCATACCTATACAGGGAAAGTGAATGTATGAGACATGCTGTGCTGTTGCAAGTAGAACATGAATTGGGCATTCCCAAGACACAATTCTGCTGTGTTGGATTAATCTATAGATCAACGACAATACACTGCTCAAAAGCTATAGCTCCTTTTTGTGGCATATGTATTCTGCATAGTATCACATTTTTTTGTGATCCTCTTTTGAAAATTTAGATTAGTAATTTCATACATGGGTAAAATGTCATGTCTTAGTATCTGAAGGATTACACCCTGGTGGGATTTAAGTATCAAGGTCTGCCACATTGGGTAATATTTTTCAAAACTGCAGAAGTTTCCTCCTGTACTGGTGGCCAATTTGGAAATTTTATTTGGATCGATCAATGTTTATTTGACATGCTAGAGATTTTTTTTGTTTAAATTCCTAAAGAGAGCTTTCGGGGCCAATAGTTGGCACATTGGTAATTTCTATTTAAAAAAAAATTATAATTAGTTTTAACAGCAACATAAGTTTTGGCATCTCTCCTACACCCTATTACGATCTGGAGGGACCATGCATAAATCATTGAATGTGCACTCTAGTCACACCCTGGTTGTTAAGTGGTAGTTTTACAGTCATGGAATTTGGGTAGATTCCATAATAAATATAAGGCAATAGCAATTAATAAGAACTTCACATTCTTTCTCAGAGACAAAAGAAAAGATTCCTACAGACAGACTTCCTTCTGTTTTTAAGTACGCCATCTCTTTTCCAAATGACTACTGCAGGATCATGTCCACCATTTTCAGGAAAGACAGCTGCTGATTTAGATAAATGGCGACTATTATTACTAGACTCCCGCTAAATCCTGGCATTCGAGAAGGGTCTTCTGTTTCTTGAAGTGTGACCTTTGGATATGTTTGCAGAATCTTTTGAACAAAGTGTGTCGATAGACCACAGTTATTTGAACAATGGGGCAGTTTTGACATAAGAACATAAGGAATAGGAGCATTTGGTCCCTCGAGCCTGCTCCACCATTTAATAAGATCATATCTGATCTTGGGCTCAGCTCTACTTCCCTGCCCGCTCCCCATAACCCTTCGCTCCCTTATCACTCAAACATCTGTCTATCTCCACCTTAAATATATTCAATGACCCAGCTTCCACACCTCTCTGGGGCAGAGAATTCCACAGATTTATAATCCTCTGAGAGAAGAAATTCCTTCTCATCTCAGTTCTAAATTTGTGACCCCTTATTCTGAAACTATGTCCTCTTGTTATAGATTCCCCCACGAGGGGAAACATCCTCTCTGCGTCTACCTTGTTGAGCCCCCTCAGTATCTTACATGTTTCAATAAGATCAGCTCTCATTCTTCTAAACTCCAATGCGTATAGGCCGAACCTATCTTCATAAGTCAACCCCTTCATCTCAGTAATCAACCTAGTCAACCTTCTCTGAACTGCCTCCATTGCAAGTATATCTCTCCTTAAGTAAGGAAACCAAAACTGTACGCACTACTCTAGGTGTGGTCTCACCAATACTCTGTACAGTTGTAGCAGGACTTCCCTGCTTTTATACTTTATCCCCTTTGCAACATTCCATTTGCCTTTCTGATTACTTGCTGTACCTGCATACTAACATTTTGTGTCTCATGCACAAGGACCCTCAGGTCCCTCTGCATATTTTGTAATTTCTCTCCATTTAAATAATAATTTGCTTTTTTATTTTTCCTGCCAAAGTGTATAAACTCATACTTTCCCACATTATACTCCATCTGCCAAATGTTGACCCACTCACTTAGCCTGTCTATATCCCTTTACAGATTTTTTGTGTCCTTCTCGCAACTTGCTTTCCCACCCATTTTTGTATCATCAGCAAACTTGGCTACATTACACTCAGCCCTTTATCCAAGTCATTAATATAGATTGTAAATAGTTGAGGCCCCAGAACCGATCCCTGTGGCACACCACTAGTTACCGCTTACCAACCTGAAAGTGAACCATTTATCCCTACTCTCTGTTTTCTGTTCATTAGCCAATCCGCTATCCATGCTAATATATTATCCCCAAACCCGTGAGCTTTTATCTTGTGCAGTAATCTTTTATGTGGCACCTTATCGAGTGCCTTCTGGAAATCCAAATACACCACATCCACTGGTTTCCCCTTATCCACCCTGCTCGTTACATTCTCAAAGAACTCCAGCAAATTTGTCAAACATGATTTACCTTTCATAAAACCATGCTGACTCTACTTGACTGTATTATGCTTTTTCAAATGTCCTGTTACTGCTTCCTTAATAATGGACTCCAGCATTTTCCCAATGACACATGTTAGGCTAACTGATCTAAAGTTTCCTGCTTTTTGTCTGCCTCCTTTTTTAAATAGGGACGTTACACTTGTGGTTTTTCAATCTGCTGGGACCTCTCCAGAATCCAGGGAATTTTGGTAGATTTCAACCAATGCATCCATTATCTCTGCAGCCACTTCTTTTAAGACCCTAGGATGTAGGCCATCAGATCCAGTGGACTTGTCCACCTTTAGTCCCCTTATTTTACCGAGTACTTTTTCTTTAGTGATGAGTACTTTTTCTTTAATGACATCTCACAGTAAACATAGAAAGATAGAAAATAGGTGTAGGAGTAGGCCATTTGGCCCTTCGATCCTGCACCACCATTCAATAAGATCATGGCTGATCATTCCCTCAGTACCCATTTCCTGCTTTCTCTCCATACCCCTTGATACCTTTAGCCGTAAGGGCCATATCTAACTCCCTCTTGAATATATCCAATGAACTGGCATCAACAGCTCTCTGCGGCAGGGAATTCTACAGGTTAACAACTCTCTGAGTGAAGAAGTTTCTCCTCATCTCAGTCCTAAATGGCCTACCCCTTATTCTAAGACTATGTCCCCTGGTTCTGGACTTCCCCAACATTGGGAACATTCTTCCCGTATCTAACCTGTCCTGTCCAGTCCCGTCAGAATCTTATATGTTTCTTTGAGATCCCCTCTCATCCTTCTAAACTCCAGTGAATAAAGGCCCAGTTGACCCAGCCACTCCTCATATGTCAATCCAGCCATCCCTGGAATCAGTCTGGTGAACCTTTGCTGCACTCCCTCAATAGCAAGAATGTCATTCCTCAGATTAGGAGACCAAAACTGAACACAATATTCCAGATGAGGCCTCACCAAGGCCCTGTACAACTGCAGTAAGACCTCCCTGCTCCTATACTCAAATCCCCTAGCTATGAAAGTCATCATAGCATTTGCCTTCTTCACCGTCTGCTGTACCTGCATGCCAACTTTCAATGACTGATGATCATGTCACCCAGGTCTCGTTGCACCTCCCCTTTTCCTAATCTGCCACCATTCAGATAATATTCTGCCTTCGTATTTTTGCCCCCAAAATGGATAACTTCACATATATCCACATTATACTGCATCTGCCATGCATTTGCCCACTCACCTAACCTGTCCAAGACACCCTGCAGCCTCTTAGCGTCCTCCTCACAGCTCACAATGCCACCCAAGTTTAGTGTCATCTGCAAACTTCGAGATATTACACTCAATTCCTTCATCTAAATCGTTAATGTATCTTGTAAAAAGTTGGGGTCCCAGCATTGAGCCCTGCGACACTCCACTAGTCACTGCCTGCCATTCTGAAAAGGACCCGTTAATCCCGACTCTCTGCTTCCTGTCTGCCAACCAGTTCTCTATCCACGTCAGTACATTACCCCTAATACCATGTGCTTTGATTTTGCACACCAATCTCTTGTGCGGGACCTTGTCAAAAGCCTTTTGAAAGTCCAAATACACCACATCCATTGTTTCTTCCTTGTCCACTCTGCTAGTTAAATCCTCAAAAAATTCCAGAAGATACGTCAAGCATGATTTCCCTTTCATAAATCCATGCTGACTTGGACCAATCCGGTCACTGCTTTCCAAATGCGCTGCTATTTCATCCTTAATGATTGATTCCAACATTTTCCCCACTACTGATGTCAAGCTAACCGGTCTATAATTACCCATATTCTCTCTCCCTCCTTTTTTTAAAAAGTGGTGTTACATTAGTTACCCTCCAGTCCATAGGAACTGATCCAAAGTCGATGGACTGTTGGAAAATGATCACCAATGCATCCACTATTTCTAGGGCCACTTCCTTTCAGTACTCTGGGGTGCAGACTATCAGGCTCCGGGGATTTATCGGCCTTCAATCCCATCAATTTCCCTAACACAATTTCTCGCCTAATAAGGATATCCTTCAGTTCCGAAGTATTTATTGAATTGGTCTGCCATTTCTTTGTTCCCCATTATAAATTCACCTGAATCCGACTGCAAGGGACCTACGTTTGTCATCACTAATCTTTTTCTCATCACATATTTACAGAAGCTTTTGCAGTCAGTTTTTATGTTCCCTGCAAGCTTCCTGTCGTACTCTATTTTCCCCTCTTAATTAAACCCTTAGTCCTCCTCTGTTGAATTCTAAATTTCTTCCAGTCCTCAGGTTTGTTGCTTTTTCTAACCAATTTATATGCCTCTTCCTTGGTTTTAACACTATCCTTAATTTCCCTTTTTAGCCACAGTTGAGCCACCTTCCCCATTTTTTAACCCAGACAGGGATGTACAATTGCTGAAGTTCATCCATGTGATCTTTAAATGTATACCATTGCTTATCCACCGTCAACCCTTTAAGTATCCTTGGCCAGTCTATTCTAGCCAATTCACGCCTGATACCGTCGAAGTTACCTTTCCTTAAGTTCAGAACCTTAGTTTCTGAATTAACTGTGTCATTCTCCATCTTAATAAAGAATTCTACCATATAATGGTCATTCTTCCCCAAGGGGCCTCGCACAACAAGATTGCTAATTAGTCCCTTCTCATTACAAATCACCCGGTCTAGGATAGCCAGCTTTCTAGTTGGTTCCTCGACATATTGGTCAAGAAAACCATCCCTAATACACTCCAGGAAATCCTCCTCCACCGCATTGCTACCAGTTTGGTTAGCCCAATCAATATGTAGATTAAAGTCACCCATGATAACAGCTGTACCTTTATTGCACACATCCCTTATTTCTTGTTTGATGCTGTCCCCAACCTCACTACTACTGTTTGGTGGTCTGTATACAACTCCCACTAGCGTTTTCTGCCCTTTGGTATTCCACAGCTCCACCCATACCGATTCCACATCATCCAGGCTAATGTCCCTCCTTACTATTGCATTAATTTCCTCTTTAACCAGCAACGCCACCACACCTCCTTTTCCTCTCTGCCTATCCTTCCTAAATGTTGAATACCCCTGGATGTTGAGTTCCCAGCCTTGGTCAACCTGGAGCCATGTCTCCGTGATGCCAATTACATCATATCCGTTAACTGCTGTCTGCGCAATTAATTCGTCCACCTTATTCTGAATATTCCTCGCATTGAGGCACAGAACCGTCAGGCTTGACTTTTTGACACACTTTGACCCCTTAGAATTTTGCTGTAAAGTGGCCCTTTTTGTTTTTTGCCTTGGGTTTCTCTGCCCTCCACTTTTACTATTCCCCTTTCTATCTTTTGCTTCTGCCTCCATTTTATTTCCCTCTGTCTCCCTGCATAGGTTCCCATCCCCCTGCCATGTTAGTTTAACTCCTCCCCAACATCACTAGCAAACCTAGGACGTTGGTTCTGGTCCTGCCCAGGTGCAGACCGTCCGGTTTGTACTGGTCTCTCCTCCCCCAGAACCGGTTCCAATGTCCCAGAAATTTGAATCCCTCCCTTCTGCACCACTCCTCAAGCCACGTATTCATCTGAGCTATCCTGCGATTCCTACTCTGACTAGCACGTGGCACTGGTAGCAATCCTGAGATTACTACTTTTGAGTCCTACTTTTTAAATTTAGCTCCTAGCTCCCTAAATTCGTCTCATAGGACCACATCCCATTTTTTACCTATATCATTGGTACCTATATGCACCACGACAACTGGCTGTTCACCCTCCCTTTTCAGAATGTCCTGCACCCGCTCCGGGACATCCCTGACTTTTGCACCAGGGAGGCAACATACCATCCTGGAGTCTCGGTTGCGGCTGCAGAAACACCTATCTATTCCCCTTACAATCAAATCCCCTATCACTATAGCTCTCCCACTCTTTTTCCTGCCCTCCTGTGCAGCAGAGCCACCCATGGTGCCATGAACTTGGCTGCTGCTGCTCTCCCCTGATGAGTCATCCCCCTTAACAGTACCCAAAGCGGTATATCTGTTTTGCAGGGGGATGACCGCAGGGGACCCCTGCATTACCTTCCTTGCACTGCTCCTCCTGTTGGTCACTCATTCACTATCTGGCTGTGTACCCTTTACCTGCGGTAAGACCAACTCGCTAAACGTGCTATTCACGTCATTCTCAGCATCGTGGATGCTCCAGAGTGAATCCACTCGCAGCTCCAGTGCCGCAATGTGGTCCGTCAGGAGCTGGCGGCGGATGCACTTCCCGCACACGTAGTCGTCAGGGACACCGGAAGCGTTCCTGACTTCCCACATATTACAGGAGGAGCATAACACGTGTCCGAGCTGTCCTGCCATGTCTTAACCCCTCGATTAAATTAATTTGGCAACAACAATGCTGAAGGTTACTTACTGATAAAGAAAAGAAAAAAGAAAAACTACTTACCAATCACCAGCCAATCATTTACCCCCTTGGCTGTGACGTCACCTTTCGATTTCTTTCTACTTTTTTGCCTTCTCACCCTGCTGCAGCTGCACAAGCCGGCCTCTCCGACTCACAAACTCCTCGAGTGTGGGTCTTTTATAGGCCTCCGCCGACTCTGCTCCCTGGACTCCCGCCTCTCCCACTCACAAATGTAGCAAGTTGAAGATATGAAATTAGGGTCCATCTATTCTTGCTGCCTAAGTTGAACAAGATGACATGCAAATGCATAAAAGTATAGGTTACTAGCCAATAATTTTTTATATTACATTACTGATATTGTGAATATCATTACTATTTGATGATTCAACTACATCCACATTTATCAGAATTCAAGATAATAAGTGAACAATATTTTAAAAGATTATTTATGACAGATACACGTCACAGATACATTTCAGAAGTGCTAAAAACAATGACCACTTTTATAATTCATGCATCTTTTGTTGTAAATCAACTAACATATTGTCAAAATTCTAAATTGTAATGGCAGCATAACTGTACTGAAGTGTTCAGTGAGCCACACATTAAGAATACTTTGTGGGTTGTATAGGGTTCAGCTAAATTTAAAGTATAGTTGCAGCCAAAAAGAAACACCCAAGTCAGGAACAGATCAGGCAATGTACTGTTTAGATAACTTTCAACAGTATCCAAATTCTTTTAATGACAGAAATATGTTGGCACTGTTAAAACAATCACATCAAAAATGCGAGGAATGGCTCACTTTTTAACTTGCTCAAGTTTGACATTTTGCCAGATTTTCATCAAAAATCAAGAATAATACTGGCAGAGAAATTAGTTTTCCATGGGAAAAGTGTGTTTTGTTTCTTAATATTTTTGATTATACAGCAGGATTGTAGAAGAATCTCCAAGCCTTTGAATTATTGTATTAATGTTGCAACAATATTCAGATTCTGGGCTCTAGAAGTGCAATTGAAATATTTTGTAAAATGTTGTAGTTTCAGCAAAATAGTCAAAACATCTGATGTGACATACATAAAAATTTTGAGGTGTACCCATCAAATATGCAAAAGTTCCATCACACTAAAATCCTGATTGGTTCAAATTTTCTAGAAACCAGTCAAACGCACCACCACTTACTTCACCAACTCAAAGCAAATCTCTAACAAAACTGCCTTCCACGATCACACAATAGCATCTCAAACATAATTTCAGTGCCGTTGTAATTATCACAAATCCCACAATGCTTCTGCTTCCCAACTCTTCCCTCCCCACCCCCACAGATGCTCCCCCAGTTCACCTGCTTTCCCCCCAAACTACAGCACTGTTCTCCTTCAACTCAACCTGAGCAAAATCACAGATCTGCTAATATTTTCCCAGAATTTCCTGGAAACTTGTGCCAAAACAATGGTGGAAGTACGACGTAATGCTAATAATGGAAAGTCGTGCATAAGTGACTTACACTGGTTCTTACACTGTGCCCAAATTTCCTCGATCTTTTGCGCAGCTTCCCATATTAATGCCAGTTGTGAGTGGGTTGTAAATCGGAGTATTGAGATCATATGCCCAGTGACTCTATTAATCATTTTTCATTTACTAATCAGAAATGCAATTAGCTGCATCTGGATTCCCAATTAGCCAAGTTTGGCTAGTGACTAAAAACAAAAAAAAAATACCAAAAAAAACAAAACAAAAAAAGAGGGCAGTTAAAAGTGTCTGGAGTGTCCCCCAGATCGGGGGGCACTTGATTTAATGTTTCATTTTGTTTACCCTAAAAGAGTTGTGGCTAGTAACTAATGTATACGACAATCCTGCTCTGGACAATGTTGTTGATTAGGACTTCTTCAAGTTAGTGGTTTGCTACCAGAATCTCATTGCATTTGCAGCAGGTTAACAGATGGAGCACGTGAAGCATCCCAGAATCTAATAGGGGAGAAATTGGGTGCATTTGTGCCTCTCGTTAGCGCTCCCGGGGGCACTAATGAGGCACAAATCCCTTTACGACTGGGCTCGGCGCTGATATCGACTCCCGCCATATCGGACAGGAGTTTAGCGGCGGTGCTATGGCATTTCATTCCTATCTCCTGCACCTGGAGATTGTGACATCATCGCCGTGCACATTGCCACGGACCCGAAAATACCGGCAACTGCAAGAGACGTGGATTGGGCAGCCGGACGCTACCGGGGCTATGGTTAAAGGCGAGGTCAGTGGAAAAAAAAAACTTACCTTTGTTGCTGCCGTTTTCTTCGTAGGTTCCTGCCCGCGATCGATCAGCCCGGCACTTTGCTTGAGTTCTGGGCTGATCGCACGGGATCGCCGCTCCCTTGGTGGCCCAGGTAGGTACGTAGTATATTGCAAAGCCTGCAGCGATGGCCCTTCTCTTTAAGGGAGGGAAGGGCCCTTTGAACGTAGCAGTACTGCATGGCTTAGTGTGTAGCGCTGCTGAGCTTTCCGCCTTGGCTGCGTCCTTTAGTGCTCCAAGACGGAAGCTTTAGCGCTCCACTTCCTTCCTGGAGCGCTAAAGCCAATTTTTTGAAAGCTGGGAAGCATTAGCACCTGGCACTAAGTTTCCCAGCTTTCAACGGTTAACGCCCCCAAAGGGGGCAATAATGAATTTTGCCCCCAATGTGTTTTAGAATATCACAACAAATAATACAATTCCTCTCTATCTACTAACTCTGACCCCTCATGCTGGTAACACATGGCTTGTTTACACTCACCACACATAATTGGTGGTATATTTTCTTCCAGAATGCACAGCACTGCTGCATCTGCACAGGTCAGCACAAAGAATGCATTGTACATGTGTCTGTGCATGTGCAGTTGTGTTCTGAGGTTTGAAGGAAAATGGAGATCAAGTGTGTGTAGTGTGAGTATAATTAGGCCAGGTAAGTGAGGAAACATTGATATTTCTCACCCAAACCCAACAATCTAAATATAACAGCAGCTTAATGCCTTAACAATGTGCATTAATCTCAATCTTAGAAGGGCACTCTTGCTGCATCAAAGTGAATCCTTCAATTTTGCACAGCAGACATCACTGAAGGGTTCTCTAGGTTTGAATGCCAATGTAATATCTGTTATGTATTTAACCCTTTGTAACTTGCATGACACCTGACCACCAGAGGGCCCACCTTTTGGAGTCCCAAGGGATCCCAGCATCCCTTGGGAGCACAGTATATAAGCAGGCCACCAACGAGGTACCTGCACTCTGGAACATTCATAAAGGAGCTAAGGTCACACTTGCTCATTACACACAGTACTCAGTCTCACCATTTATTATGAGTGTAATGCTAGATAATAGGCATGTGTCCTGTGCAATCAGGCTCATTAACAATTGGCTTGAGACTGACCAAACTCACATTGCATAGTACCTTACAAAAGCAAAATACTGCGGATGCTGGAACCTGGAATTAAAACAGAAAATGCTGGAAATCTCAGCAGGTCAGGCAGTACCTGTGGAGAGGAAGCAGAGTTGACGTTTCAGGTCGATGAACCTTCGTCAGAACTGAAGAGTGTTCGAAAAGAACAGATTCTTAACAAGCACTGAAAGGGGGAGGGGAAGAAAGAACAAAAGGGAAGGTCTGTGATAGGTTGGAAGACAAGAGGGATTAGAGAGACAAAAGAGATGATGGCCAAATTCAAATGGTAATGCCAGGAGTTAGAAAAACATTTATCTAGATAGGGTGTGAATGATGGGATAATGACCAATTGTCATTAGAGACAAGGGGGGAAAAAAGAAAGAGGCTCTGAGGGGGGGTGGAGAAAGGGAGCCAAAGATTGGCAGCAGTTATGCTCTGAAATTTTTGAACTCTATGTTGAGTCTAGAAGACTGTAAGGTGCCTAAACAAAAATTGAGGTGCTGTTCCTCGACCTTGCATTGAGCTTCGTTGCAACAGTGTAGGAGACTGAGGACAGAGAGGCCAAAGTGAGAATGCAGTGGAGAATTAAAGTGACAAGCGACTGGAAACTCAGGGTCACACTTGCGGACTGAACAGAGGTGCTCCCCAAAGCGGTCACCCAATCTACGCTTGGTCTCCCCAATGTAGAGGAGACCACATCGTGAGCAGCGAATACAGTATACTAAATTGAAAGAAGTACAAGTACTTTACACCTGGCAAATATAAACATTCACCCTATCAGTTTGGTCTGGTTTCAAAATCCTAGTCCCATTAATGAAATGACTGTCTGCCAGCCCATTACCTATCCAAGTGAATTGCAAATGATCCCTGATCAGATTAGCTTTATTCTTGATTGATTATTAATGGCAGATGCATGTTTTAGAAAAATAAAAGAAACACAGTGGCACATAATCCAGGCGAATACTTTAGTGCAATATGGTAAGAGTGCTGCATTGTCGCAGGTGCATCTTTCGGATGAGACTTTAAACCAAGGCTCTATCTGCCTGCTCAAATGGATGCAAAAGGTCGCATTGCACTATTCAAAGAAGAGCAGGGAGTTGTCCTTGCCAACATTTATCCCTCATTTAACTCAGTGCCATTTAGGACACCTTATTCAGCACAAATTGTCTGCCACATTTTCCTACAACAATGATTATACATCAAAAGTATATATATGCAGGAATTAATGTTCAACAAATCTGGCAATGGCCAGTGCAAGTTTGATTTGCATTGTTGCACTTGGCAGTTTTATTGAAACAACTTCACAGATCCCTTGGAACTAGATAAAATTTAGCGTACACCCCTGCATTCGGTCTGTATTGTGCTATTTCCTAACCAACTGGTGCCAGTTAAATGAATATGTAGACTGCAACACTGAAGGATCAAGAAGAAACTTACAAACATTTCTTTTGGATATTAATGGGTAAAAATCAAGATATTAAATGGATTAAATATTGTATGTAGTAAGCAATTGGCTGCATGCCTTTTCTTATTCCGTGCTTTAGGGAGTATTGCCATTCAGATGCACAATCACAGTCCCATATTTTTTTTTCGCTGCTGACCTCGAAGAAAGTTGCCCACAAAGTTTTAGATGGGCTCTGTAGCATTGATTTCCCTTTTCCCGACCTGACTTTCCATCTGTGGCCATCTATAGCAGATCTTTGGAGTCCAGCAACATTGATATCATCAGGCAAGCTGAACAGCCAATCATGTTGACGAATTCCCACAGACAGCAAACCAGGAAGTTAAAAGCAGGTTTTATCATTTGTTTTTTTAATAATTGTACAGAATGTGAAATAAAGATTGGGACATACACATGGGATTAAGGTAGAAGTTAAAATATCATAAACAAACTTAAACAAATAAAATAAAAATACATTTTTCTTATTTTAAAAATCTATGCAATTTTTAATCATAGTGGAGAAAATGACACTACACAGTGTAAAATTAGGTTTTCAGGACCAGAGAGGTTGTTCAGCAGTAATTATGACTTAGTACCCCATTAAAAACTCAGTGACTTCATTCAACAAGGCTTAACTTTTTCAAGGGTTTTTACAGCAAGAATAGTGTGTAAAAAGTTAACGTTCACGTCAAATCAGTGATTTCAAATCGTATCCATCTGTAAAGACTGCAACAGCACACTCTGTGGAGGAGCAGGGTATCACTGACAGCAACTTCTGGATTTCCGCATTTAACTGTGCCTGTGCGGACACCAGAAGTTGCTGTCAGTTTTACATGCTATTGACAGCGAATGCTGACAGTTTCGCCATCATTAGAACTGCAAATTCCATGATGTTTTAGAATCTTAGGCAGCTCAAGAAGAAACCATACTGTGGTTGATCTTTAAACCTGCGATCTGTCCCCATTTCAATTTTTACATTTTGTCTTGTTCTTTTTTTTATATAGTATTTCTACATGGGATCCATTGAAATCATCTCTATTAAGATCACATTCAATTACTTTAGTGGTACAGTATAATTTCTCAAAAACAGGTAAAGCCCATGCATTACAGAGTATTTGTTATGAATTCAGGTCTGCTATAAATACCTATTCAAGTTCTGTGTTCTCAATCACTTCCGTAAGTGAGCTGAATATCTTGCTTCTATTGGAGTAGAATCAGACTGCTGACAAAGTTGCACTTGTAAGGTGACAGGACCCAGGAATTTAATAACATTTCTTTGTAAATTAGATCTGCACATATAATCAGATCTATGTCTTTCTTATCTGTACTTTTTCAATTTAGCCGAAGGTAAATTGGGCTAACACTAGATAAGGCAGTTTAGTGCAAATCATAAGCTAGTTTTATTCCACAGTAAGGTAAAACCTACAAAGCAATACATGTGATTAGCAATGCTTAGTTTAATTCATACAATTTAACTTCAGATAATAATATAAAAATAATGAAGATACAGAAAACCTTGCATTTATATAATGCCTGTCACGATCTCAAAGTGCTTTACAGCAAATAAAGTAGTTTTGAAGTGTAGATATTGATGTCATCATCATAGGCAGTCCCTTAAAGCGAGGATGACTTGCTCCCACGCCAAAAAGGGATGAGTTCACAGGTGTTTCAATGAAGGAACTGATATTCCAGATCCCAAACTACATCTTGGAGGATGGAAGATGCCTGTGTATGGATTTTTTTAACGTGTGGTGGCCGTTGTACACCAGCCACTGTAAATTCCCGGATTCTTTTACCTCAATCTGGTTCAGTAAAATTACTGAGTCGAATACCTCTTGTGCTTTGAACAAAGCAGTCTTTATTACCGGCCAGTAAGACCTATCAGACAGAAGATATACTCTCTGGATAGAGCGTACACACTCCCTACGGATAGGTGAAGTTACATCGTAAAGCGTTAACAGTTATACAGTTTTGAAATCAGATAACAAAATACAAATGGATTGACAGTCTAACTCAGCCACTCATTAGTCAATCTATATGAGATGCTTTTCTTGAAAGCTCAAGCATTGCCTCTAAATGTTCCAATCTAGTGGTGTGACTATTAGCTGAGACCTTGCAATTCTGCAGATTTATTTCATGTTACAATTAGATGTTATTGGCAGGATTAGTGACTTGAAACCTTGAGACAGACTGTTAGCTATGCTGATGTTGCACTATTTGCAATCTGACATTCTCCCAGCTATTCTTCCATGGCTTATACATTTTCATATATCCCATTTACTTTACTGTCCTTAATTCCATATATTCCGTTCAGATATCCACATCCCTCCTTTTATCATTCTATGATAACATTTAGGATCATTCTAGGAGTATTGCATTGTTGAGTAGTTCTCTAGTTTGTTGGATCATAACCCGGGAACCCTTGACCACAAGAGGGTCTGCTAACCTTGTCATCATTACTTTACAGCAGAGGTTAAGGCAACCAACAATCAAACAGCAGGTAATTATTACGATGAGAACAATTGCCCCATGTATCTCCAAGATCCACCCAGAAACCAATCAAACCTGCTAAGTTCTTTTGCTGGTGTGGATAACTTCTTCACCTCCCTCCTTATGTGATCGGCAAGATGGGTTATGTTTTCTGAACTATCAGGAATGTAAGTGCAACATTCAGATCCTATCAGGGCACACGTTCCCCCTTTCTCAGCTAACAGGTAATCGAGGGCCATTCGGTGTTGTAATGCTACGGTCCTTATCGCTATCATTTCAGCTGTGATGCCCTCCAGAGCCTCAGCAGTGCGGTTAGCTACCTGTTCCAATATCGTTTCTTTGAATCCATCTAACAGTCTCAGTTAGGGTCAGGGGAACGGTGCGCAAAGGAATTCCCCCTTTGGAATGTATAGGGATATGTGAACACACCCAGCATCTAGTGAAGCGCCCTTTTTCCGCATAAACGTAAGACATATACAAAAAGGTGTTTACATGGAACTCTCGCCTTTGTCTTCCTTCCCGTGCGCCAAAACTGTCATATCAACACTATTATGCAGACAGTGGCATACAGACACAGTCTCATCTTATAAATAGTCCAATTATTTAGCTGATAAAAAGAGTTCTGTTTTCCCGTTTCCCTTCTTCAGGTCTCCGTCAGTGTATTTGGCTGTCTTACGGGTAAAAGTTCAAACTGATCCTCCTTCAACTGCCTTGTTCAGCTATGGGGAAGAGGAGATCTGGAACAGAAACAGGAATTGGACTAACCAGCAAAATTTGTTTAAATGGTGATGAGCTTGCAGTGGTGCAGGTGAACCCAGGCACTTTTCCCCTCAACCTTGGCTGCAGTGGGGGTAGTGAGTGACACCTGAAAAGGCCCCTCCCATTGTGGCTCTAATCCCTTCCGAATCCATACTTCCCTGGTGCCATGAGGGACAATTCGGGTAAAACTGGGAGGTCGAGGTGAGCATCTTGAACCTGGTTGTGAACTAGTCGCAGAGCCTGAGTCAGAGAAAGAACATAGGTGGTCATCAGTCTAGCTGAGATCACATATCTAGGAACAATTTCCCTCATTAACACCTTAACAACAGTCTGAGTCTTATTGTCCAGGTTAGGGTAGGCTTCAATCCATCTGCTAAACACATCTACTATTACCAACACATATTTGTAACACTGAACTTTTTGCAACTCAATGTAGTCCAACTGAAATGTCTCAAAGGGACCTTCGGGTAGGGGCGTTTTACCCCAATCACAGGGGACTCCCTTCCCTGGATTATGTTGCTGGCCAACCAGGCAACACTACTAATGTTCTGGGTGAGCGCCTGGAGTCTAGGGTGCCACCAAATAGCCAAAAGCATATCACTTGTTGCCCTTGCTCCACAATGAGTAGCAAAATGCAGACATTCTATAACCCATGAGGCCAACTCGTCAGACATGCAAGTCTGTTCCGCGGGAGTGGTCCAGAGTTTAGAAACATTGTCATAAGTACATGCATAATATTTCCACAACAGTTTATCTTTTTCAGGAGCGTCCTCCTGTGCTTTTATAACATCTTGGATGGTTGGCATTGGTTTTTCCGAGGCTAACTTATCCTTCGCAGGATTTTTAGTCTGACTCATAATTTTGGGCACTACCATCTGTTGGTCACGAGAGGCCTGTTTGGCCTCTTGGTCAGGACAACGATTCCCTATATCAACCAGAGAATTTCCGGTAGTATGGGCGGTACATTTGACAATGGCAATACGTTTGGGGAACATGAGGGCTTGCAACAAATCAGATACTAACTGTTTATGAGATATCTCATTCCCCTGTGAGGTTAGGAATCCCTTATTTTTCCATAATTGTCCGAAATCATGGGCCACCCCAAAGGCATACCTAGAGTCGGTATAGATATTGACTTTGAGATCTTTGGCCAAGATACAGGCTCGGGTGAGGGCAAATAGTTCAGCTTGTTGAGCAGAATAGGCGGTTTCAAAAGCGGCAGATTCCAAGAACTGATTCTCCTGGTTTACTATGGCGTATCCTGAGATTCGTGTATCTTCTGGATTAATAGAAGTACTTCCGTCAACATACATAAACAATCATGACTGGGTTCTTCCTCATCTTGGGTTGGCTCAGTAAGAATACAGTCTGGATCTTCCATTGGTACATCAACTAAATCTTCCCTGACTGATGTGGCCTCTTAAATTAAAGATAAGCAATCATGACTGGGTTCTTCCTCATCTTGGGGTGGCTCAGTAAGAAAACAGGCCGGATTAATTGCAGTACAGTGCCGAAAGGTCAGTTTAGGATTGCCTGTGATTTCAGTGGGTTCTGTCGGATAGAGGGCCAGTCCACATTGCCCTGCACTGGGATCTCAATCGGATCAATGGGAGTATAACCCACTTGGGAGGGGTTCTCTGCCCACACATGAGGATCCACATAGTCAGGTATGCCGGAGCCAGTCTGATGCTGTAGAGTCCTTAAGACCTTCTCGGGGTCCCCATGAAATGTTTTACAATTTGCACATCCCGGCTGGTAGGGTCAGCCTCATCTATGGCCTTGCGTACCATAACTCCCAAATCTTTAGCATGGTGAGGGGCTAATACTTCACGAGCAATATGCGGTGCTATTGTTAGGGGCTGTTTCCACACATTCTTATCCACTTCCACAAAATCTGCCTCTCTTTCCAGTTCAGTCACTCTAGCCCTTAATAGAATTCCCTTCATTTCCCCTTCGTGACCCTGATAAAAGTTCTGCAGGTCCGGATTCTTTCCACTGGGATCGTATGCTAGGGTCACGTGATAGGGTGCCTGCGGCAGGTCCAGAGACCACCACTGAGGGGTTCTAGTGGTATAATACTGCCGCTTAAGGGTTTCCTGTTTTACAATAATCTCCATACTCCAAATGCAACTGGAATTTGCAAAGGAGGTCTCTAGCCATCAAGTTACAGTCCAGATTGGTTGTGATAACAACTCGATGTTCCACCGATTCTTCCTGGTAACCCATTTTAACCGGTTCTGACACTGGGAATGTCGAGATTTGTCCCAGGAACCCTGAAAGTTCCTGTGTTTCAGTAGAGGCAGGGAGTTTAAGCTTTGATTGTACAGAAGACATGAAGGCTCCCGTATCTATCAAAAAGGGTTGCCACTCATTCAGAATGGGTTCGTCGTCCGGGGAGGATCCCTGCACAATCAAGCTGCGTAGTCAATCGGGGGACAATTGACCAAAGGGGTTGTTTCTGGGAGAAGTTAGTGTAAGATCCTCCTCTCCCCCCTTGCCCCCCTCCTCTTCCTCCTCTTCCTTTTCCATGCTGACGGTAGGGGCAATTTTTATTCCAATGTCCTTCCTGCCCACAATTAAAACAGTCAATTCCTCTTACCCAGTCCCGGCCTCTTCCCATACCATGCCGGGGACAATAGGGAGGTTTATTAGCAGGGCTCGGGCCGTTTGGTTGTTTAGTATAACCGTATCCTTGCTTATCCATCCAATCCTGTATGCAACACTACGGTTCTATTGATCCTTCCTCCCGAGATGGCTCTTCCTTTCTAGTCACGTATTCAGTCTTGGCCCGGGTTGGGGGCGCACCTCCCCCCTCCCCTTTCTTTTCCTGCCAATAATATCGAACTGTCCTCTCCATCTGTCTGGATAGCATGAGCAATCAAATAGTTGTTTGAAGATCACAGACATCTATAGAGAGGTGGTCTACAGCTTGTTGTGCATCAGGGTTTGGCATTGGTCTGACAGGGAATTGGTGTCGGGATTTTGGGATCTTGGAAATCATTTCTAGGCCGGAGGATGTTTCAGAGCTGTCTGACTGCTTGACAGTTCTGTGTCTCGATCGGCGGGGGTGTTTGCTATGTCTTTCACAACTTGGACTGGTAGGTTGACTAGAAGATTTACGGGACTGTTTGTGATGTCGAGATATAGTTCTGCCCTTTCGAGTGTGAGATCTGGTCCTTTCGGCTATATTGCTTGTAAACTGGGGATCCGAGTCGCTATCAGATGATGAGGAGTCAGTTCGGGTTTGTTGCTTTGGTGGTATGGGGTTATTTTGAACTCCTCTTTTTACCGGAGTGTTAGGTGGAGGGTGTTGGGAAGAGGACTGGAGCAAGGGGCCAGGGGGTGCGGGAGGCGCCGTTGGGCGCTGAGTCAGTGACCACTCATCAATTTCATCATCAGCCTCGGTTAACACAATGCCAGCCATTTTAACTCGTAGTTGATCAATTCCTTTCTCAGAGGTCCCAGAGGATCTCTTAGCAAGTTTTTCGTGTGCACATTCTTTCTTTAAGACGTCTACAGTTTTAACATGTGTTCCTTCTGTCAATGAAAGTCCTAATTTAATAGCATTTGTTTGTCAACTTGACAGAAGTGATGCATCTTTTAATTTCTGACAATAATGTCGCCAGGTTGCAATTACATTTTTATCCCCTTTTCCTTATCCCCTTCTCCAAATTAATCCTTGTGCTTTTTTTTTTGCTACCTCTACGCTTCTAGTGCCACCTAGAGGCCACTGGTCATCCCCTAATAATTTATTCAGGGCTCCTGATAATTTTCTAAAGTCTTCAGCTCTTTCAGGGAATTCCTCACATAGCTTTTGTAGCGGACTATCCGCATCCGTTGTTTTATCTAACTGATTACCCATCTTCACACTGCTCCTCGTATTACTGTGTCGTTACGCGTTCGTGTCGTCGTGCAATTTAAACAAACTTAAAAATAGACACAGACTTTACAGAAACTGGCACTGACTTTAACTAACTCCAAATAAACAAACTTTACTAATGCTAACACTTACCCGCGTCGCCGCGCGGTTCGCGTCGCCGCACGATACTTAAAACTCCCACGTCGCCCCGCAGTTCACGTCGCTGCGCAATCCGCGTTGCCTCGCAGTTCACGTCGCCATGCAATCCGCGTCGACCCGTGGCTCGCGTCGCCGGGTGAGTTAAGATACTTAAAACTTTAAAAGATAAACAAGGACTTCTAACACTTACCCGCGCCGCTGCGCGTTCGCGTCGGCCCTACCTTCCGAGTTGCTGCGGGGTTTTTTTTTAAAATTCAATCAGAGCCTAGATGGGCCAAGTGATATACAAGGTCGACGTCGTACCTGAGTTGAACACCTATCCTCTATTTAAATCCCCATTTTATTCCCTGTGAGCCTAATTTTCTAAATTTGATTTCTTATGAGCCTTCATTAATTTCTTTCAGTTTCCAAATTTCCCTATCCTTTCGCGTTACTGCGCAGTTTAAATTCAATCAGTCAATGAAAGCTCTAATTTAATGGAGTTTTTCTGCCAACTGGACAGGAGTGATTTTATTTTTTTTTTTACTGCAGTGGAATTTTTCTCATAATTTAAAATCTCAGAACATTTTTTTTTTAGCACCTATTTAGTACGTTACTTTTTTTTTGACTAGAGAGAAGTCTGGCACGTAGGCTGTGGACTGCTTTTCGTTATCTCAATTGTTCCAGCCTCAAGGTCGTGTTATTTAATATAATTCTCAGTTGTTTTGCTGTGCCTTCTCTGAATGTTTTCTTTCAACAAGTTTTTCTTTTTTTTTAACCACTGGGACCATGTAATTTTTTTCTTTTTTTTTAACAAACCTATCCTTTGTGCATTTCCTGGCTCCGTAACTTATCATCCGAATATACGCAATTCAATAAGGTTCACACTCTTAAACTTCCCACATACAGGACAACACTACGAAGGGTTAAAACAAACTTTCATTCTGTTTGAGATAAAGCAAACCACAACTTACAGTAAAAATCACAGAAGCATTTCTCATTTAAACAGACATTCACAAGAGTCACTTTTCTTTCCTATTAATTTTTGGATCCATGATTGATCATCCATCCCTATCTAGCTCTAACTATCTTTCCAAGTCGCCGCTTGGTTTGCGTCATCGCGCAATTTCCCTATCTCTATCCCTATTCTAAGTTTGAAAGGTATTCACCAGATTGTCCTGGATCTCGTTCAGACACTACCTGAGAACCAGCGAGTGGCTAAACTTTCCTCAGACTTTTGAAACCGGGGGAAACTGGAGCAGTATTGAAATCATACTCACTCCAGTGGCCACTTTCCCCTCGTCTCGTCCAAGGCTAGTCTGGCTCTTAATTTGCAAGTTTTCGGCAGTCGTCCGTTGAGATCCCACTTCTGACACCAAATGTAAATTCCCGGATTCTTTTACCTCAATCTGGTTCAGTAAAATTACTGAGTCGAATACCTCTTGTGCTTTGAACAAAGCAGTCTTTATTACCGGCCAGTAAGACCTATCAGACAGAAGATATATTCTCTGGATAGAGCGTACACACTCCCTACGGATAGGTGAAGTTACATCGTAAAGCGTTAACAGTTATACAGTTTTGAAATCAGATAACAAAATACAAATGGATTGACAGTCTAACTCAGCCATTCATTAGTCAATCTATACGAGATGTTTTTCTTGAAAGCTCAAGCATTGCCTCTAAATGTTCCAATCTAGTGGTGTGACTATTAGCTGAGACCTTGCAATTCTGCAGATTTATTTCATGTTACAATTAGATGTTATTGGCAGGATTAGTGACTTGAAACCTTGAGACAGACTGTTAGCTATGCTGATGTTGCACTATTTGCAATCTGACATTCTCCCAGCTATTCTTCCATGGCTTATACATTTTCATATATCCCGTTTACTTTACTGTCCTTAATTCCATATATTCCGTTCAGATATCCACACCACCATATGGGCTTGACAGAGCTAGGTCTTGGTCCAGTGGCAAGGATTACCCAAGACGACTAGAGACCAGCTCTGCTGCACAGACCTAGCGCGCACACATATCACAGTGTGGGCTGGCCCATGCTGCCCCTGGGCCCTCGCCTCTCCTGGACCCCGGTCACTTTCCTCTACAAACTCTTGCCGCTCTTTCGCCCCTCCTTCTGTGCCTGCCCGCACTGCAATCAACGACCTGGCTTCGCAGCCATCACCCTCCTGTAGCAGCACGCACGGCTCCCTGCAGTGGTGTGCCGCTGCACGCTGCTCCCTCCAATAGCCCCGGCCTGCTGATGGTCTTGCAGGCTGGGACTGCGCTGATTTCCGGGCTGGACCGCCGCACACTGCTCCCTCCAATGGCCCCGGCCTGCTGATTGTCATTGATGTAATGTAGGAAACATAGCAGTCAATTTGCACACTTAGCACAATTAGCATTATCCCCAAATAGCAATGTGATAATGACCAGATAATCTGGTTTTTTGTGATGTTGTTTGAGAGATAAATATTGGACAGGACGCCAGGGAGAACTCCCCTCTTTGAAATAGTGCCATGGGATCTTTTACATCCACCTGAGAGGGCAGATAGGGCCTCGGTTTAATGGGTCATCTGAAAGACGGCATCTCAGACAGTGCGGCACTCCCTCAGTACTGCACTGGAGTGTCAGCCTAGAATTTGTGCTCAAGTCTCTGGAGTGGAACTTGAGCCCACAATCTTCTGATTCAAAGGCGAGAGTGCTATTTTTTTGTCATGGCTAACACCTTGCAACATTATCCTAATTTAATGAGTCACCCTACTTAACTTAAAAAGAATAACACCTCTACATTCTGTCCATAGCAGACTCTCTTTTCATTGTAATTCTCCGTCTTTTGCAGTCTTTTACTGCATGGCTACCTTCTCAGTCCTGTTTCTAAAAGTTAGGTTGACCTTTTGGCGTCTGTGCTCTGATTTTTAAAAGCTTTACTCACAAATCAACAGTGATCATCAATGCATCTTCCAACATCATCTTGTGAGGTGTCTTTTCAAATACCCAGTCAAGCTAACAAATTGCCTTTTGTTAAGTCCTGAGAAAAAACAGCGTCTTACCATAATTTACCATATTAACCACATTTAATCAGGATTTCTCACTTTTTAAAAGACTCGTGAGAATACACATTGCTCGTGAAACCCCCAGCATTAAAAGTAACTCCTTTTCCAAATCCCTTCTGTGGAAAAGCGTTCCGAAAATCTAGAAACATGACAGCGGCCGACCATTAATCTTTAAGAATTGCTCACACAACGTGCACATCTTTATCCTTTTCAGTACAGAATTTTTTTTGTAGAAAACTACATTTTGTTTTCTTTTAGCCTAGGTGTTAAAGCTTACTTTCCACTGGATATTACAAAATAAAGCTACAGAAATATATAAGAAATAAACAGACATTTATGTATGATATAGTTTAATTTTGATACACAAACATACCTCTTGTACACGATGAGATAAAGCTGCCACTAATGACACCATACCTATACATGTACTTTATCTGCACTTTTTCAGTAATCATTTCAAACAATTTCCTAGCAGTTGTTACTGTGACTGCTGAATACAAGACAAATAGTTATCAAGTTCATCCACCAATGTAACAGGCACAGTGCATTAAGTGTACTAATATCATACCACCTGTTTTGCTGAGATTGAGTTCAAAAAGAGTAAGCATATAAGAATAATGCTGCATATACTCCATATTTTCTACTAGCAATCACAGAGCTCAGAAGATCATTCGGTAAAGCAGCTTCATGGAGCCTTACAGTCAACACGTGATTGATCTTCGCAGTACATTGCAGATGAATTGACTTTAAAGTTTGTTTATTCGCTGCTTATAAACACAGCAAGTCTACTTTTATATCCACACAAACATACCATTGTAATTATATCAAATAAGTGAAAACATATCAATTACAATTAGACCTAGAATAAGATTGAACAAATAATTAATTATTAATAATAAAATTTGAAAGTATAGACAAATTTCTCCCTGAAAAATTAAGAACCTTCACAGGATGTTTGCACGAATTAAATAATACAAAAAAGTGTTTAAAAAACAGGTAAAATGAAGAATCATATAAGCAAATCAGAAAATTTGTTTAACAAATATTTTATGCTTTTAAATGTATTAATTAAGTCACCTTAACTAAGTCATCTATTTAGGAATCATATATTAGTTCAGCATAGAAACAGTGGTCATGTTATCATCGTTGGTTGAACTGGAGTGTGGATACAGACATCCCCCTCTCCAAGAAGGTAGACAATCCCATTTAGAGCACACTAGTTGATCTCCCAAGACATTATTCAAGGATACTTTTTAATAAAATTGGGTTCGCACGGCTTCTCTCCCGCTCTGTCATTCACAAATGCTCCTCATACAAGTAATTTTACAGCATTCTTTTTATCACATTTCATTTTGTTGCTTGATCCATGTCTCATTTCCGGATTTCCCACCATTTTACCATGGAAAGATTTGGATATGATTTATATGCATTAAGGTGAGTTCCCTTAACAACTTGAAAACAAACCATTCATAGTCAACGTCCAGCCTTGTCTCATTAAAGTGTGAATCAGTCTGCCAACCGGGACTCTGAAGGAGCACACGGGAAGATTACAGTATCGGTTCATATAAGGTCCATATAACACAAGCGAGGATATTGTTCCATATGGGTATGTTACATTTAGCTGACAACTGATCTTGATTTCAAAATAAAGATATAGCACAGATCTTAGAGAAGTGAGGAGTTTTCAATTTTGTGATCTTTTGTGTCAAGCGGTCTATATTTTCATGTGGTCATTATAAATAAGGTTATCCTACATTAGTCAGAAGTCATTTTTACAGTTAAAACAAAGAGATTTAAAATCTTAAAACAGAAATCCACTTATAATTTTTCTATCAATTTTATAGAATGAAACAATTATCCTATATATTTAAACAGCTTCTCAAACAATGTGTTTATAAAGTATGTGCCAAATGAATAGAAATGTAAGCTTCCTTTTAAATATGCTTGGGAGTACAACATTTAACTAAACACAATTCTGCAGAATTCATAGAGATTAGTCTTACCCAGTAAAATAATGGCCAGTATTCTGCAATAAGAATAACAGTGAAGCTATCAGCATCCGCCATTATTAAGGAGTAAGGAGTAAAGCAACTTCCAGCATCCGCACATGCACGGTTAAACGCAGAAATCAGGAAGTTGCTGTCTGAGTTGCCTTGCTCCTCCACAAGCTTTGCTACATGTGTACCTCGCCAAGACACTCGGCATTCACATACCTGCAAAGGCGTGAAGTTGGGGTACTTACCCACTTCCTGGTTTAGACTTTGCGTGTCTTAGTGAGGATTCTTCAATCTGATTCGTTGAGGAGACACACTATTGCTTGCCCCATTCACACAGGTCCCAGATTCCCTGTAGAGGGAGTCTGTGGGCAAGTGTAAGTGCGATGAACTTGGCAGCTAAAATAAAAGCAAATCCAAAGGTCTTCTGTAGGCATATTAACAGAAAAAGGGTTGTCAGTGGAGTGGTAGGACCGATTCGGGACCAAAATGGAGATCTATTGGTGGAGGAAGAAGGCATGGCTGAGGTACAAAATGAGAACTTTGCATCGGTGTTTAGCAAGGAAGAGGACTTTGCCAAAGCTACGGTAAATGGAAAGGTTGTCAAGATACTGGATGAGAAGAAAATAGATAAAGAGGAGGTACTAGAAAGTATGGCAGTACTTGAAGTGGATAAGTCACCCAGTCCAGATGGGATGCATCATAGGTTGCTGAGGGAAGTAAACGTGAAAATTGCAAAAGTGGAAACGGATTCAATAGTAGCTTTCGAAGGGAATTGGATTAAAAATTGCAGGGATATAGGGAAAGAGCCAGCTAGTCGGGCTAACTGAATTGCTCTTCAAAAGAGCCAGTGCAGACTGTACTATTCTATGATTCTATGAACAGCACGCGCTGTTCGCCACTGACTGCAAAATCTGGGCCATTATAGCTTGTTCCATTTTTCCAACCACTATGTGAACAGGCAAGATTAATAAACGCTTCATGTCACGTACAGACTGTAACTGTAGCCTATGTAATATTTAATAGACCTGGCAGACAAAATGCTCAGCTATCAGTCAACATTGTTGTACTATTTTAGTGGCATACCCCTGTAATTATGAATATTTCTCTTTGATTTGATAAGGAAACCTTCTATAAAAAAACACTTGGTACTTCTGAACAATATAAATCTAAAACTGCCAGGGAGCACTGCATTCTGCCAAAATAAATATATATATTTTAAGTCAGGCCAAGCTACTGTACACTGAACCGAGGCTGAATATATACATTGAACAGAGGGTGAAGGAAGTATATTATGTTGTAAAAATGACCACTAAGTAGTATTATGTTTGTTTAACAACCTGTATTAAAATATGTAGAAAATATAGAAACCATTCTGGGCTCATTTTTTCTCTTTACTGCCTGTGCGTTAAGCATACCTGGACAGAGCTCACAGAGGAAAAGGGGCAGGGAGGTTTTCAAAGACAGCTCAATTTTCCTCTCTGTGCTCCATTCTTGCCTGGGCAATTTTTACTTCACTGTGCCAAATCCAAACATTGTGGGTTCAAATCCTACTCCAGGCCATCTCTCCCCCTCTTTCAACAGTGTCTTGCCTCACAACAGACTTTTAGCCTAAAGGTAAAGCGCTGTCTTTTTCATGTAAGGAGTGCACTTTTATATAGCACCTTTCACAATCTGAGGATGTCCCAAAGCACTTTACAGCCAACTAAGTACCTTTTTAAAGTGTAGTCAATGTTGTAACGTAGAAAATGTGGCAGCCAATTTGCTGCAGCAAGGTCCCACGAGCAGCAATGTGATGATGACTAAATAATCTGTTTTTAGGTGTTGGTTGAGGGATAAATATTGGCCAGGACAACAGGGAGAATTCCAAAGCATCTTGTTTAAAATAGTGCCGTGGGATCTTTTATGTCCACCTGAGAAGGCAGATGGGGCCTTGGTTTAATGTCTCATCTGAAAGACGGTACCTCCAACAGTGCAGCACTCCATCAGTACTGCGCTGAATTGTCAGCCTAGAATTTGTGCTCAAGTCCCTGGAGTGGGACTTGAACCCAAAACCTACTGGCTCAGAGCTGAGCATGCTACACTGAGCCACACCTGACAAAATCTCTTTCTCTCTCCCCACAAACCCTCCCCCCTCCCACCCCACCCCCAACCTCACCAGATCTATCCCTCTGCTCCCGCAACCCACTCAACCAGGTTTCCAAAAGTGTCTCTCTCCATCTTCCTTATCCAATAGATTCTCTAGTCCTTCCTTCTCCCAACAGGGTCTATTTTCCTCTGCTTTGAAGTGGTTACATTCCCAGGCTTGTGCTATCACAAAAGTAGTGCGAGAACTCTGGACTGTAAGGGACGTGGGATCTGTATACAGGATCAACTGACGTCACCAAATCCAAGAAGACATCTACTGCAAACCTTAAACAGTCCTCCATCTCAGTCTTTTGTTTAAAATCTTACTGCCCATGTGATTCTCCATTCCTTTTTTCTCTCCTCAGATGGGAGGAAAACTGAGCTGCTCAACTATTCCCTGTTCAGAATTGGCAAACGTTAATAGGGGCCAACCTATTGATGGGCCAGATATTAAGCAAATGATCAGTTGTGACATTCCATAAAACAGCCCAGCTGGCTCGAATACTTATCTTCAATACCTGAAGCCCATCAATTTTTTTTAAAGCACAGCTCTTAAATATTATACGCTTCTAAAATCCATTCTGTGCAGAAAATAAATGATCAATCCCAAAATGTGACTTGGGACATTCTCAAATTGACCTTTGGTGTCTCACAGAGATCAATCCTGGGATCTCATCTTTTCATTCTATTTATAAAATTACTTGGATTTGGCACAGAGGAGTATATCCAAGTTTTTGAAGCCAGCAAAAAGAATGCAAAATCATAGATAACCTTGAATATTGTGTACAGTTTTGGTCTCCTAATCTGAGGAAAGACATACTTGCTATTGAGGGAGGTTCACCAGACTGATTCCGGGATGGCAGGACTGACATATGAAGAAAGACTGGATCGACTAGGCTTATATTCACTGGAATTTAGAAGAATGAGAGGAGATCTCATAGAAACATATAAAATTCTGACGGGATTGGACAAGTTAGATGCAGGAAGAATGCTCCCGATGTTGGGGAAGTCCAGAACCAGGGGTCACAGTCTAAGGGTAAGGGGTAAGCCATTTAGGACCGAGATGAGAAGAAACTTCTTCACTCAGAGAATTGTGAACCTGTGGAATTCTCTACCACAGAAAGTTGTTGAGGCCAGTTCATTAGATATATTCAAAAGGGAGTTAGATATGGCTAAAGGGATCAAGGGGTATGGAGAAAAAGCAGGAATGGGGTAGTAAAGTTGCAAAAATGATCAGCCATGATCATATTGAATGATGGTGAAGGCTTCGAAAGGACCGAATGGCCTACTCCTGCACCTATTTTCTATGTTTCTATGTTTGCCCGGGCTGAATGATGGCAGATGTACTTTAATATAGCAGTGTGAGGTAGGGCACTTTGAATGCAAGAATGGCAGATGGGAATATAATCTAAAAGGGGAAGCACAATCACGGGTGGGGAAATAAAATGAACAAAAGGATTTAGGGGCCCAGGTCCAAAAATCATTATAGTTAGCCCTCAGATGAAGATTGGATATTGGGATTCATCACAAGAGGTGTAGAATATAAAGGTAAGGAAGTTCTTTTGCATTTAAATAGAGTGCTGGTCAGACTTCAGTGGGAACACTGTGTTCAGGTTTGGATGTCCCACCTTTGGAAAAACATTAGAGGACTTGGAGAAAGTCCAGTGGCAAATCACCAGGATGATATCTAGGATAGAGGGATTAAGTTATGATGGTACAAAGTAAATTTAAGTTATACTATCTTGTGATGAAGAGGTTAAAGGAATTATTTGATAATAATTAAGAGAATTGACGAATGTCATTTTCGCTATATGGTGGTGTGGATGAGGAATTGCCATAGTGGCTATACCCAAGATAATTTTTGCTCTAATATAATGGGAGAAAAACTGAAATTGGACAAAATGGTTTGCATTATATGAATAATTGAGATTAGAAAATAACCAATTAGAAAAGAACACAAAGATTAATGAGCAAGAAGGCAACTAGTGAGAACCAAGAAAACTATCAGGCAACAGGCAGATGAAATGTCATTAAAAAGATTACTGTCGTCGACTGTACTGAAAGAGAAAGTTAGTTTATGCCATGAGAAAGATGCTGTTACAATACATCAATTGTTATAATGCAAAGTGATATTTCGATCATAGAATTCAGGGCACTTGATTATTTTCAATTTTTCGTTTGCAGTTTAAAAGGCGCGCTAAAAAATATTTTCCATTCTGAAATCAGGCTGTATGAAATGTTTGGTGTACCCCCACAATCAGCCAGTCAAATGCATATTTTCAATGCTTAATCACCTCTTGTCACTTCCACCAAATATACTTATTTAACAATATTCACTCTCACTGCCCACTTGGATCTTAGCTGGATTAGGTTTGAGTTGCCTACACTAGTTACCCAACTTGTCAGAACCAATCTGGTTGAGGTAGATATGGCAAATACATTTGGTTCCTATACTGTGCTGTAGTAAAGCTGTGCTCTGCATTTTCTGCTCTTGACGGACTGGATGTCAAAGTGGGTGTAACAATAATATTCAATAATTCCAGCTACACTGGAACGTTCGGTACATCATTCTGTGTTGTAAAAAGATACATCAGTTCCTAAGTTGACAGACAGCGAATCGAACCATTTCAGCTTTTCTTGAGTGACTCAGTGCGATTTTCCATTAAAGCAGGTTAATTGAGCAGAGGTGTGGTTTCCTCTAGCAGTGAACCACCCAAACAGAAGCCGAAAGTACAGAATGTCTGCTGCACACTCTGGGGGCTTTTCTTAGAGACACAAGTCTCATATCAGTGAAAGCTGATGACATATACATTTTGTTTTTTGCTTGTATAACTTCCTTTGTAGTCTCATGAAAAAAATCTGTGTACTTTAATAAAAACAGTAAAAAAAGTTTGTTATTTATCAGTAAGTTCTTTTCAGTCACTAGACACTCCCTTCCTAAGGGCATATTTATAGATTATTTAGCATTGCAATTTGACTTGTTTAGAGTTTGATTCACTTTTTATGATTAATTGGTTTCTATTAATAAACTTGGACTTTAATACTAAAACGCAGCCATTGTAAGCAATAACAGTACTTACAACATCTGCATAGCATTAGGATAGGCAGAGGATCTTATTCCATTATTGTTTTCAACAATAACAACTTGTATTTATATAGCGCTTTTAACGTAGTAAAACATCCCAAGGTGCTTCACAGGAGTATTACAAGATAAAAAATTTGACACCGAGCCACATAAGGAGAAATTAGGGCAGGTGACCGAAAGCTTAGTCAAAGAGATAGGTTTTAAGGAGCATCTTAAAGGAGGAAAGAGAGGTAGAGAGGTTTGGGAAGGGAATTCCAGAACTTAGGGCCTAGGCAACAGAAGGCACGGCCATTAAAAGTTGAGCGATTATGTACATGTGTGTGCGTGACTTTTAGAAGAGACAGGCAGAATGGAAAAGGAGGAGAGGTAGCCCTGATAATAAAGGAGGGAATAAAGACAGTAGAAAGAATCTTGACTCGGAAAAATAAAATGTAGAATCAGTTTGGGTGGAGCTAAGAAACAACACAGGGCAGAAAGTACTAGTGGGTGCAGTCTGTAGGCCCCCTAACAGTGGAAGTAGTGTGGGGCAGATTACATATCAGGAAATTAGAGATACATTTAAGAAGGGTAATACAGTAATCATGGGGGACATTAACTTTCATTTAGACTGGGAAAACCATATTTGTAGAAATAGTGCTGAGGAAGAGATAATGGAATGAATTCAAGATAGTTTTCTAGATCATTATGTCAAGCAACCGATGAGGGAATTGACTATTTTAGATCTAGTACTGTGCAATGAGGCAGGGTTAATTAATAACCTTGTAGTGAAGGAGCTTCTGCGGAGCAGTGATCATAATATGATATTATTTTATCTCGAGTTTTAGAGTGAAGTAATTAAGCCTGAAACTAGGGTGCTAAACTTGAACAAAGCAAACTACGTAAGTATGAGGTGAATTAGCTAAGGTAGGTTGGGAAAGTAGATTAAAAGATAGGACAACATAAAAGCAATGGCAAACATTTAAAGAAATAATTCATAATTCAAAATGAATATACATCCCCTTAAGGAATAAAAACACCATAGGAAAAATAGTCCAACCATGGCTAACAAGAGAAATTAAAGACAGTATTAGATTAAATGAAGGGGCTTATGATGTTGCCAAAAAGAGTAGTAGACCTGAGGATTGGGAAAATTTTAGAATTTAGCAAAGGAGGATCAAGCAATTGGTATGGGAAAATAGAATACGAAAGTAAACTAGTGAGAGACATAAAAACAGACTAAAAAAGCTTCTACAAGTATGTAAAAAGGAAAAGATTAGTGAAAATAAACGTGGGTCCCTTACAGGCTGAGGCAGGAAAAATTATAATGGGGAACAAAGAAATGGCAGAGAAATTAAACAAATACTTTGTGTTTGTCATTACGGAAGATAACACAAAAAGAACTCCCAGAAATAGTGGCAAACCAAGGATCTAGCAAGAATGAGGAACTAAAATAAATTAGTATTAGTAAAAAAAATAGTACTGAAGAAATTAATGGGACTGAAAGCCGATAAATCCCCTGGACCTGATGGTCTACATCCTAAAAGAGATGGCTATAGAGATAGTGAATGCATTGGTTGTCATCTTCCAAAATTCCATAGATTCTAGAACAGTTGCCACGGATTGGAAGGTAGCAAATATAACCCGACTATTTAAGAAAGGAGGGATAGAAAATGGGGAACTACAGACCAGTTATTCTGACGTCAGTAGTAGAGAATATGCTAGAATCTATTATTAAAGATGTGGTAACAGGGCACTTAGAAAATAATAATAGGAAATAGGACTGGGCAGAGTCAACACAGATTTATGAAAGGGAAATAATGTTTGACGAATCTGTTACAGGATTTTCGATTGATAATAGTAGAATAAATAAGGGGGAAGCAGTGGATGTGGTATATTTGGATTTTCAGAAGGCATTCAATAAGGTGCCACACAAGAGGTTATTAACTAAAATTTGGGCTCATGGGATTGGGGGTAATATACTAGCATGGATTGAGGATTGATTAATGTACAGAATACAGAGAGTAGGAATAAACGGATCATTTTCGGGTTGGCAGGTTGTAACTAATGGGGTATCACAAGGATCAGTGCTTGGGCCTCCAATATTTACATTCTATATCAATGACTTAGATGAGGGGACCGAGTGTAATGTATCCAAGTTTGCTGATGATACAAAGTTAGGTGGGAATATAAATTGTGAGGAGGTTGCAAAGAGACTTCAAGGCGATTATAGACAGGCTAAGTGAGTGGGCAAGAACATGGCAAGTGGAATATAATGTGGAGAAATGTGAAGTTATTCACTTTGGTCTGAAAAAATAGAAAAGCAGAGTATTTTTTAAATGGTGAGAGATTGGGAAATGTTGGTGTTCAGAGGAATCTGGGTGTCCTTGTACACAAATCACTGAAAATTAACATGCATGTACAGCAAGTAATTAAGAAAGCAAATGGTGTGTTGGCCTTTATTACAAGAGGATTTGAGTATAAAAGTAAAGATGTCTTACTGTAATTATATAGAGCCCTGGTATTACCACACTTGGAGTATTGTGTACAGTTTTGATCTCATTACCTAAGGAAGGATATACTTGCTAGAGAGGGAGTGCAACAAAGGTTCACCAGATGGTGGATTCCTGGTATGGGGGGGATTGTCCTATGAGGAGAGTTTGAGTAGAAATTTGAAGAATGAGAGGTGATCTCATTGAAAAATACAAAATTCCTACAGGGCATGACACAGTAGATGCAGGGAGAATGTTTCCCCTGGCTGGGGAGCCTAGAACCAAGGGTCACAGTCTCAGAATAAGGGATCAGCCATTTAGGACTGAGATGAGGAGAAATTTCTTCACTCAGAGGGTGGTGGATCTTTGGAATTTATCCAGAGGGAGTGTGGAGGCTGAGTCGATGAGTATAATCAAGACAGATTGATTTTTGGCTATTAAGGGGATCAAGGAATAGTGGAATTGAGGTCGAAGATCAGCCATTATCTTATTGAATGGTGGAACAGGTTCGAGGGGCTCCTGCTTCTTATGATGAATCGGGATTGAAAAGGAGAACAATCCTGCCATTTTTTTTTATTTGTTCACGGGATGTGGGCATTTATTGCCAATTTTTCCAAACTTCCTGTGGTCATTACCTGCTGACTCAGCTGATCTTGTAACTTATGGGGAAAACCTATATCCTTTCAAGTCATGGACCAGCATTGCACTCTGCTATGCCAGTAAATCCTCTGTGCCATTTGAATTTGCTCTCTTATACTGGAATGCTTTCTACATGATGATGAGTGTATGGAATGGACTGCAATAGGAGACAGTGGCTACTGATATTTATCGCTTGAACTTAATGATACTAAGTACCTGGCAAAAATATGATAGAGGGTTATGAGAGGTATTATAGGATATGATAGTTCCTGGACTATCCTGGTCTTGGGCACCATAAGTTAAGACTTCACAATTTAAATAATTTTTTCTCCCCTCCTATTGATCTAGGAAATTTGCACGTTTTCCTGTCCTGAAGGAATTGAGTCCTTGTTGGATGTGGTTCTATGGGTGTCAGTCACTCCCTGATATTTCATCCAAGTACTCACCTGATGTCTACAGATAGTCACTTCCATCACCGGTGCTGGATAGTCATCAGGAGCAAGAACCCTGGAAAATGTTCTCTTCTCCATTCCAGGGGCAAAGGAGGCCAATTATAGCATCCCTAGTGCCACACTGATTCAGCATAGAGCAGGATAGAATGTGACACTTTTCTAGTCTGTATGACTCAGCTGCACACCAGATAAACATGACAAACTTTTAAATTGTTTAATTATTTGATATAGGTAATTGGATTCATTAGAGTTGCACTGGGTTTTGTAGTAACAGAAACATATCCACTGGTCATTAAACATTGCAGCAATGCAAAATAGGACACCCTGTCAGGTTAAGCTTAATTTACTTTACTAATGAATTGGAACCTGTGAGTCATTGTCCTAGACAGATGCTCATTTTTCCAGTCTCCTGCATTAATATTAAAGCATATTGAATTATTACCATAGAAGAATTCTGAAAACTTTCTTTAAGCAGAACATATAAGTAAAACATACTTGATATAGTGACAAGACCATTTTCAGTGGTAATAAATACTTAGTATCAGTTGTGAGCTAACGTTAGACATTAATAGATGGAATGCTGCCATCTTGTGGTCTAACTCTTGTATCTGTCGCAGTAATGCCAAACAAATAGCCAACATATTACAGCTGTGACAACACAAAAGCACTTTCAATTAAAAATACACACACAAAAATTGGCACGTTTTATTGTCTGCATTTAATATAAACATTTTTATTACCTTAAATTTCCTAGATCAAGTGGTACTGATCTGTAACTATCTTTTCAGCATTATGTTTGTGGAGCTTGCTTGTGTGAAAATTGGCTGCCGTGTTTCCTACATTACAACAGTAACTACACTTCCAAAAGTACTTCATTGGCTGTAAAGCGCTTTGAGACATCTGGTGATCGTGAAAGGCGCTCTGTAAATCCAAGTGTTTCTTTTATTATAATGTATTCTGTCCTCGTGTCCAAATGTACAAGTCACTTATATACTTGAACCCATCATCTCTTTGCTTTTCATTCCATGTAATTAAAAAAAATAAAAAATAAAGTCTTTGTTGGTGCTGCCAAAGACTACACTTTTGTCGAACAACAATGACACTGAAAGGTGGTTGCGAGTAAAAAGCCAGTCAAATGTGTTGGTTCCTGATATGAGCTTCTAAGCAGAATTCTACTTTAGCTGAAGTTGTGGCCACCAACATAATGGGCCGAGAATTGTGGCCTCGCCGGGTGCATAAGAAGTGTGCACGCACCCGAAGAGGCCTCGCAAAAGCCAGTTCTCGGGGCGTGATACGCATGCGCCGACAACTGGCTTTTCCAATCTGTGAATATTTCTAGAGAGAGATTCTACGCATCCCCACAGGAAGGACATCCGCAAGGCAGAGATTGGGCTACTTGCCCAACTCATGCCCAGCGAATGTCCTTCAAACTTTTATGCCTGGTAAAAGCAGGCGCATAGCTTACTTTTACCAGCGTAACACTTTTAAAACATAGAAAAATTAAATTTAATCCTTAATTTTTATATTAAAAACTCTGTCCATTAAGGTAGGTTTATTTTTAACCCTATTTTATTTAACCCGCTTTGAGATGTCTGATGGTCATGAAAGGCGCTATATAAATCCAAGTCTTTCTTTTTTTCTAATAAAACACATTAAAAAAAATGTTTTTAAATATTTTTTTTCTAAAACATTTAATTACATTTAATTTTAAATATGTGAAGTGTTTTTACATTTATTGAGCTGTATTTCTTGTTTTAGGAGTTATTCTCAATGGGAGCTCATACAAACGGAGTTCCCATTTTTATCAATGAGAATACCAGTGATTGGTGGTCCAGGACCACGTGATTCCAGCAGATGCGTTCATACGTGGAAGACACCTTCCCATGCGCTGTACAGCGAATGAAGGCCTCAGACCAGAATCCTATGTTCCTCCGGGACCGACAGGTAGTTTCGTAGATTTTTTTCAGGTTAGAGGCGTTCATATGAAGGAAGCCTCCGACTGCAATTTTCGGCCCATTGTGTATTCATATGATGCAGGCAACTATTAAAATATTATTTTACATAAACTACAGATGAACTGATGACCTTGAACAGCAGTTTCTCTCATCTCCATCTTTCCGATCCCGCTACCCTCTCGATCTCTTCAAAATGGTTTCCAGTAGAGATCCCCTTTTTCGTTTTGGATGTCCCTACCCTTTCCACATCTCCATGGTTCGAACTATGCTTTCTGCATCTCTAAACTTCATCTTACACTCTTCACATCACACATCTCTCCCACCTTTCTGTCAGAGGTTTCCTCCCAACCTCGTTATTCCCAGAGTTCCAATCCCAGTATCTCTGCATAAAACCCATCTCCCCACCCATTTGTCACCACTAAGCTGAAACGCTTCTATCTAGTCCATAACTATCCTACAATTCCCTCTAGTCACTGCTGCTGCCAGTCAAATTTGTAGAAATATATGGTATAATAGGCAGAATTTTAACTCCCTCCACCTGGCGGAAAATGGCCAGTATGAGTTAAAATAAGGCATTCCACTTAGCGCTTTTTTGCCATCCGGCAACCATCTTTAAGCTTGGTGGCTGAGGCACCTGCCTGTGAAGTTATGCTAATTGGGGTCCAATTACATAGATATGACGCCAAAGCCACTCTCAAGGCCTACTGAGCAAAGTGTCATGAAGCTCAATGGAAGCTGTCGGACCAGAAGTGGAGGCTTTCCAATCCAAGTAAAATCTTATTTTTGTGGGACCAGAAGGAGTGCACATTCACACGCTACAAAAATAGCCTGGGCTGATATTGTACCGTTTGAATCATTCCTTATGTGTATTATTATATGTGCGGACATGTGCGTTTGCATTGTGTCTTTCACATACGGTCACTCATTCCTATCTTGTTTCTGGGATGCCAAAATAGTTTAGTGTTATCTTGCTGCAGTACAATTATTGTTCACCATTAGATCTTTAGAACCATAGAAGGTTACAGCATAGGAGAAGACTATTTGCCCATCTTGTCTGTGCCAGCTCTTGGCTGGAACAATAGAAAACTAATTCCACTGTTTCGCTCTCTCTGCATATCTTCCTCTGATTCAAATATTTAACCATTTTTTCTTGAAAGATACAGTGGTCTCTGCCTCCACTACTCTGTGCCAAAGCTCATGCTCCATCAACGCACCGAAAAAAAAGATAAATCTCCTTCTCATTCTTAGTGACAATTTTTAATTTCTGACTCCCCACCCAGAGGAAATAGTCTTTCCCTATTTATTCTATCAAGTCACATATTTACCTGACATTTATCCACATAAATATCTTCCACCTCTCTACTCATTCTGCTAATCTATGTCTTCCAAAGTCTTTTACAGTCCTCCTTGCTGTTTGCCAAATCTGCTGCTTTTGTGTCATCAGCTAATTGAGATGATTCTCCCAATGTCCAAGCCCATCTATATACACTAAGAACAAAAGTAGGCCCAGCAATGACCCCTGGGTACACCTATTCCACCCCTTCTCCAATCCAGTGAAGACTCATTTACCCTAACTGTATTTCCAGTCGGTCAACCAACTCTATTGCCATGCTGGTACATTTCCTTTCACACCATAAACCTGAATATTTCTAACAAGCCTCTTGTGAGATACCTTATAGAACACTTTCTGAAAATCCATATGCACTACATCCCCTTTATCTATCTAATCAGTCACCACTTCAAAAAGCTCAATTACATTTGTCAAACATGACTTGCCTTTAACAAACTATTGCTAGCAGTCTTTGACTAACCTATGCATTTCTAAATATTCACTAATTTTACCCAAATATTGATTCTAAGAGTTTGGCCCAACTGACATTAGACTAACTGGTTGTTAAGCCTAGGTGACATATGTACCTTGCATTCTGCTGTTTTTTCCAGAACTAATTCCTTTTCTAAAGTCATCTCCAACAATTGTTTCATTTCCTCCATTAGGACACCCGCATTCTCAGGGTCTGGACAGAATAGATAGAGAGAAACTGTTCCCATTGGCAGAAGGTGGAAAGCCAGAGGACACAGATTTAAGGTGATTGGCAAAAGAACCAAAGGCGACATAAGAAAAAATGTTTTTACACAGCAAGTGGTTAGGATCTGGAATGCACTGCCTGAAAGTGTGGTAGAGGCAGACTCAATCACTGCTTTCAAAAGGGAGTGGGATAAGGCCTGAAAGAAAATTTTTTGCAAGGCTACGGGGAAAGGGCAGAAGCGTGGACGAGCTGAGGTGCTCTTGCAGGGAGCCGGCACAGGCTCGATGGGCCAAATGGCCTTCTTCTGGGCTATATACGTTCCACGTGTTGTAAAAATCTATGCAAAATATTTCATATTTCTACCATATCTTCATCCTTTACAATTAGACTCTCTCCTTCAGCCAAATGATCCCTCTCTAACTATTCCTTTATACATTTTATACTTTTATAAAGCCTTACTATTTCTTTTTATATCATCTGCACATTACAACAGTGACTACATTCCAAAAGTACTTCATTGGCTACAAAGCGCTTTGAGATGTCCGGTAGCCATGAAAGGCGCTACATAAAACCAAGTCTTTCTTTTTCTTTTAGACTTTATTTTATTTTCCCTTTTGGCCCCCAACTCCTCTTTCACTTCCTATTACCTTTCGATGGTGTTGGCTCCATTGGAAAGGCCCCTGTTATCCTCTATCAGGATGGCAAATGCCTGCACCCCCCACCATGTTAAAAACTAAAGATGCCTAAAAATGTATATGGTTTTGCGACTAAAACTGCGATGCAAAGAATGCTGGGTTTAAATCGTTGTTTTGAACTGAAGATAAAAAGTCTCTGCAGACTGGTATTAAATGCTTAGAAATGCTAATGTCTTGGTTGACTGTGGAAGGTATGGCTTCTTTGTACTATATACAATCTCCCTGTTGGTCAGCGATTACCTCTTGTTTTTAAGTTAAAACTTGAAACTTGTCTACGTATTTTATGTATAATATTAAGGTAGGATTTGAAGTTAGCTTAACAGAATTGCTTGCGGATAATGGAAGGAAGTTGGTAGGATTTAACGTAAACACACGGCAGTTTGCTACGTCATAAAAAAGTTAACAACCGGTTAGAGTGAGAAAGCTCTGCTTTGGCCCTCATAGTTCAACGTGTAGAGGACTAGGCCTTGTGTTGATTGTACCCAAGAGAATAGTGACAGAGAGATATGAAAAGAATTCCACAGGAAAGCATCTTCGAGAAGATATAAACAAAAAGACCTGTGGCCATGCATTTGCCCACTCACCTAACCTGTCCAAATCACCCTGCAGCCTCTTAGCATCCTCCTCACAGCTCACACTGCCATCCAGCTTAGTGTCATCTGCAAACTTGGAGATATTACATTCAATTCCTTCGTCTAAATCATTAATATATATTGTAAATAGCTGGGGTCCCAGCACTGAACCTTGCGGTACCCCACTAGTCACTGCCTGCCATTCTGAAAAGGACCCATTTATTCCCATTCTTTGCTTCCTGTCTTCCAACCAGTTCTCTATCCATGTCAATACATTACCCCCAATCCCATGTGCCTTAATTTTGCACACTAATCTCTGTGTGGGACCTTGTCACAAGCCTTTTGAAAGTCCAAATACACCACATCCACTGGTTCTCCCATGTCCACTCTATTAGTTACATCCTCAAAAAATTCTAGAAGATTTGTCAAGCATGATTCCCCTTTCATAAATCCATGCTGACTTGGACCGATTCTGTCATTGCTTTCCAAATGCACTGCTATTACATCTTTAATAATTGATTCCAACATTTTCCCCACTACCGATGTCAGGCTCACCGGTCTATAATTCCCTGTTTTCTCTCTCCCTCCTTTTTTAAAAAGTGGGGTTACATTAGCTACCCTCCAATCCATCGGAACTGATCCAGAGTCCATGGAATGTTGGACAATGACCACCAATGCATCTAGTATTTCAAGGGCCACTTCCTTACGTACTCTGGGATGCAGACTATCAGGTCCTGGGGATTTATCGGCTTTCAATCCCATCGATTTCCTGAACACCATTTCCTGATTAATAAGGATTTCCCTCAGTTCCGCCTTCTCGCTAGACACTCGGTCCCCTAGTATTTTCAGGAGGTTATTTGTGTCTTCCTTAGTGAAGACAGAACCAAAGTATTTATTCAATTGGTCTGCCATTTCCTTATTCCCCATTATGAATTCACCTGATTCTGACTGCAAGGGACCTACATTAGTCTTCACTAATCTTTTTCTCTTCACATATCTGTAGAAGCTTTTGCAGTCAGTTTTTATGTTCCCTGCAAGCTTACTCTCATATTCTATTTTCCCCCTCCTAATTAAACCCTTAGTCCTCCTCTGCTGAATTCTAAATTTCTCCCAGTCCTCAGGTTTTCTGCTTTTTCTTGCCAATTTATATGCCTCTTCCTTGGATTTAACACTATCCCTAATTTCCCTTGTTAGCCACGGTTGAGCCACCTTCCCCGTTTTATTTTTGTGCCAGAGATGTACAATTGTTGTAGTTCATCCATGTGATCTTTAAATGTCTGCCGTTGCCTATCTACCGTCAACCCTTTAATTATCATTCACTAGCCAATTCACGTCTCATACCATCAAAGTTACCTTTCTATAAGTTTAGAACTCTGGTCTCTGAATCAACTGTGTCGCCCTCCACCTTAATGAAGAATTCTACCATATTATGGCCACTCTTCCCCAAGGAGCCTTGCACGACAAGGTTGCTAATTAATCCTCTCTCATTACACAACACCCAGTCTAGGATGGCCTGGTCTCTAGTTGGTTCCTCGACATATTGGTCTAGAAAACCATCCTTTATACATTCCAGGAAATCCTCCTCCACAGAATTGCTACCGGTTTGGTTAGCCCAATCTATATGTAGATTAAAGTCACCCATGATAACTGCTGTACCTTTATTGCACGCATCCCTAATTTCCTGTTTGATGCCATCCCCAACCTCATAACGACGTTTCCGCAAGATGCTGCAAATTCCCTGGGTGGACAGGTGCACCAACATCAGTGTCCTCGTCCAGGCTAACATCCCCAGTATTGAAGCACTGACCACACTCGATCAGCTTCGCAGGGCAGACCACATAGTTTGCATGCCAGATATGAGACTCCCTAAGCAAATGCTTTATATGGAACTCCTTCATGGTAAATGAGCCAAAGGTGGGCAGCGGAGACGTTACAAAGACACCCTCAAAGCCTTCCTGGTAAAGTACAACATCACCACTGACACCTGGGAGACCCTGGTCGAAGACCGCCCGAGGTGAAGAAAGTGCATCCGGGAGGGTGTAGAGCTCCTTGAGTCTCAACGCAGAGCGTGAAGAGGTCAAGCGCAGGCAGCAGAAGGAGCGCGTGGCAAACCAGCTCCATTCACGACTTCCCTCGACGAATGTCTGTCCCACCTGTAACAGGTTCTGTGGCTCTCGTGTTAGACTGTTCCGCCACCAAAGAACTCACTTTGGGAGTGGAAGCAAGTCTTCCTTGATTCCGAGGGACTGCCTATGATGATGATGATGACTACTGTTTGGTGGTCTGTACACAACTCCCACTAACGTTTTCTGCCCTTTGGTGTTTCGCAGTTCTACCCATATAGATTCCACATCATCCAAGCTAATGCCCTTCCTTACTATTGCGTTAACCTCCTCTTTAACCAGTAACGCTACACACCTCCTTTTCCTTTCTGTCTATCTTTCCTGAATATTGAATACCCCTGGATTTTGAGTTCCCAGCCTTGGTCACCCCGGAGCCATGTCTCCGTAATCCCAATTACATCATGTCCATTAACAGCTATCTGCGCAGTTAATTCATCCAGCTTATTACAAATGCTCCTCGCATTGAGACTCAGAGCCTTCAGGCTTGTTTTTTTTAAAAACACTCTTTGTCCTTTTAGAATTATGTTATAATGTGGCCCTTTTTGATTTTTGCCCTTGATTTCTCTGCCCTCCACTCTTACTTTTCTCCTTCCTACCTTTTGCTTGACCCCTTTTTACTTCCCTCTGCCTCCCTGCATAGATTCCCATCCCCCTGCCATATTAGTTTAAATCCTCCCCAACAGCACTAGCAAACATTCCGCCTAGGACATCGGTTCCGGTCCTGCCCAGGTGCAGACCATCCGGTTTGTACTGGTCCCACCTCCCCCAGAACCGGTTCCAATGTCCCAGGAATTTGAATCCCTCCCTTTTGCACCATTCCTCAAACCATGTATTCATCTGAACTATCCTGCTACTCCTACTCTGACTAGCATGTGGCACTGGTAGCAATCCTGAGATTACTACCTTTGCGGTCTTACTTTTTAATTTAACTCCTAGCTCGTTAAATTCAGCTTGTAGGACCTCATCCCATTTTTTTTACCTATATCGTTGGTACCTATATGCACCACAACAGCTGGCTGTTCACCCTGCCCCTCCAGAATGCCCTGCAGCCACTCCGAGACATCCTTGACCCTTGTACCAGGGAGGCAACATACCATCCTTGAGTCTTCTTTATGGCCACAGAAATGCCTATCTATTCCCCTTAAAATAGAATCCCCTATCACTATAGCTCTCCCACTTTTTTTCTGCCCTCCTGTGCAGCAGAGTCACCCCTAGAGCCATGAACTTGGCTGCTGCTGCCTTCCCCTGATTAGCCACCTCCCTCAACAGTATCCAAAACGTTATATTTGTTTTGGAGGGAGGTGACCGCAGAGGACCCCTGCACTACCTTCCTTCTCCTGTTCTTCCTGATGGTCACCTATTCCCTATCTGCCTGTGTAACCTTTACCTGTGGTGTGACCAGCTCACTAAACATGCTATCCACGATGTCCTCAGCATTGCGGATGCTCCAAAGTGAATCTATGTACAGCTCCAGTGCCGCAATGCGGTCTGACAAGAGCTGCAGATGGACACACTTCCCGCACACATAGTAGCAATGATATGGTATTGGCAAGTTTTTAGGCAAACTTCTATAGGTCAAAAGGTCTTGTCAATATTCCAGTTCAAGCCCACCCCTAAAAGTAGGATAAAAATGACTTCCCAAAGCTTGTACTCACAGACGGCAGAGAGAGGAGCTCACAGACACAAGAGAAAGAGAGATAGAGAGAGAAAAAGAGCTTACAGATGGAAGAGAGAGAGAAAGTAGGAAGCTCACAGATGGAAGAGGGGAAGGAGAGAAAGGAGAAGTTCTAGACGAAAGGAAGAGAATTGCTCACGTGTGTCAACAGTCTGTCTGATCAGGATCAGAGTCAACTACTTGTCATTGTCGTATGTTTTGCTGTATAACTAATTAAACACAATATACCCAACCATATTGGTTTGCACTCGAACCTGAGTATTTAAATTGATCAGAGATAGCCGGAAAGAGGTTATTTCTAACAGCTGGCGAGCCAGGTATGAGTGCAAAATGTTTATTGTGGTCAAAAAGAGTTGAGGACGGTTTTGGTTCATAAAGATACTAGGCATTGTTATTGGGATGGTAGCTACGTCTTTTAGAGACAAAGTTGCGAACAATCTCTCGGTTAAGTTAGGGGCCGCAGGAGCCCAAATGGTAATCGAGATTTGAGGCGAGATAGCATCCCAGGTAGATGCAAATAAATGTAAAGTTAAGGAAGCCAGAAATAGGCTGGCTTACTCAGCCCACTTATGTGCCATTCGCTTAGGAGGCAAATTTGTACTCCTGAAAGAGAGCAATGCACAACTTGAAAGCTAGTTACAGAACTGGCAGCACAGGCACTTCACAACCTGTGCCCTTCTGTCAAGAGCAAGCCTTGGCAGATGAAGCATGACTTGCTTCAAGATGCCACCATCAGGTCTCTGAGGATAACAAAACTTTAGAGATTAAAATTGAATCTCTGATCTCCCAACTTGAGGACACCAGGGAGGCCGTAAGATAATTACTCGAGAAACCCCCTCTGGCGAGCGCCGACCATATTTAATGTGAATTATAAATCATGGAATTGAAGGGAAACCTGGGAGACAAACGACGGCTCTTGCAGCCGTCAGTCGCCTTAAACCTGGGAATCCCATTATTAATTTGGATGGTGCAATAGGAAAAGCCCAGTGCAACAATAATCCTATCTGCCAAAATGGTCCCTCACTCTCTGTGCATCCCCCTCTCTATCCAGGACAAACTGCCCCGGCAGAAACCAAGTAGGATGTAGTCACTACACCCACTGCCCCGGTAGAAACAAAGCAGGTTAATATAGTCACTACTACCATTCAATTTGGTGACCCTACACCCTCGGACGATGTATTCGATAATGATACCTCCTCTGTAGCCTGCAACCTACCTCCAAATAAGGAAATATCTACTACCATTAGAAGCCCCAAGGCCTTTGCAAATCGACTGTATGATTTGTACGACCAGTCCCAAGAAATCCGTGACGGTCAAGGGTTTTTGGGAAACTGAGGGATTTAAACTGACATTCATCAATGCTCTCTTACCCCCTCCTCCCCCCTTCAGGGACATTCTTGGTATTACCGTCCATCAGGGAACCCCTTGGGCTGACTGTTGACTGTTGCACTTGACCTTGGGACTGAGTCCAAAGTTTTAGCGGTGGAGGGTCCTCTGAAGCCACAGACCCCTCCCCAGCTGGGAGACAGACGCAACTTAATTTGTTATAACTGTTATAAACCTGGACATTATGCTCGCGAATGCTGCTATAGTCATGTCCGAATAATGGCCCACGTTACCAAGCCCCAATCTGTGAAGGTAACGGGCCTCATTTGAACTCTGTGCAGCAGCAGCTAGAAAGCCTTTTGGTAGCAGTTGTGACCATGAAATGCAATCAGACAAGGGGGAAAAACGTTTCGTCTGTTACTCATAGCGGAGATGCGCTCCCAGACTCACAGCCCCAATAACGGTCACAGGCCTCCGCGATGACCAAGTCTTCTCCTGTCTGGTATGTGGAGGACAGGCGGCCCTTTGCCTGGGCCACTGATCATGGACGCCGCCGCTACCATGTTTTGCTTGTGGAATCCGGTTCCACCGTGGCTATTTTTCAAGACCCCAATCCCTTTTCCCGTTCTGGCATCGCCCTATACCTTTCCAGCTTTATTGCTTCTATTCAGTTAGCTATTCAGGGATTGAGCTCCATAGTCTTGTCTGTCGATGGGGGTTCCATTGAATTCCTCAGAAGTGACACACTGTATAAACACTGTGCTGTCCTTGACTGCGATAATAATTCTTTCTTGGCACTTTTATGAGGGACCACGTATTTCGGATGCCCATTCGGTATACGTGATTAGAAAACACGAGGGCTTCGCCCTTCCCGGGATTGAAAATCCCGTGGTCAATAAACAAATTCATAAATTTTCAGAAGTTTTTGCTAAGTCCACACATGATTGTGATAGAATGTCAGCATTAATGGACTCTCCTGCTCTCCTGTTAAGTAGTATTCCATTCCGGCTGAGAGTAAACCTTTTGTTCTGTTTACTATTGATTCGTTGTTAAAGCAGGGTGTTATCCGCACTGACACTTTTACCACAAATTTTCCAACCTGGCCAGTTAAGAACCAGACGATAGTTTGTGTCTAACAATTGATTATCGCAAGCTTAATTCGGTAAGCGCAGTTTGCGCCCTGTTGTTGGGAGCCGCCCACTCTCCTGTCTCAGATTGCACCATGTAGCTGCTATACTTTTCCACCGTTGACATTTCAAATGGATTCTGGAGTATTCCTGTTTGGGCAGAGGATCAGTATAAGTTTGCCTTCACCTTTGAAGATCAAAGTTATACATGGACATGTTTACCTCAAGGTTTTCACAACGCCCCAACTATATTCCACAAACGGATGGCTCAAGCACTTAAACCTTTCTCAAGATCTGATTGTCTGCTGCAGTATGCCGACAACCTTTTGCTTGCAACACCTGAGAAACAAACTCGTATTGTCATGTATTCAACTATCATTGTAACCCACGTATAAACTGACCTAAGTTGTACACCTGAGAACATTGACCACTAGTGGTGAACTTGTGGGAGACACTCCTAACCTGGACTTTCAGGTATAAAAGGGGAAGCTCCACCCACCTTCATCACTTGAGTGCTGGCTAATAAAGGTTACTGGTCACAGAGTGACCTTCTCTCTAGTATGGGCCTCATGTGCATTTATACGGTATAGTAAGGATATATCATTGGCGACGAGAAACTGGGATTTAAACCACGCGAGCATGGCCACTAGCAGCACAGACAAGAGATACTGTGTTGGTGATGATTGGGACGATTTTATTGAGAGACTACAGCAAAGTTTTGTCACCAAGGAATGGCTGGGACAGGATTCGGCTGACAAACGCAGGGCTCAGCTCCTGACGGTTTGTGGATCCTGGACGTACTCCCTGATGAAGGACCTTCTAGCGCCAGAGAAGCCGGCGGCAAGACTTTTGAAGAGGTCAGTAAGTTGATCGGGGAACACTTTAAACCAGCAAGCAGCATGCACATGGCGAGACACCGGTTTTACACGCACCGGCGGCGAGAAGGGCAAAGCGTTCCAGACTTCGTGGCAGACCTCCGGCGACTACCGAGCCCATGTAAATTCCCAGATGCATGCAGAACAGAGGTGCTGTGAGACTTTTTTATTGAGGGCATCGGGCACGCTGGGGTTTTCAGGAAACTGATTGAGACCAAAGACATGACCCTGGAAAAGGCGGCTTTGATGGCCCAGATGTTTATCTCAGGAGAGGAAGAGACCAGAATGATGCTTGACAAAAGTCTTGGCTTAAGTGCAGCAAATGGACAGGGAGTCAACATCGTTAACGTGGCACACAGTTCTCCAGGCAGACAGGGGCAATCGGACATGCCCAAGCATATAGTCGAACCCAAAAGGGGAATTCAACAGAGACAATGGCTAGCTGAACGGCGATTCATGCCATCGCAAGGAACAATGCGGCCAGTAATGGGGCCATCAACACCTGTCAATGGTGTGCTTAAGAGCAGTTACAGAGACAGTCAGACACGATCGACTGGTAATGGACCTTTTGTTTCCAACAACGGCTCATGTTGGAGATGTGGAGGCAAACACCCAGCCAGAGCTTGCAGGTATCAGCAATATACCTGCAGAAATTGTAACGTCAGTGGTCACTTGGCGCGTATGTGCAGGAGGCCTGCAGCCAGGTTGATGTACGAGGAGGACGGGCCCGATGTAAGCCCTACGAGGCCAAATGAACACTGGGGAAAATCGCTGGAAGCTGAAGTTCAGCGAGTTCATGTGGAGCAAATATACAGTTCATACACCAGGACGCCACCGATAATGATGAAAGTGCTCCTCAATGGCATCCCAGTATCAATGGAGCTAGGCACGGGGGCCAGCCAGTCCCTGATGAGTAGCAAACAGTTCGACAAGTTGTGGGTGTCCAAGACCAGGAGGTCAAAATTATTACCGATTGACGCACAGCTATGAACATATACAAAGGAGATTATTCCGGTGCTAGGCAGCGCCATGGTAGTCGTGACCCACAAAGATTTGGAGAACAGATTGCCACTCTGGATTGTCCCGGGGGACGGTCCCACACTACTGGGGAGGAGTTGGCTTGCTGTCATGAACTGGAAATGGGGCGATGTCAATGCAATCTCTTCTGTGGAGCGAGTATCATGCTCACAGGTCCTGGACAAATTTGACTCATTATTTCAACCCGGCATTGGCACTTTCATGGGGGCCAAGGTAGTGTTCAGGCCAGTACACCACAAGGCCAGAGCGGTGCCGTACGTGATGCGGGAAAAGATAGAAGGCGAATTGGACCGCCTGCTGAGGGAAGACATCATCTCGCCAGTCGAATTCAGTGACCGGCCGAGCCCGATTGTGCCGGTGCTCAAGGCGGATGGGTCGGTCAGGATATGTGGTGATTACAAGGCCACCATTAATTGGGTGTCACTCCAAGACCAGTACCCGCTACCGAGAGCAGAGGATTTCTTTGCCATGTTATCAGGTGGCAAACCTTTTTCAAAATTGGACCTGACCTCAGCTTACATGACCCAGGAGCTGGCGAGTGAGTCGAAAAAGCTGACCACCATCACGACACACAAGGGATTGTCTGAGTACAACAGATGTCCGTTCAGGATTCACTCGGCCGCCGCAATCTTTCAACGAAATATGGAAAGCCTCCTCAAGTCGATTCCAAGGACGGTGGTTTTTCAAGACGACATCCTCATCACGGGTTGCGATACTGAAGAACACCTCCACAACCTGGAGGAGGTGCTACGCAGACTGGACCGGTTAGGGCTGTAACTGAAAAAGGCGAAGTGCATCTTCCTAGCTCCAGAGGTAGAATTCCTGGGGATGAGGGTAGCAGCAGACAGGATCAGACCTACTGCGTCCAAAACGGAAGCGATCTAGAGAGCACCCAGACCCCGCAACACGACGGAGCTGCGTTCGTTCCTGGAGCTCCTGAACTATTTTGGTAACTTCCTTCCCAAATTGAGCACGCTGTTAGAGCCGCTACACATGCTCCTATGCAAAGGTCGTGAATGGGTCTGGAGGGACAGCCAGGAAAGGGCTTTTGATAGAGCACGAAATGTGTTATGCTCCAACAAACTGTTAACGCTATATGACCCATGTAAGAAACTTGTTTTAACGTGAAATGCGTCATCCTATGGGGTTGGGTGTGTGTTGCAACATGTTAATGCCAAGGGTCAGTTATAGCCGGTAGCTTATGCCTCTAGAAGTCTGTCCCAGGCAGAACGGGGCTAAAGGATGGTAGAAAAGGAAGTGATTGCATGTGTATATGTAGTAAAAAAAAATGCCTACCAGTACCTGTTTGGCAGGAAATTTGAGCTGGAGACAGATCACAAACCCCCAACGTCCCTTTTGGCCGACAACAAGGCCATAAATGCAAATGCATCGGCCCTCATACAGAGGCGGGCACTCACGTTAGCCGCCTATGACTATACAATTCGGCACAGACCGGGCACCGAAAACTGCGCCGATGCACTCAGCAGGCTCCCACTAGCCACCACCGAGGGGGCAACTGAGCATGCTGCTGAGATGGTCATGGTTGTTGAAGCTTTCGAAAGTGAAGGCTCGCCCTTCAGATCAAAGTCTGGACAAATAGAGACCCGCTACTGTCTTTAGTCAAGAAATGTGTCCTGAATGGGGACTGGGCAGCCATGTACGGGGCATGCCCTGAGGAATTCAAACCATTTCACAGGCGCAAGGATGAACTGTCGATTCAGGCCGATTGCCTACTATGGGGAAACCGAGTAGTCATGCCCCAGATAGGCAGAGAGATGTTCATCAGAGAATTTCACAATGAGCACCCGGGCATTGTCATGATGAAGGCAATTGCCAGGTCACATGCCAGGGATAGATACAAACCTGGAATTTTGTGTTCGCAGGTGCAACATGTGTGCCCAGCTGGGCAATGCATCCAGGGAAGCCCCCCTTAGCCCCTGGTCCTAGCCCGCCAAGCCATGGTCACGCATCCATGTGGACTACACAGGTCCTTTCATGGGAAAAATGTTTTTGGTTGTAGTAGACGCCTACTCCAAATGGATCGAGTGTGACATTCTCAATTCAAGCACATCCTCTGCCACGGTAGAAAGTCTACGGGCAATGTTCACCGCCCATGGACAACCGGATGTCTTGGTCAGCGACAATGGCCCGTGCTTCACAAGCACTGAATTCCAGGACTTCATGGCAGGCAATGGAATCAACCATGTCAGAACGGCACCGTTTAAGCTGGCTTCAAACGGCCAGGTGGAACGAGCAGTGCAGATAATCAAACAGGGGATGCTCAGAATCCAAGGGGGTTCACTACAAAGCCGCTTATCACGCCTCCTGTTGGCCAATAGATCCCGACCACACTCGCTCACAGGGGTCCCACCCGCAGAGCTACTAATGAAAAGGACGCACAAAACCAGGATATCCCTTATACGCCCCACCATGAAAGAAATTGTCGAGAGCAGGCGCCAGTCACAATGTGATACCATGACGGGAATGCGAGGGCGTCATTGTCATTGTAACCCATGTGTAAACTGACCTAAGTTGTACACCGTGAGAACACTGACCACAGGGGACGAACTTGTGGGAGACACTCCTAACCTGGACTTTCAGGTATAAAAGGGGAAGCTCCACCCACATTCATCACTTGAATTATTGGTCACAGAGTGACCTTCTCTCAAGTATGGGCCTTGTGTGCATTTATACGGTATAGTAAGGATATATCACATATTGAACGAATGGAAGAGTTATTGGACCTTCTTCTAAAGGCTGGACTAATAATTAATCCAAAGAAGGCACAACTGACAACCAGAAGTGATATTTTTAGGGGTTACTGTGGGACCGAAGGGGCTTAGTCCAGACCAGCATAAGATTGATGTGATTCAGCATTTACCATTGCCTGAATCCAAAACTGCACTTTGTTCCTTCTCGGGCCTGGTGGTATACCAGTACTCATTTATTCACAGGTTTGCAGAGCTGGCCAAACCCCTATCTGAACTATCAAAGGGCAAAGAGGATTATGTGGCGTGTGATTGGACAGCCGAACATACCATGGCTGTATCCCTCCTTAAAACTGCTGTTATGCAAGCCACATGCCTGACAAGTCCTGACCGAGACAAGCCTTTCCACCTGGAGGTGAGATCCACAGATCAGTGTCTTGCTACCATTCTGTGCCAAGAGGTACAAGATAAATTTATGCCAGTTGTGTATGCCTCTCGCATTTTGACTGGGGTGGAGATGAATTACAGTGTGTGTGAGCGACATCTGCTGGCCACTTTTTGGGTGGTTAAACATTTCATTCATTACCGAATTGAACAAAATAATTATTTACAGCCCCTACACTCCTCTGAATCTTCTACTTAAACCAGGGGGACACATCATTGAACTCTTCTGTTAACTCAGAGGGATTTGGAAATAACGCCAAAGCAGACAACTCTACTACCTCAGCTCCTACTGTACGGGGGGGGGGGGGGCGGGGTAAGAGTCATGAATGCCCACTTCCATCACTGAATTTCGACCATCACCCCGTCTCTCCTGCTCTATTAAACGACACCCAGGACGTTTACGTTGATGGTTCATCCTATCACAGGGATGAAAAGTCCCTTACTGGATTTGCAATATATGCCTGACTGAGAATTTAACTATAAATGCATTCATCACTCCGCTCAATATGATGAAGTTGCAGCCCTGGTGACAGTGATCCAAATTACCCACAACATGCCTGTTAATGTTTGGTCAGATAATGCCGATGCAAGTAACAGTCTGTTATCTTTACCGCTGTATGCTCGGAATAATTTTTGTACTGTTGATGGTAAGACCCTGCTCCATGCAGACCTCTTTGCTTCCCTTTGGGAGTTTTTTAATTCACATTAAGCGCCTGTTTATGTTGTTAAGGTGAAGTCCCACTCACATTCTTCTAACGTATACACCCAGAGTAACTCACATGCAGATCGTGCTGCTAAGGAGGTCGCTGTTAATGGAGACCTCTGACAAGTTCCTACCCCTTCCTTAAGGTCAGTCTCGAGTATCCCAGGTGGGGTCATCGACCTCCTTTTTGGGGAGCAGGCTGGGAAGTGGAGCTGAGTACATGATCAGATCAGCCACAAACTTATTAAATGGCGGAGCAGGCTCGAGGGGTCAAATGGCCTATTCCTGCTCCTATTTCTTATGTTCTTATGTTTTCCCTTCCGTCTAGTTATTCCCCCTATGCAGTTGTTATTGCATGGCATAAAAATGGACGTCAGTTACCTCAGCCCACTCCATGGGCTGCAGACACACAATTGGCTCCGGATCAGTCTGGGAAAGCTGCTCCCTGTTAATGTACAACCCCTGCTTACTGTGGCTATTGTCCGATCTCCCAATTGTCTGTGTTCCCCCATCCATGGCACCCAAAATTTTGGATCTCCTTCACTCACACCCAGTAGGAGGACACTATTCAGCTGATGTAACCGTTCAGAAGCTATGGAAATTAGCATGGTATCCCGATTGTGTGACGGATGTTACTCGTAGGGTGAATTGTTGCCTGCCCTGTTTGCAGCACAATCCAAATGCCCACACTAATTGGGCACTGTTGCGTAGTTCCCCTTCTCCCGAAGGGCCATGGACTCACCTTCAAATTGATTTTATAGGGCCCTTGCCTACAGGACCTCTGGTTGGCGGTATTACAGTTGATAAATTTACTAAATGGATGGAAGCTTTTCAATGTAAAACAAACACCGTATTGAAAGCGGCTCGACTTTTATTAGGTGAGGTGATCTGCAGGTGGGGAGTGCCAATCCAAGTTGATGATGATCAATGATCACACTTTACCGGCCAAGTTATTACTGAACTACAACGGATAATGGGTCTCTCGCATAAACATAGCATCTCCCATCACCCACAATCATCTGGAGTGGTGGAAAGAGGAAATCAAACTCTGAAAACTATGTTAAACAAATTTTCTGCAGATCACCTCACCAAATGGTCCAGTATGTTGCCAATGTGTCTAATGGCTATTAGATCCACCCTGCATAACACAACGGGTATCTCGCCCTACCAGGCTATGATTGGGCAATTAATGCGAATGCCAGCCCATGTTAATCCCTTCAGCCACACCCATAGTACAGGGAATTGCCAACCAAAAATGGCTTGAAACGGTGGTAGAGAACATAGAACAAACAGGCAAATCAAATAGCAAGGCAAAGAAATACTTCGACAAGAAAGTTTGACCATTTGAGTATCCAAGTGGGAGATGTTGTAATGGTACTAAACTGGGAAAAGGCAACATTGCTTTGAACCAAAGTGGAATGGTCCCATTCCGATTATTGACAGGTTTATCTGGTGTAAATCCCTGGTAAAAAGGGGAGGACCAAGGTGGCTAAATGGTACCATATCAATCAGTTGAAAGCTGTGAAAGAATAAATATTGCCATATTTTACCTTACAGAACCAGTTAGGAATAATAATAAAACATGTAACACGCTGTATCAGTTATCGAACCCTCCTACATAAAACACTTGAACGCCTCGCCAATCTCTACAATTGAATTGGGTGGAATACTACGATCAAACCAGCGGCGAGGGTATATCATTATATCATGTTGAGTTTTGAAGGAAATATGCAAAGTAAAATTTATGTGTGGTACGTCCACCAATTGTTACTACTTGGAAGCATCACCTTTTGGTTCCTGAAGGAAATGGAGTTCGGGTACAACTACACGACAGCACAGAGGGATAAAACCCAGAGGCCCCAGAAGGTAAAGCCCCTGGGTGGTACCGGAAGGTATCCACAGCATTGGTTAAAACCTTTGGAAGTAAAAAGCGAAAAATTTGACATTAAGACATATCATTTGAATTGGCTGTCTTTTTGGCTGAGACATGAGGGTGAATACTGGTGGAAAGCCAAGTGGCAAGAAAATAATACGAGAAATAACACACAATGCTGTGCGGGATGGTGTGTTAGTACTGGAGGTATAGTTCTAATAACACAAAAAATAGAGATCATGGTAAATAAAAGGTTCCGATAATGGTTTAGTAGTAACTCACACTGAGAGCCTGTATAATGATGTTAGATATGAGATTGTCCCAGTGATATTTAATCTTTCAACAGTCCAAATGCCAAAGAGCCTGTGCAACCACACATATAAGCTATATTACAGTTATCTGGTGAGGCAAATAGTTAAGGATTTTGTTGAAAGGAATGCAGGAAAAGACAGTGACAAACCTTGGCCCCTGATTGATGGACAATGGTACGAACCAGTGGTAGGGGGAGGAAATGGTATGAGTAAGTTGAGAAATAGGCGAGGTTAGGAGAATGAATAGGAATAGGAGCCATAGCAGAAATTGCAGCATGGAATAGGATAGACATAGAATCTAAGTGGGAACATGATGAGGCTATGAGGGGACAATTGAAGGGAATTTTACAAGTAAATATTACTATGGAGCTAGAGGCAGTAAAATTCGGACATCCGATTCCATCACCATCTCTCAGTTTAAAGTCTATTAATGAAAGAAGGTAGTACCTCCCAGAAACACTTGGTTAAAATGCAGCAAGATAATACACAAATTGAGAAAGCAATGAGCAAGTTAGGGGACCACAAGTGGTGGGAAGTAGCTAGTCAGCATCCTTGGGCACGAATGATATCAGCAGCTCTAGTAACTGCTTAATGCTTGGTCTTAAAAGTTCTAATTATGTCATGTTATTTGAGATGCTTGACACGCCAATTAAACCGTTGAACCAATAATCTAGAGTTGGCATGGTTGGTCGAGATTCATAAATGAGAGGTCGAAATAGAGTTTTCTCCCTGTCAAGGTGGGGACAGTTAGAAACTAAAGATGCCTAAAAATGTATATGGTTATGCAATTAAAACTGTGACGCGATGAATGCTGTGTTTAAATTGTTGTTTGAACTGGAGACAAAATATCTCCTCAGATTGGTATTAGATGCTTAGAAATGCTAATAGCTTGGTTTCCTGTGGATATTATGGCTTCTTTGTACTATATATAATCTCCCTGTTGCTAAGCGATTATGTTATTTTTAAGTTAAGACTTGAACCTTGTTTATGTATTTTATATATAATGCTAAGGTTGGATTTGATGTTAGCTTAACAGAACTGCTTGCGAAGATGATGGAAGGATGTTGGTAGGATTTAACGTAAACACACGGCAGTTTGCTACGTTGTAAAGAAGTTAACGACTGGTTAGAGTGAGAAAGCGCTGCTTTGGGCCTCATAGTTCAAAGGGTAGAGGACTAGGCATTGTATTGATTGTACCCAAGAGAATAGGGACAGAGAGAGAGGAAAGGAATTCCACAGGAAAGCATCTTCGGGAAAGTATAAACAAAAAGATATGTGGCCAAAAGCATAAGACAGCTTCAGGGCGGGTCCTTGATGCAGAATCGAAACAAAGAACTTGATATAGTATTGGATGGCAAGTTTTTAGAGAAACCTCAATAGGTCAAAAGGTTTTGTCAATAACCTGGTCCAGGCCCACCTCTAAAAGTAGGATAAAAGTGACCTCCCGAAAGCTTGTACCCAGCCAGGAGAGAGGAGTTCACAGATGGGAGAGAGAGAAAAAAGAAACTTATAGACGGAAGAGAGAGAAGGAAGCTCACAGATCGAAGACAGAAAGAGAGAGAGAGAAGTTCTAGACGAAAGGAAGAGAATTGCTCACTTGTGTCAACCGTCTGTCCAATCGGGATCGGTATCAACTACTTGTCACGGTCAAATGTTTTGCTGTATAATTAATGTGTTATATTTTGTCTTAAACTCTGATTGATCACAATATACCCACCATATTGGTTTGCACTCGAACCTGATTATTTAAAGTGACCCGAGATCGCAGTAAAGAGGTTATTTCTAACAACCACCCATTTCGCCAGTGCCCTCGTCAGTGCCACACAGTCAGCTGGGGCAGGTTGCTCCAGCCCATGGCGAGATGTTGTAGTCTGATCTGGTCCCCCCAAGGTCCAGAGCTTCAAATCGAATAACTAGGGTAGTAGATAGGGCTGTAAACTAATGAAGGAGGGGGATGGTGGGAGGATTCAGGAAAGGGTCAATTCAAAAGCAGTAAGAGAAATGTCAAGGCTGTAGAACGGAGTAGCGATTTGGATTAAAAACAAGCAGAGTGGGTCAGGAAGGGACAGAGAGCTTAACAAAGGTAATAGGGCATCAGTGACAAAGGTGATATCAGAGAAAAATAGAAAAAAAGTTAAAGCTAAAGCCACTATATCTGAATCCGTGAAGCATTCATCACAAAATAGATGAATTAATAGCAGTTAGAAATTCCAGAGGTGAGGTTACAGTGACTGCCCTTGACATTAAGGCAGCATTTCACCAAGTGTGGCATCAAGAAGCCCTAGTAAAACTGAAGTCAATGGGAATAACGGGGGAAAGCTCACCAGTGGCTGGAGTCATAACTAGCACAAAGGAAGATGGTTTTGATTATTGGAGGTCAATCATCTCAGCCCCTGGATATCACTGCAGGGATTCCTCAGGGCAGTGTTCTAGGCTCAACCATATTCGGCTGCTTCATCAATGTCTTTCCCTTCATCATATGGTTAGACGTGGGGAGGTTCTCTGCTGACTGCACAATGTTCAGTTCCATTCAGATAATGAAGCGGTCCACGCCAGCATGCAACAAGACCTGGACGACATTCAGGCTTGGGCTCATAGGTGGCATGTAACATTCGTGCCATTTAAGTGCCAGGCATTGACTATCTCCAACAAGCAAGAGTCTAACCAATGCCCTTTAACATTCAACGGCACTACCATCACTGAACTCCCACCATCAACATCCTGGTGGTCAACATTGACCATAAACTTAACTGGACCAGCCACGTAAATACTGTGGCAATAACAGTGGGTCAGAGGCTGGGTCTGCTGCGGCAAGTGTCTCACTTCCTGACTCCTCAAAGCCTTTCAACAAGGCACGAATCAGGAGTGTGATTGAATACTCTCCACTTGCCTGGATGAGCGCAGCTCCAACAATGCTGAAAAAGCTCAACACCATCCAGGACAAAGCAGCTCGCTTGATTAGCTCCCCATCCACCATCTTCAACATGCACTCCTTCCACCACCGGCACACCGTGGCTGCAGTGTGTACCATCTACAAGATGCACTGCAGCAACTGGCCAAGGCTTCTTCGGCAGCACCCCCCAAACCCATCACCTCTACCACCTAGAAGGACAAGGGCAGCAGGTGCATGGGAACACCATCACCTCCAAGTTCCGCTCCAGGTTCCTGACTTGGAAATATTCGCCGTTCCTTCATCATCACTGAGTAAAATTTCTGGAACTCCCTCCCTAACAGCACTGTGGGAGTACCTTCACAACCAGGACTGCAGCAGTTCAAGAAGGTGGCTCACCATCACCTTCTCAAGAGCAATTAGGGATTGACAATAAATGCTGGCCTGACTAGCAATTCCCACAGCCCAAGAACGACTAACAAAAACATTGGTTTGATCCAATAGCATTACGGAGCCGAGGTTACAGAGTGACCAAGGGTTGGGAACTAAATACTCCAGGATACTTGACTTGTAGAAGTGATAGGCAAAATGGAAAAGACTGGGGGGGGGGGGGGAGAGCGTAGCTAGCCCTGATAAAGAATGGGATAAAGACAGCAGAGAGAAAGGGTCTGAGTTTGGAAAATCAATGTAGAATCAGTTTGGGTAGAGCTAAGAAACAAGGGGCGGAAAACACTAGTGGGAGTAGTTTATAGGCCCCTAACCTTAGTTGTATTGTTGGGCATAGTATTAATCAGGAAACTGAGGTGCATGTTACAGGGGTAATACAGTAATCATGGGGGACCTTAATCTTCATGTAGACTGGGAAAAACAAATTTGCAGTAATAGTGTGGAGGATGAGTTCATGGGGAATGCATTCAAGATAGTTTTCTGGATCAGTATGTTGAGGAACCAATTAGGAGACAGGATTAGTTAGATTATAGTATTGTGCAATGAGAAAAGGTGAATTAATAACAAGTTGGCTAAGGTAGATTGGAAAACTAGATTAAAAGATATGACCGTAGATAAGCAATCGCAAACATTCAAAGAATTAATTCATAATTTGCAACGGATATGTATTTCCTTAAGGAATAAAAACCCCATCTGAAAAATGGTCCAACTGAAGTTAAAGATAGTATTGGATTGAAGGAAGAGGCTTATATTACCAAAAACAGTAGTAAGCCTGAGGACTGGGGAGGATTTTAGAATTCAGCAAAGAATGACGAAGAAATTGATTAAAAAAGAGAGTAAACTAGCAAATACTTTGTATCTGACTTCACAGAAGACACAAAAACATTCTGGAAATTAGTAGAGAACCAACAACTTGTATTTATATAGCACCTTTAACATAGTGACATGTCCCAAGGTGCTTCACAGGAGTATTATGAGATAAAAAATTTGACACCGAGCCGCATAAGTAGAAATTAGCACAGGTGACCAAAAGCTTGGTTAAAGAGGTATGTTTTAAGCAACGTCTTGAATGAGGAAAGAGAGGTAGAGGCGGAGAGGATTAGGCAGCGAGTTCCAGAGCTTGGAGCCTAGGCAACAGAAGGCACAGCCACCAATGGTTGAGCGATTATAATCAGGGATGCTCAAGAGGGCAGAATTAGAGGAGCACAGACATCTCGGGGGTTGTGAGGCTGGAGGACGTTAAATATAGGGAGGGGCAAGGCCATGGAGGGATTTTAAAATAAGGATGAGAATTTTTTTAAATCGAAGGTCTTGTGAGAATGAGGATCTTAAAGAAATTATTAGTAAAGAAATAGTACTGGGGAAATTGACAGAACTAAAAGTCAACAAATCTCCTGGACCTGATGACTTCATCCTGGGGTTTTAAAAGAGGGGGCTTCAGAAATAGTTGATGCATTGGTTTTGATCTTCCAGAATTCCCTAGATTTTAAAATGGTCCCTGTGGATTGGAAGGTAGCAAACATTAGGTTACTTAGGAAATCGTTATGTGATTATGCAGAGTCAACACAGATTTATGTTTAAATTGTGTTTGACAAATCTAAGAGTTTTTTGAGGTTGTAACTAACAGGGTAGATAAGGGGGAACCAGTGAATGTAGTGTATTTGGATCTTCAGAAAGCATTCAATAAGGTACTACTCGAGAGGTAATTACACAATGTTAAGACTCGTGGGATTGGGGGTAATATATTAGCATGGATTGAGGTTTGGATAACGAACAGTAAACAGAGAATAGGAATAAATGGATCATATTTAGGCTGGCAGGTTGTAACTAGTGGGGTACCGCAAGGATCAGTGCTTGCACCTCAGTTATTTATATTCTATATCAATGACTTAGATGAGACCGGGTGTAATGTATCCAAGTTTGCTGACAATACAAAGTTAGGTGTTAAAATAAGCTGTGAGGAGGATGCAAAGGGATATAGACAGGTTAAGTGAATATGCAAGGTGGCAGGGAATATAATGTGGAGAAGTATGAAGTTATCTTCTTTGTTAGGAAAAATAGAAAAGCAGACTATTTTTTTTTAAATGATGAGAAATTGGAAAATGTTGGTGTTCAGCGGGACCTGGGTGTCCTTGTGCATGAATCACTGAAAGTTAACATGTAGGTACAGCAAGTAATTAAGAACACAAATGGTATGTTCGCCTTTATTACAAAGGGATTGGAGTGTAAGAGTAAAGAAGTCTTACTAAAATTATGTAGGACCTTGATGAGACCACACCTGGAGTATTGTGTAGTTTTGGTCTCCTTACCTAAGGAAGGATATACTTGATTTAGCGGGAGTGCACCAAATGTTCACTAGACTGAATCCTGGGATGAGGGGATTGTCCTATGATGAGAGATTGAGTAGATGAGGCCTGTATTCCCTAGAGTTTAGAAGAATGAGAGGTGGTCTCATTGAAACATATAAAATTATTCAGGGACTTGACAGGGTAGATGCTGTGAGGATTAGTCCCCGAGCTGGGAAGTCTAAAATTATTGATCAGTCTCAGAATAAGGGGTCAATCGTTTAGGACTGAAATGAGGAGAAATTTCTCCAGTCAAAGGGTTGAAAATCTTTGGAATTCTCTACCTTAGAGAGCGGTGGATGCTCAGTCGTTTGAGTATATTCAAGACAGAGATTGATAGATTTTTGGATACTAAGGGAATCAAGGGATATGGGGATAGTGCGGGAAGGTGGAGTTGAGGTAGAAGATCAGCCATGATCTTATAGAATGGTGAAGCAGGCTTGAGGGGCGAAATGGCCTACTCCTGCTGCTATTTCTTATGTCCTTGAGGTCACCCACCACAGCCATCTGAGGTGTCCTCAAAAAGTCAGCAGTAAACACTGTGTATTCACTTCGTAGGGGCACTATGATAAATAAACAAGCACACAAGGCAAGCACTAAGGGTTTGCACAAAAGTGATTCTTAACTCAGTAAGTTTACTGTTATTTAAATATGAATTGAGTTGTAATAGTAAATATTTTTATCTAGCTATGGTAATATTTGCAGACAAGAGCAAGACCCACAAGGCTGGACTGCAGGAAGGCAGTAAGATTGTGGATGCGCGGATGGTGGGACAGTTGGCGTATTGGGGATGGGAGGGATGGAACAGGTGAAGCATTCATATTAGCTGTTCTCCAAGAGCTCTGGCAGCAGGGGGACTGGTGGTCGATGTTGCTTCTGCTCTTCTTATTGCTTCCCCTCCTCCTCCAGCATGAAAGATAGACCTGCCTGACCATCCATGAGCAGAATAAAATATTTCCAAGGCAGACAAGCAGTCCAACACCAGTACAAAATTTGTCACAGAACTCTAAAAGTCAGTATGAAATGGTGAAAATAGCCAAAAAAGAAACCAGACATTGACTAGCAGCCTAAAATAATAAATCAGCATCTTATCTGTAAAGAGATCAGTCTGGGATAGTAGACCCTTGGGTGCCTGTTTCCCTCCTCAAAAATGGGCACAGTACAATCCAATTTATACGCCATGGTCACTTGAAGTGTGGCACTTATTTAATGCCTTTGCAAGGCATAGCAGAACAGATGCATATTAGATGCAAGATTTTAAGATCTCCCATAGCAGTGCTAGGGACAAAAAAACCCTCACTCTCTCTGCCTTGAGCAGCTGCAGACAAAGATAGAGGGGTGCGAAATCGAGAGGTGACATCACAGCCAAGCTGGTAAGTAGTTGGCTGTTCGACTGGTAAGTATAACTCTCTTTTAGACTGACTTTTAGATTGGTTTAATTAGCAGCGAACTACTAAGTAGCTGTTTGGTATTTAAGTAAATTTTAGTAAGTAAATTAATTTAAGGGTTAAGTCATGGCAGGAGAGCTCGGACCCGTGTCATGCTCCTCCTGTGTTATGTGGGAAGTCAGGGACATCCAGTGTCCCTGACTACTATGTGTGCGGGAAGTGTGTCCAGCTGCAGCTCCTGACAGATCGCATGACGGCACTGGAGCTGCGGATAGACTCACTCCGGAGCATGCGCGATGCTGAGAATGTTGTGGATAGCACATTTAGTGAGTTGGTCACACCGCAGGTAAGGGTTAGGACAGATAGTGAATGGGTGACCAAGAGACAAGGCAAGAGCAGGAAGGTAGTGCAGGAGTCCCCTGCGGTCATCTCCCTCCAAAACAGATATACCGTTTTGGATACTGTTGGGGGAGATGACTTACCAGTGGAAGGCACCAGCAGCCAGGTTCATGGCACCATGGGTGGCTCTGCTGCACAAAAGGGCGGGAAAAAGAGTGGGAGAGCTATAGTGATAGGGGACTCTATTGTAAGGGGAGTAGACAGGAGTTTCTGCGGCTGCAACCGAGACTCCAGGATGGTATGTTGCCTCCCTGGTGCAATAGTCAAGGATGTCTCGGAGCGGCTGCAGAGCATTCTGGAGGAGGGTGAACAGCCAGTTGTCGTGGTATATGTAGGTACCAACGATATAAGTAAGAAGCAGGAAGAGGTCCTACAAGCTGAATTTAGGGAGCTAGGAGTTAAATTAAAAAGTAGGACCTCAAAGATAGTAATCTCTGGATTGCTACCAGTTCCACGTGCTAATCAGAATAGAGGGAGCAGGATAGTTAGAATAAATACGTGGCTTGAGCAGTGGTGCAAGAGGGAGGGATTCAAATTCCTGGGACATTGGAACCAGTTCTGGGGGAAATGGGACCTGTACAAAAGGGACGGTCTGCACTTGGGCAGGACTGGAACTGATGTCCTGGGGGTAACATTTGCTAATGCAGTTCGGGAGTGTTTAAACTAATATGGCAGGGGGATGGGAACCTATGCAGAGAGACAGGGCGAAGTAATATGGAGTCAGAAAAAGATGGTAGAAAGGGAAAAAGCAATAGTGGAAGGCCGAGTAAACAAAGGCAAGAAACAAAAAGAGCCACACTACATCATAATTCTAAGAGGACAAAAGGTGTTAAAAAAACAAGCCTGAAGGCTTTGTGTCTGAATGCAAGGAGTATCCGTAATAAAGTGGATGAATTAACTGTGCAAATAGACGTTAACAGATAAGATATGATTGGGATTACAGAGACGTGGCTCCAGGATGGTCAGGGCTGGGAACTCAACATCCAAGGGTATTCAACATTCAGGAAGGATAAAATAAAAGGAAAAGGAGGTGGGGTAGCATTGCTGGTTAAAGAGGAGATTAATGCAATAGTTAGGAAGGACATTAGCTTGGACGATGTGGAATCTATATGGGTAGAGCTGCAGAACACCAAAGGGCAAAAAACGTTAGTGGGAGTTGTGTACAGTCCTCCAAACAGTAGTGGTGATGTTGGGGGGGGGGGGGGGGATCAAACAGGAAGTTAGGGGTGCATGCAATAAAGGTGCAGCAGTTATCATGGGTGACTTTAATATGCATATAGATTGGGCTAACCAAACTGGAAGCAATACAGTGGAGGATTTCTTGGAGTGCATAAGGGATGGTTTTCTAGACCAATATGTTGAGGAATCAATTAGGGGGGAGGCCATCTTAGACTGGGTGTTATGTAATGAGAGAGGATTAATTAGCAATCTCGTTGTGCGAGGCTCCTTGGGGAAGAGTGACCATAATATGGTGGAATTCTACATTTAGGATGGAGAATGAAACAGTTAATTCAGAGACCATGGTCCAGAACTTAAAGAAGGGTAACTTTGAAGGTATGAGGCGTGAACTGGCTAGTATAGATTGGCGAATGATACTTAAGGGGTTGACAGTGGATGGGCAATGGCAGACATTTAGAAACCGCATGGATGAACTACAACAATTGTACATCCCTGTCTGGCGTAAAAATAAAAAAGGGAAGGTGGCTCAACCGTGGCTATCAAGGGAAATCAGGGATAGTATTAAAGCCAAGGAAGTGGCATACAAATTGGCCAGAAATAGCAGCGAACCCGGGGACTGGGAGAAATTTAGAACTCAGCAGAGGAGGACAAAGTGTTTGATTAGGGCTGGAAAGTAGAGTACGAGAGGAAGCTTGCAGGGAACATTAAGGATATGTAAAGAGAAAAAGGTTGGTAAAGACAAACGTAGGTCCCCTGCAGTCAGAATCAGCAAAAGTCATAACGGGGAACAAAGAAATAGCAGACCAATTGAACAAGTACTTGGTTCGGTATTCACTAAGGAGGACACAAACAACCTTCCGGATATAAAAGGGATCAGAGGGTCTAGTAAGGAGGAGGAACTGAGGGAAATCCTTATTAGTCAGGAAATTGTGTTGGGGAAATTGATGGGATTGAAGGCCGATAAATCCCCAGGGCCTGATGGTCTGCATCCCAGAGTACTTAAGGTGGCGGCCTTGGAAATAGCGGATGCATTGACAGTCATTTTCCAACATTCCATAGACTCTGGATCAGTTCCTATGGAGTGGAGGGTAGCCAATGTAACCCCACTTTTTAAAAAAAGGAGGGAGAGAAAACAGGGAATTATAGACCGGTCAGTCTGACATCGGTAATGGGTAAAATGATGGAATCAATTATTAAGGATGTCATAGCAGCGCATTTAGAAAGAGGTGACATGATAGGTCCAAGTCAGCATGGATTTGTGAAAGGGAAATCATGCTTGACAAATCTTATGGAATTTTTTGAGGATGTTTCCAGTAGAGTGGACAAGGGGGAACCAGTTGATGTGGTGTATTTGGACTTTCAGAAGGCTTTCGACAAGGTCCCACACAAGAGATTAATGTATAAAGTTAAAACACATGGGATTGGGGGTAGTGTGCTGACGTGGATTGAAAACTGGTTGGCAGACAGGAAGCAAAGAATAGGAGTAAATGGGTACTTTTCAGAATGGCAGGCAGTGACTAGTGGGGTACCGCAAGGTTCTGTGCTGGGGCCCCAGTTGTTTACATTGTACATTAATGATTTAGACGAGGGGATTAATTGTAGTATCTCCAAATTTGCAGATGACACTAAGTTGGGTGGCAGTGTGAGCTGCGAGGAGGATGCTATGAGGCTGCAGAGTGACTTGGATAGGTTAGGTGAGTGGGCAAATGCATGGCAGATGAAGTATAATGTGGATAAATGTGAGGTTATCCACTTTGGTGGTAAAAACAGAGAGACAGACTATTATCTGAATGGTGACAGATTAGGAAAAGGGGAGGGGCAATGAGACCTGGGTGTCATGGTACATCAGTCATTGAAGGTTGGCATGCAGGTACAGCAGGCTGTTAAGAAAGCAAATGGCATGTTGGCCTTCATAGCGAGGGGATTTGAGTACAGGGGCAGGGAGGTGTTACTACAGTTGTACAGGGCTTTGGTGAGGCCACACCTGGAATATTGTGTACAGTTTTAGTCTCCTAACATGAGGAAGGACTTTCTTGCTATTGAGGGAGTGCAGCGAAGGTTCAACTGACTGATTCCCGGGATGGCGGGACTGACCTATCAAGAAAGACTGGATCAACTGGGCTTGTATTCACTGGAGTTCAGAAGAATGAGAGGGGATCTCATAGAAACGTTTAAAATTCTGACGGGTTTAGACAGGTTAGATACAGGAAGAATGTTCCCAATGTTGGGGAAGTCCAGAACCAGGGGTCACAGTCTAAGGATAAGGGGTAAGCCATTTAGGATCGAGATGAGGAGAAACTTCTTCACCCAGAGAGTGGTTAACCTGTGGAATTCTCTACTACAGAAAGTTGTTGAGGCCAATTTACTCAATATATTCAAAAAGGATTTAGATATAGTCCTTACTACTAGGGGGATCAAGGGGTATGGCGAGAAAGCAGGAATGGGGTACTGAAGTTTCATGTTCAGCCATGAACTCATTGAATGGCGGTGCAGGCTCGAAGGGCCAAATGGCCTACTCCTGCACCTATTTTCTATGTCTCTATAATCTGGGCTAATGCACCAGTACTGTTGGGAGGTGTTTTGTGTAGATGGTATGTTGAATTAAGGTCTTTTCTGCCAGAAGCATATTAAAGATCCCATTGCATCACTGGAAGTATCCTTATCAACATTGCTGTCTTAGCCAACACCACCAAAACCAGATGAATTGATCACTGCTGCTGGATGTTGCTGGTGGAACATGGCAGTCATGTTTGCTCATCTAACAAAAGTTACTATTGTGTCAGCTGTGGTTCAGTCAGAAGGCTGTGGGTTTAGGTGACGCTCCAGAGACTTGAGCACATAAATCTAGGCTGACACTCCAGTGCAGTGCTGAAGGAGTGCCACACTGTCGGAGGTGCCGTCTTTCGGATGAGACGTTAAACCGAGGCCCCATCTGCTCTCTCAGGTGGATGTAAAAGATCCCACGGCACTATTTCGAAGGAGAGTTATTGCCGGTGTCCTGGCCAATATTTATCCCTCAATCAACATCACTAAAACGGATTATCTAGCCATTATCACATTGCTGATTGTGAGAGCTTGCTGTGCGCAAATTGGCTGCCGCGTTTCCCACATTACAACAGTGACTACACTCCAAAAGTATTTAATTGGCTGTGAAGTGCATTGAGACATCCGGTGGTCATGAAAAGCACTGTATAAATGCGAAGCTTCTTTACAATGTTTAGTCAGAAAATTTAATTATTTCACCAGTTTGCTGTACAATGTTCTTTCTACGACTGCATCCATCATAGAACAATGTAAAAGTAATCATATAATACATCTGTTTGGCAATCCCAAGGTTTCCCATGTGCGATTCAACTAACATTGGGGCATAATTTTCTATAGCAGGGCATCTAACAATGTGTGCCATTAGTTAAACTTGCATTTGCATGTTTAGGCTTGTAAATGTTTTGCATGGCAAGTTGCTGGAAGTGCGAGCTGATAATGTCGCAGAGAGAAAAACTGGGCATCTGAGACCCGAGTGAACCGGTCAAGCCACTGTGTATCTCCTTTACCAATCAGATTGAAGGATTGTGAAATTAACAGCACAAGGACTGAGAAGGAAGTGTAAAGTGGGTGAATTCAATGTCAAATTAGGTACAGAAAGATTGGATTGAGGGGGGAGGGGAAAGACAAAGGAATAGTACAAAACATTTTAATTTTACTTTTTAAAAATCCCAAACAATTAAAACCTGAAGCAATGCATCTCCACACTTGTCATCATTCATTTTCAGTGCCAAATAGGTTGATTGGCAGTAATTAACACTTATCGTAAAGGGTACTTGGAATTGAAATTACTTGACTTTTTGGGGCGATGGGGAGTTTAGTTCATCTGTTGGGGGCAGCAAGATTGTTCCTGAATTAAACCTATTGTACTGACCCCATAGGTTTCTTTTTTCTTATCCCTTCCAACTTAAAAATTGTTTTTTTTTCCAAAAAAACTTTCCTTTTATTTTAGTATCGGATTCAGTTTTATCTTTAACATGAACGGGTACATTTTTAGAAAAGCAGAGGCCAATTAATGCAAATCTTAACTATCTAAATTAAAATGGACAGGCGTAGCCGTAAAGATAGATTTCAATCACCTTCATCGCCAAGTAGCCATTTATCTCTCAATCTGTTTTTCTTTGAGTGGACTGTTTCAGATAAATCAAAAAAGTGTAAACCAGTCACAAAACGTTATTCAAAACTGAAGTCAATCATTCCTATTTCTGTTAAAGTTTTAAGATTTTCAATGAAACTTACATCAGCAAAGAAAACCTAAAAACTCAAGTTATGATCAAACTCTTCCACACCCACTCTCCACTTGGCAAATAACGCTAGTAGTCCTTTGTGACACAGCAGCTTGGCCCTATCCCACCAGCGAGAAGAAGCCCGCCCGGTTGCATGTTTCCAGCCCCAAACCTCAAAGCACTGAAGACATTTCAGGTCTGCCTTCGGCAGGAACCATCACAAAATCTTTCAAGCCACTGATGGAATACAACCTAAGCTCTCTTTCTTTCCATTAACACACCCCCAAAAAAAAATCAGTTTCCGGGAGAGGAATGGAAGACAGACCGAATAAAATGATTCTGAGGCTGGGCGCCACGAAAACGCGCTCGGATAAAACACCGACAACCTTCTCGCCCAGAACCTTCTTCAGGGAGCCGAGGTGTGGCGCTGCATGCCGGGAGTTGTAGTTGGCGGGTGACGGGCGTGGCGGTGGGAACCGGCATCCGGCTGGGCGCCGGACTCCAAGTCCCAGCACCGCCTGCGGCGGGGTACCGCGGTCTGTGAATGGCCGGTCTGAGCGCCATATACAAGAGGCGAAGCTGAGCAAAGGGGGCGGGCGGGAGCTTGGCTCCTCGGTACTGATGATAGCGGCCATTGTTTCTATTCCCTTTTAACTTCGCAAGGCACGAAAAAAAAACAAAATAATGGGAAAGTTGGAGGAAATCGTGCGAATCGCGAAGAAGATGGATAAGATGGTGTCGAAGAAAAACACGGTGGGTGAGGCTGGGCCGACGATGGAGGTGCTGCTTGCCCACCCGGGCTTGTTGTGGTTGCTGATGGTTCCTCGCCGCTTGGTTGCGGGGTTACTGGCTCAGGAGCCGCGGGGACGCAGCAAGCCCAGAGCAGGGAATGATCAGGCTGCTCAAAAGCGGGAAGGAGCCGTAGGTTACTTGCGAGGCACTAACGTTAACTCTATGAGGGGGGAGAATGGTGAGGTTTCTGGCGCCATACTCGCGGTGTTTATAATGTAAATAAACGCTGAACCCGAGTGCTTCCTTACGACCAAGCATCTGCGTTAAGTTTGTTATTGTTCAAAGTGCTTAAAGCTGTTGAAAACAAATCTTTCGCTTTATTACCCGCCCCCGCCCCCCCCCAATTCTTCAATGCCATTGGGGTCAGACTTGTTCAGTGGAACTCCATTCTGAAGGCGAAGACTGCATGGAAAATGCTGCACACAATTCCTACCTCGCAGGGCATGTTTATCGAGGAAAAGCCCCAGGGCGATTTATCTTGGTTTTCATTTTAACCCCCAAAATGTATTTGGTTGATACCTGGCTAATTAAGTTTTTTCTTGGAGAGAATCAGGTTATTTTAAGGAGCTACATATTTTGCTAGTGAGGGATAAATGGTCCCAGTAATTTACATGAATATTAGTTTATTGAAAGTTTGTTCCCCCTTTATGGATGCTGATTGATCTGCTGTGTATTTCCATGCGTTTTGTTTTTTTAGTTCAGATTTCCAGTATTTGTAACGCTTTTAATTTAAAAGGTTTACTATAGTTGATAAAGGGGGTGCAGTCATTGGGATTACATTTTGTTTCAATTTTAGTTCCTTTTTTTTAAAAAAAAGCAGCTTTCTAATTGGAAGAACAATAAACTGTTAGTGTACTCTGAATTAAAAGAGAACGAGTAAAATGTTTCTGTAAAGTGTCCATAGGAGATGAGGGTCACCGGCCTTTCACTGAAACAATGTTGGCTTTATACTACATCCTTGGCTCAAGAGTTAATGCTGTGGACCGGTAATAATACAAAGAAGATCACCTAGAGCGGGTGGGTGAGAGACACCTGCAGTAAGTAATGTGTGCACTGCAACTTGGGTAATTTACTTTTTTCACACGTATCTTTTAAGTGGTCATTACTAGTCACAGTGTTGTGATTTTTAATTTCCTTCAGATCTGTTCCTTATCGCTTGGCTGCTTGGTACTGGCTCAGGGGGTCATTATTTTGAGTTTCCATTATTATATGACCTTTGTGTCATTCAATTTTGAAATAAACAGGGTATAATATATTTCCCAATATCCTTCTGAGAATCCTTCGACAACTTTACTGTATTACCTGCAAATGGCAGCTGTTGCTGGTTAAATTAGAACAGATGCTGCCAAGGAGATGTTGGAAACAGTATGGAAGTGTAGTTGCAGCGGAACCCGCACTGAACTGGGTATGAATACAACTCATCAGTCCCTTAAAGGACTTGCCTTTCCCACAAGTAAACACTGCAAAGTCCCCCCATTCTTTCATTAATGATTTGGTTTTGAAACCCACTGCAAGATTCACCTTTCCATTATCGGCATCACCGAGCCCAGGTCAGCCGCATCCCTGGGATGCAGGCAGCCAGGTGCAGGGAATGATCAGGCTGCTCAAAAGTGGGGAGGACCTGTAGGTTCTCTCCCTACAGGTGCAGACTGACTGTCATGTATTTTCAGCATTTTTACTTGCCAGTATTTTTACTATTTCTTTTTTCTTATGATGTTTCTGGTACCTGTCTGATTATAACAAATCAGTCTTTAAGGTACAGTTGATGGAAATGGTGATGTAAATTCCCAAAGAGAGTGTGGCTCCTCAAAACCTTCTGGCTTATACCGCGATAACTTATTGCTCTGCTTTTCTGTTAAATCTGCAGAATGGTGCTATTGATTTATTGAAGGAACTTAAAAGCATACCCATGACGTTGGATCTGTTGCAGGTAAATCGAGATTATACCAGCATAATCTGGAATACTTTTATCTCTTTGCCCTCATTTTCTAGATTTACCTTGCTGGATATGATTCCATGACTGGCTGCTCTCTAGTATCTTGTCCAGGTAGCCTTTTGAGTGCAGGTAGTGAGTGTTAGCTGTAACAGGAATCACAGCCAAGCTCAATCTTTGCCTCCTTGCACCCTTTCAAATAGGTGTCACTTGAATAGCAATAATTAACTACGGACTAGATATCGATCCTGAGACTTTTTGGTCTCTGGCTTAATGCTTTCCACACAGGGCTATTGGATGAACTAGTAAGTTTAAACAAAATTTAGATTTACCACATCGTTAAAACATCTCAAAATACTCCACTCTGTGAATACATTTGCATTAAGACTAAATCAGAAATTCTTCTAAAAAGATAGGTAATTAAACTTGTATTCTACCGGAAGAAATTAATTTACAGTTCTATTGTTTTCAAAATGTAAATACAGTATTAAAGTTTCATGTATTTGCCAGAAATTAATAGAACCAATTTTCCTGGAGCCCATGGAAATAAGTATAATCAGTAGGGAATACATTGTGCATTTGCTGCATTCTGATGTCTTCCTGGGCTAATTTGAATGTGGTTGGTATTAAGGCCACTTATTGGACACAGTCATTGGGGCCTCTGGTTACTTAAAGGGGCTGAAGCATCTTTTGGCCCTGGGAGAGCATGTGGAGAGAACAATGACACCTAAGTCTGGAGGAGGTGATATATATGCCAGTAAAGAAGATTTGGTCACATACGAGCATCCTGTTTTATGACTAGGTCATTGAATAGCTGTTGCAAGAAATAGAGCAGAGGAGGATACCTGATTTATCTGCCATGGAACGAAAGTTGTGAAGGCAGGTTTATCTCTGCATTAATTGAGTAGTACATCCTATGATTCATGGAAGGGGGAATTATATCTGTTGGATATTGCAAACTCGCATGGTTACAGTCAAATGCACCCTACGTACCAGGCAAATCTGAGATGGAAAAACCAGGGGCATGGACTTGTTGGTGCACAGCATCCATTGAAAAACAATGTAATTGTTCCTGGCAAACAGGGCATCATTAACCTGGTGGATGCACTTGTGTACTGCCAACAGGTTGATGCAGGCAATGTCACCTGTGGCCTTCTAAAACCTTTCAGTGCCAAAATAATCTTTTTCCTGGCATTTAAAGAGCTGTGGAGGCCTGTGAGCATGGCTACATACTCTCTTTCAGGAGGTACTAATTTCCTACTAAATTGGAGGCTCCACAAACCTTACTTCTCCTGAGGTGTCCAAGAATGCCTAATTTGGTGTCTCTATTCACTCAACTGGGTACTTCTGGATCAGCACCTTCCTCCATTGGTGTGGTCTCACCAGCTCCACACATTCAGCTGTGCTTCCTGCCCTTCCTCCTCTTCCATATAACACATGTAAAGATGGATTGCAAAGGAGAACCCCATCCTGAACCTTGTCCCCCTTAAAGGCCGGAAAGCAGAGAAAATAATCAAAACAAAATGTCCTTTTTAACAACAAGCAAAGCTCCTTAATCAGGCAAGTTACTGCACCTTATTCAATCTGTGGACATGAGCCTCACCACACCCTAACAACACTTTTTAAAGTTTTGTTCATGACTGTTGACATGTGTTGGATCTGGAAATCTGTTCGCAGTTCTTCATGAAGTCATACATGTGAAAAAATAAGAAATTTACATGGGAACACTTTCCTGAGGTGCAGTATTAAGGGGGCCTTCACGTTTCATGTTAGGAAGTTTGTGGGCAATTCACTGCAGGTGCTCCTTGGGTGCCAGGACCAGGATCATTTGCCCTTGTACATCTTAATTAACTATGTAAGAATACGGATATTTTGGTATTATATACAGATATTATGTGTTGGGAAATGTTTAATTCAAATTATTGATACAATAGATAAATAATAGAGCATGATAAATCAAACATTTTTAACTGTTATGGCTTTTTTTGCAGACCAGATTAATTTTCTTATTAATTAAATATATAGGCCTGGATTTTGCAGTAGTAATGATGGTGAACTGTTAGCATTCACTATCATTACCACTCTGAAACTGACCATAACTTCGGGATTTAGCGCATACATAGATAAACGTGGAAATCCTGAAGTTGTGATCGATCATTCTTTGCTCCACCACAGGCTGCACTGTGGAACTCCCCATAGTCTTCAGTCAGTGAAAAACTTAAGCTTTTCCAATCTAATTATGCTGTTAAACACCCTATTAAAAGCTAAGCCTTGTTGAAACAGATGTAACTGGGGTTTAAATGGCATACTGAAAGCTGTATAGCCATTCTGGCCCCGAAAAACAAATGTTATATTTTGACACTGTCAAATTTCTCTATTGTGATAGAAAATTACTCGATATTTATAATAAAAAATATATTTTTTAAAGTTTTTGATTTTCATCTTCCACCTTAACTCCATGTTTATGTCCCAATCTTTATTACGCGTTCTGTAAATTTCTTTAAAAACAATTGAATCAGGGCTTTTTATTTCCTGGTTTGCTTTCTGAGAACTCTTCAATGTGATTGGCTGCTTAGACAGCTTAATGATATCACTGCTCTGCGCTGGGGATAACCTATTGACAACGCTACAATTAATTTAACGTTGCGAAACCTAAAGTTTTCAAAAGCCACAGGGATTGCTTCGCCACTGATCGCAAATTCCAGGCCATAGTGTTTAAATTACCATGTAATTTGTATTCATGAAGAATGGAGCTTTTCCTAATATCAAGTAGCTTCAAGATTGTTGACCTATCTGACTAAAAGGGGAGTTTACTGCTAATGTGGTTTGAAAAATGCTAGTTTAAATAATCAAGTTGTTTCTGTAATTTGAAGGATTGCTATTGATTGATATCTGCTCATTATTGTAGTCCACACGGGTTGGGATGTCTGTGAACGCTGTTAGAAAACAAAGCACAGATGAAGAAGTCACAACACTTGCCAAGTCACTCATCAAATCATGGAAAAAACTGCTAGGTAAAGTTGAGTTAAATTTTCTAGAAAATTGAGAACCATTTTTTCCGTGTGCTTTAATCATTGTAGGGTAGATTGACACAAGCAGAATCCAGTTTACTTGTAGCCTGTAATAGCTAAACACTGAGATGACTGCTTAATTATCTTTGATGATTTGAGTGCAGATTGTAAAAGATAGTATATTTTAGCCAGTTAGAAAATATAATCCTGATAATGCAAATTTAGGTAAATTTCTATCTAAGTTGGTACCTTCATCAGTGAATGACAGTGGAGGTCAGAGCAATTTCAGATCATTGCAAAATCAGCATTATGGCAAAATGGAATCGAAAGTAGGATTGAACAAAAAAATCCCAAAATAATAGTTTATTAAAAAACATAAAATTTCTAGTGTGGTAACCTTCATAAATAAATAACAATTGGGTAAAAACTAACTTCTTTTAAAGCTTATTTTGGCACTTCCATCTGTGGTCTGTTCCAGTTAAGACTGTTGTCTTTTTGTCCTGTCCTAGCAGCAGTGTGTACATTTGCACTGTCGTCTTAATCTGGAACTTGTCTATTTTATAGTTTTAAAATATAGACTCTACATTCATTGTATTTGATGTTAATTCTGTATGTTTATAAACTGGTGAGACGCTTAAAATAGTAACCAGCTCATGATTTCCGAAGATAGTATTCCAGAACTACAAAAGGAGCCCCACATCTTTCATGTCATCAATTCCTTTCAAAATTTGAATCATATCTCACCATTTTTTTCTAACTTGGGCAGATAGTTCTCTGAGCTTGTTGTCTGAGCCCAATAATCTAAGTCCAAGAGCCATCCATTGTACCTCTTTCAGTGTTCTTGTGTCCTTGATGAGCACAACTTGTTCCATTACTCCAAATGTCAGATTACATATGTTGCGTATCTTATGATGCATCCTAATATTTGGTCCTGCAATATAAAGATGTTTTCAATAGTTGTTCATCTATTGTACCCAAATCTTTTTGCAGCATCTCCATTGTACCTTTTTAAGCATGGGTACATTTATTAACCATTGCATTTCAATGAGTTCTTGGCTGTACTTCCTGGTAGATTGCATATTTTATCTATGATACTTTGGTAAGAGAGTTTATTAACTGAACATTGAACTAAGGGCTGCAATATCTCTGAAATTAGTTATTTAGGATATGTAGCTTTAAAAAATAAACTGTAACATGCACTGCATATTGTGCTACTGATCTAATTTCAATCTCTGGTTTCTGAGTTTGCTGATTTCAGTGGGGGTGTACAATTAATCTCAGTATTTCCAGGTTAAGGAGGCCAAAATTCACCCAGGGTTCCCTCTCCTGATTGCTAACTGTTAACTTCCTTCTGGAAAAATGTGGATGTCTGGCATGGACAGGATCAGTGTGGCTGTGATGATCTCTATGGGTTAACAGCCTTCAGAACCTGCCTAGTGCATTCATCTGACATGAAGAATAACCACATGGGTGAAGGATTGGAAAACTGCTGCTGCTTGTACCTCAGCCTTCAGGAGAGGATGAGTGATGGGAGAAAATCAGAAGGGGATGAGAAGAAAAGATTGTTAGAGATTGCACTGCATGCTGCTTAAAAGTTGGATCCATTTTTTTTGTTTTTTGTTTTCATTTTGTGGGAAGGCATGGAATTTCCTTGGGCTGATTTCTGACATTGTCGAACTACAGCAGCTGTGTGGTGCTTGTCATGGATAGAGAGCGGGTGAAGCAAACCTTGCTTCCAAAAATGGCGTCTTGAAAATCTCCAGACCATTCCCAGTGGCAATCATCAGCAAACTCAGGTGAAAAGCTAAAATATAGTGCTCGCATCATTTATAACTACCACTGAATTGGTAGGTCCACAAGAGGTGGTCAAATCTGCTAGAAAATATGGAGCTGAAAATAAGTTTTATGTAAATATAATTTAAGGTTTTGTAACGTGCAGTTGATTTTAAAATTTACAGTTAGGGAGGAATTTTAACCTTTTTTTAAAAAAAGGGTGGGTTGTTGGCATGGGAATAGTTAAAGTGTTAAAAATCGGAACCCGACCTGAACCCGGCACCAACCTGCCCACATCCTCTTTTAATGATGGTGGGGTGGAACGGGGTGGGCAGCCAACCTGCTGCCAGGCAGTGAGCTGTCTATTTAAATATTATAATGAGGCTGGAGGTCTCTCCTTTCACCTTAATTTGGTGTTTAAATGTAGCTAGTCAAGTTTTGCACACCTCTTAAAACTCACCAGCTGCAGCAAGGCGAGGACTGCTACATCCAGGAGGTAAGTGCCATTACACCTACCTCCTGGATCCAGCGCCTCAATCTGGCTGTCTGCGGGTGGAAAACAGGTTTCATTCAGATCAGGCCTAGCCGTCAAAGTGTGTTTTTTTTTTTGGTTGTTCGCTTCGTGACTCAGGCTCTGGGAAGAAATGCCAGGAAGAGAGTGGGCTCCTTGAAAAAATGCCAGGGCGGGAGCGGCCTCTTTGGACAAAGTTCCGGGGAGGGAGTGGGTTTTTTGGAAGAAATGCTGGGGAGGGTGCGAGCTCGTGTTTATAAAAAAAAAACATTATGCTTCCGGTTGCAGATTAATGCGCAGTACATTTCTGCGCAACTTCTGGTTGCTGTCAGCAGTCACTCCCATTTAAAATCCTTTAACTATAGCATTTAAATTTAAAGTCTGATCATTCCTGTTTCCTCAACATGGAGGGTTGAAATTCACCTCTGCCAGAAACAGGTTGCATCTACCGTTTTTCTTGTGTTTTCACTGCTGCAGTGGATGAGGTAGCGCGAAATTCAGCTCATTGGGCCCAAGTTTCCGCAGGATAAAAAACGGGCGCCCCTCCGAGCTGGGCGCCCGTTTTTCGCGCCTAAAACGGCGCCAGAAAAAAAACGCGCTATTCTCGAGCGCTTTGCAGCTCCTTGTCTGTTTGGCGCGGCGCCCAGGGGGGCGGAGCCTACACTCACGCCGACTTTGTAAGTGGGAGGGGGCGGCTACTATTTAAATTAGTTTTTTTCCTGCCGGCAACGCTGCGTGTTGGAGCGTTCGCGCATGCTCAGTGTGAAAAAAAACATTGGAACTCGGCCATTTTTGTAGTTCTTTGTAGCTGTTTAATTTTTGAACATTTTTTAATAAAATCACATTGCCATCAGCACATCAGCACTGAGGCTACCCTTCTCACTGTCTCCTTCCCCTCCCTCCCCTCCGCGGCAACAAACGGCTCTCTCCTTCCCTCCCTCTCCTCCCCTGCGCGGCAACAAGCCGCTGTCTCCTTCCCCTCCCCTCCACGGCAACAAGCCGCTGTCTCCTTCCCCTCCCTCCCCTCTCTCCACGGCAACAAGCCGCTGTCTCCTTCCCCTCCCTCCCCTCTCTCCACGGCAACAAGGCGCTGTCTCCTTCCCCTCCCTCCCCTCTCTCCACGGCAACAAGTTGCTGTCTCCTTCCCCTCCCTCCCCTCTCTCCACGGCAACAAGCCGCTGTCTCCTTCTCCTCCCTCACCTCCACAACAACAAACCGCTTTCTCCTCCCCCTCCCGCTCAGCGGCACGAACGGCTTTCTCCCCCCCCCCCCCCCCCTCCCGCTCAGCGGCACGAACGGCTGCAGAATTCTCCCTGGCTGAAGCACTTTCACACAGGTAGGAAGATGGTTTATTTAATCTTTTCTTTGCTTATAAATGTTTATTCAGGTTGGATTTATTTGTATAATATTTGTATAAGTATAAATAAGGATTTATTATAGAATTTAATGACTTCCCTTCCCCCCCACCTCATTCTGGACACCTAATTTGTAACCTGTGCCTGATTTTTTAATGTGTAGAACAGGTTTTTTCAGTTCTACAAAAATCTTCACTTGCTCCATTCTACTTTAGTTTGGAGTACGTTTTCACTGTGGAAACTTTCAAATCAGGCTTCAGTGGCCGGACACGCCCCCTTTTGAAGAAAAAATTCTGTTCCAAAGTAGAACTGTTCTACCTGACTAGAACTGCAGAAAAGAAAATGTGGAGAATTGCGATTTCTAAGATAGTCCGTTCTCCACCAGTTGCTCCTAAAAATCAGGCGCAAATCATGTGGAAACTTGGGCCCTTTGTCTTTTTTTTTTCGAACGGAGCGGAAGTCTGTCATAATGGAGGTGGAAATGGGGCGGCGAGCAGATCGGTCATAAAAGTGGCTGAGGTGGAGTCTGGACGGAGTCTCCGCCGCTGTCAGTCATCAGCGTAGTGCTGATGATCATCATGCTGGCACGTCACCACGTCTCTCCTTCACTTAAAAGGGAGAGCCGCTGCGAGCTCTGCGATTATTTTAGTTAGATACACTGGGCCACCAGGGAGGGCTGAACCTAGGGGCATAATTGTTGGGCCGACCTGGCAGTCGGCCGGCAAAAAAAAAATACCAGCCACGACGGTGCGCCCTCCCCTTTAATGATGGACGCATCGCCATTTTGCACACACTGCAAACACAGTGCACCAACAGAAAAATCTGGCGGCCGCAAGATTTTATTACGTGAATTTTGCTTGCGGGCGGGGCATCAGTGCACTTAAGAGGGTTCGGCAGCAGTGGGACGGAAGTGGGGACCGCCAGAAAAACCACCGAGGACAATTTCGCGAGCGGCGACCATTCAACAGAAAATCAATGACCATTCAACACTGCCGCATGGCTGCCGCTTTGCGGCGGTAACAGGCCTCTTGGACTTGCAAGCTTTTCATCTAAATCCCCCCCCCCGCCCCCCCCCCCCCCCCCCCCCAAAAGCTGCAACACGTCTGGTGATGGGTGCTTTTGGGACAGTGATGAGTATTTTTCCTGTGTCAGTTGTCTCAGGAAGCCACTGTAGTCAAAGGGTGGCTTCAGCACCTAACAGGAACATAGCATGCATTTAAGGTCCAATCAGCTGCAAAATGGAATGTCGGTCTCAAGTCGTTATCCGTTAACCTCCTTTAGAATCAATAACTTACTAATTTCCTTCAAAAGGTTTATGGATTTACTGGACTTGATGGGATCAACATTAATTCTGTTAATTTCTAAATCAATTTGATTTGAGTGGAGACTAATATGATCTGCTAAATAATAACAGATTTATGGTTATTTGGAGAGATAACTTAGCAAAATCTGGCCCAATTTTAAAAAATCTAAATAATGATGAGTTTAATGGCATTGCCGTTATTTATGTGTAAATGGTAGAGCAATTTCAGGCAAGGAGCTGATGCACGGTTAAATGTTAATATCTGCTCAATTCTGCCATTAGCTTTGCAAAAACACCATCACGACACGTCAAATGGTGTTAAGTATGTGCACAATATATACAAACTAAACCTGCCACAGAAGGTTAAGTCTTGTCATTTAAAGCATAAATACCCTTTTAATGGCGTGATAATTGTTAATTGCTACCACTCAACCTCTAGCACTAAAAATTAATTATTACAAGTGTAGAGTCTCATTCCTTCAGGTATTGTTGGAGATTAAAAACGTTTTTTAATTTTTAATTTTGTTCACTTTTCTTTTCTGTCTTTTTCTCTCAATCCAATCTATTTAAACAAATTACCAAGTTAACTTTGAAAGTAACTAATTTGGATACTTTCAGTTTATAGAAAAAATGTAAATAGACAATAGTTTTAGCTTTACAGTAGATTTTAATGTATCTTAATGAATTCAGTAGCATTCCAGGACTGCACCTTATGATTTCTATTTCTGAAAAGTATTTCGGACAGAAAGGAAGAAACGGTTACTAACACAAAAAAAAATCCTAATCTCATGCCCCTTTTATATTACAGAACTACCAAGTAGAAGCCGTCTGTACCCAGGGTTTGCAGTGTTGTGGAATTTGCCCTATTTATATTGATTGGTAAATAGATTCCACAGCATTAATGGTAGCAGACCATTCCAGTGTACAACTTTCATTTCTGGCAGCCATATTGTCCCACTGGGGAAGATCTGTGGTTGGCAATACCAATTGCAGTATTTATATTTACTAACCATGTCAATGGCGTTCTTGGAGAATAGCATCTTTCAGTAGTTCTTGGCAACTTTGGAGGCAGTATGGCAAACTTCATCAGAAATCTTGTGCCTCTTTTTACTTTCTTTAACTATAATCACTTTTGTCGAGCTCCCTGGTGGCACACTGTATGCACCCATTTTGATGGACTGGATGTGTTGGACTGGAAAGTGGCAAGATGATCCTTTGTAGCATCTCCACTCTATGGGCTCAAGTTTCGGACCCCCGCTAGAACGGCGCACATCAGAGAGGCCCGCCTAATTTGTAGAATTGAAAAAGCACCAAATACTTACCTCGCGATTCTCCGATATCTGTAGGGCCGTTTCCAGCTTGGCGTGGCGCTGCTGGGGGTGGAGCTATATAGCCCTGCGCCAAAAACAGTGTCGGCAGCTGCGCGCATGCGCAGTGGCTCCTGGCCCTCCCAGCGCGTCGTATCTCCGGGCGACGACCTATCCCTGGCCGAAAGGACGTCGCCCCTATCCCGGGCCGAGTGGCCTGACGGTACTTGCCTCTTACGCGGCGGCCCGCCCAGCATCTCCTGGGGGCAGACCCCGCCTGAACTCTGCGGCGGGACCTGCCCGAAGTCCTGGGTGGTGGTCCGTCGTCTGCTGGGGGCGGGCCCCGCCCGAAATGCTTGGCATGGGCGGAGGGGCCCACCCGAAGTGCTGGTCGGCGGCGGGGCCCGCCCGACCGGCATCTCCTGGGGGGCCCCGTCCCAGCACGCTGTTGGAGGGCTCCCGGTGCTACAGTAGATGAGTAGAAATGTAATTTTTTATTTATTGATTGATTTAAAAAAAAATTTTTGTATTTTTTTTTTGGTTGATTTATTGAGTGATTTATCATTTTATAATTGATGATGGCTCTTTATTTGTAAAAGTCAAGTGTTTAATGCTTGTAAACTTCCCTCCCCCCCACCCCCCCCCCCCATCTCTCGTTTCCCACGCCTAATTTATAAAGTGTAGGCAAGGTTTTTCTGAGCGTACAAAAATCTACACTTACTCCATTCTAAGTTAGTTTGGAGTAAGTTTTCGCTACCTAAACTTGCAAAACAGGTGTAAGTGGCTGGACACGCCCCCTTTTGGAAAAAAACTCTTAGAAACAGAATACTGGTAACACTCAGCAGGACAGTCAGAATCTGTGGCGTGAACAGAAAAAGTGTGGACCCTTCATCAGGACAAGAAGAAATTACAGATGAACAACATTTAATTAAAACGGCAGAAGAGGAAGGGGGAGGAAAAACATGCACAAGAGAGTGCATTTCCTATTCTTTTGTTCTATTCCTTTTCAATGTTCATTTGTAATTTATTCCCATTCTGAAGAAGAGTACACCTGCTCACTGCACTGATGCTGACCAACCTGACTGTTTCCAGCCTTTTGTGTTTTTGTTCCAGATTTACAGCATCTGCAGTTTTTTTGCTCTCTGTTTGAGAATAAAGGGATTGTTTTGCTGACTGACTGTTTATATACTGAAGTTATTCTTTTTTTTAATCCTCTGTAATTGCCGAATTAATGGGCACTGAAGTAATGTTCACTATTGCCTGCTTTGGGATTACTAAAATTGAGCCAGCAGATGAGACAAAAGTCCTTCACACATTTGAGCTGGAATGAAGACTAGGTCCTTGTGCTAAAGAATAATATATTAACCTAGTTTTGTTCTCTTCTACCTGATGTGTATTACCATTATCACCATGTTTTCAACCATCCCTAGGACCAAGCTTGTATCATTCCACCCTCTCGTGGATATTGCTGAATTGAAACAGAAAATGCTGGAAATACACGGCAGGTCAGACAGCATCAGGGCCTTTTGGCAGAACCGTCATCGACCTGAAACGTTAACTCTGTTTCTCGCTCCACAGATGCTGCCTAACCTGCTGAGTATCTCCAGCATTTTCTGTTTTTATTTCAGATCTCCAGCATCTGCAGTATTTTGCTTTCGTATCTCTGAATTGAACTTAGTTTATGTGCAGGGACGACTATTCTCTCTCTAGAGATTACGAACCGATCACATTTAACTGTAAATGTAAATTAAGCCATAAAAGCAACATTTTTGTGAACTTAGTGGTCTAAATTTTCCTGCAATAGCAAGATGGGCAACGTGGATCATAAATTTCCTCATCTAGTGTGCCAATCTCAATGTTGATAACCGTACTCCATATTTTCCTGCCTTTCTCATTGGAATACTCTGCCATTGTACTTTGTCACACCATAAATGAATTATATTTTTGAATTTCGATCGACCAACTGAAACATTTTGAGAATAATTGTATCGGAGCTATTTTTAGTTTTTTTAGCACTAAAACGTCAAAAGAAACATGGATTAGATAACCATGGCTATGAGTAAATGTTTGCTTTTTCTGCTGACTTTGTATAGTAGTAAGGAGACGTTGATAGTACAGCACTACAGAACACTTAAATAATAACTTTGATTTTCGTTAAATATTTCGGGCTTTCCACAAGTGTGTTTTTGAACCTTTGCAGGAACGATTGGGCGAGAATCAAGAGTTAAGGGAGTCGAGGGTTATGGGGAGCGGGCAGGGAAGTGGAGTTGAGGCCAAGATCAGATCAGCCATGGTCTTATTGAATGGCGGGGCAGGCTCGAGGGACAAATTGGCTTACTCCTGCTCCTATTTCTTATGTTCTTATGAATACTTGGCCCTTTCCAGTTGTGGAAGGCTCTTGTGGACTAATCAGTTAATTTTATTTATTCAGTTTCTGTGACGCACAACTCTGATGCATTAATGCACGTGGCTATTTTGTAAAAATTAATCTCATTAGTTGCTGAATATTGTTGCTAACAGAAATAGTGATTTAGAGATGCTTTTAGACTGGTCCCCTGGTGTCTTTCCATGCTCTCATTGCTTCCCCAGGGCTGCTTACACAGTCAGAGCTTTAAGTTCCCTACACTTTGTTTTTCTTGGGTTGCACACAGTTCAAGTTGGTCAAATCTTGCTCATTTTTTTAGAAAAAACAGATGGCAATAGATTTAATATAACATTTTCTTTTACTTTATACATTTCAGTATTCATTATCTGCATCAGTATCTCTGAGCAGAATCTTTATTTTGGAATTTGTCAATTGGAAATGTTTTCAATTGCTTTATTGTGTTGTTTGAATGTTGAAATGTTACACGTATCTTAATAAGTAAGTTTCCATCATATTGCCTCTCCTTCCTGGCTTCTTGACCTTCGCATTCAATTTAAGGTCTGTTTATAAATGCAGTTGACGGCAGTGAAAATCAAACTGCAGTTTAATCTTAAAATTAAATGATAATTGAATGCATTCGGATTTAATCAAACACTCATCAATTTGAATAAACCCATCCAAAGACATATAGTGTTGATGAAATAATTACAGGAGTTTAAACAAATGACTGATTAGTGACATATTTACAGTGCCACCTACAAGAATCCCAGGAATGAGATCAATTGCTTTCAAAAAATGAAATAAGGTTAGGTTTCTCTTGTTAGATTTCCCCAAACATATTGCCCCAATCAATATCCCGATCAGCAAAAACATTTCAGCACATCATTTAAACGCAATCCGAAAATCCACCCTTTAATCATGCCGCTGTCAAGCCATTTAAAGCATTATTTTTCAGTTTAAATGACAGCAACGTGAAAACAGGTTAAAATGCAGGAAAATGGCGATCACCATTGATTTTAACAGGGGTGAGGTGGAATGGGACGATTGTGAAATTCTCACTGTTTCAGTGAGCGTAATAGTGGAATGGCATAGATGGTCCCAGGAAATGTTGACGTGGTGAAGATCTGGCATGTCATGTAGACCATAATTTCCTGGAAAATCTGTGCCATAGTAATGACGTATACCGTAGATGCGTGACTACTACAGCGCAAGTTACCAAGAAATTGTGGGCTGATCTGTTCAAACAGTGTATAATTATGCTACTATTGTAGAGTGTAATACAAGAGCATTCATTAACAAAGTTTCTCCTGGCATATGGACAGTTTCAGTATAATTTAGGTATCCATTTTCAATGGGATTAAATAAAAGAGCAATTATTTTTAATATTTTATACTGATCGCTGCAAGGGTTATAATTTTAATTGTAAATGCTTAACATCAGGTTATTTTCACATTTTGATATTTGATCATCCTAGGGAGGTCTAAAATAAAATGATATGAATTATTGTGTCCGTGTCATCATAAGGTCATGTTGAATGGGAAAAGTAAAGGAAAACATTGTATTAAACAACTACAAATAAAAAAAAAGCAAGTATGAGACAACTGGTCAAAAGTGAAAATGAATGAGACACACTGGTGAAAGCTAATTAAGAAAAATAACACAAATTATGTTTATTGCAAGTTGAAGAGTACGAAAGATGTGCAAGAAAAGCTTTCCATACATGGGAACAGCATTCAGGTCTTAGATGGACTTGAGCTTTATGGAGTCAGGGTCAATGGGCTCAAATTTGGCCCACCCCTTTTTTCGGCGCACTTACTGGAGATGCGTCGAAAAAATCGCTTCCCACTTTGGCCGCTGTCCGGTCTCTCCTCGGTCTTCGCGTAGCGTGGCCAGTCGGGTCGGGGGAGGAGCCAGCGCCCTGCGCTGAAAACAGTGCTGGGACGTCTGCACATGCGCAGTGGAGTGTCCGCGCATGCGTAGTAGCTCCTTGCCCCCAACTTCTGTGTGCGTGCAGCAGCCGCTGTGTGTGTGGAACCCGATGCCTGTCCCTGGCCAAGTGGCCTCCCGGTGCGATCGACCTCAGGTTTGAAATTTTAAGTACTGTAGCTATTTTTGAACTTTCTTAATGGCTTGTCATTTTCCTGGACTTGTGGATACTTGGAAAACATTTTGTAAATAGGTTTTGTCTCTTGTGAATAGTGGTGACCATTTATTAAGCCTATTCACCTGGTGCTATTGTGAAAGAAGAACATAAGTGACAGAGGAACACTGAGAGAATATCTTATTTATTGAAGTAGACTTTATTTAGATAATATGGGCACAATTTTGGCCCAGTATAATCATTGCAAACAAATAGTTTTTAAATTAGTTGTGAGATTAGGCAATTTAATTCAACTATCTTTTCCTTTTTATTTTTGTAGTTTAAGCTTCCATGAATACTTCTGTTGTATAGTAAATTAACTTTGCGATGTTTGTCATATGATGTTCTGTATAGCTGTTTGATCCTATTCACATTCTTTAATCAAGTCATTAAGTTCTGCTGGCTTCCGATGTACCTACCTGCGCTGATTTCTTAACTCTCTGCAAAGGTTTTCTGAAGTGGCCACATATGCTGGCTGGCCTAAGTAGAGCTGGCCAAAGTGGCCTAAATGGCCAAAACTGGCGTAGGTGGCTGGTAACGCCCCTTTTTGAGAAAAAAAACACTAAACTAAAAAAATGCTAACAAACTCACTTACACTGACGCAAATTGAATGTGCAAAATGGGGATTTTTAAGATACTCCAGAAAAATCAAGTTGCTCCGTAAACAGGTTTGGGGAAGGTGACTTGGAGGGCCCAACAGAATACTTGCATAAATACTTGGGTTTTATTATAGCTAAAATGATTATAAAAATAAGTTCTAACTGGATGCTCAAAATGTAAGCATAAGACTTTTAGATGAACTCCTCTGACTATATTTAAGTGGCTGATTTCCAGCAGCTAAAATGGTTACTGCTGTGAAGTGAATAATTTGATTCACTTGCAATCTATCAATTAAGAATTCTCAGTTGGATAGTGTATTACATATTACATTTTGCAAATTGTGAACTGTTTCACAGTTACTGTACTTTTAGCATGCTGTGTGTTAGTTAATAGTTGAAATATTCTGTAGCAGGTTATAAGGTGAGTAATTTGTGCTATAAATTACTTGATTTAAAGGGTGCATTGTAGTAAAGTATGTATTTGGAAGATAAAGAAAAGCCTAGATGAAGTGCTTCCAGTATTAAATATTCCTTTTATTTTTAAAAACAATTTTGATAATAGCTTCAATTTAATCAGTCATTTTTGCTCTCAAAGGCCTGTCATTTTGCATGCTCTTACACTCAAACCTGTTTGTTTTTACAAAGATTATGGGTCTAGTTTGAGTGCAGTTTCATTGATTTTGGAAATCAATACTTTGTATTGGCCTGTTTGCTGATCTGAAGATACTTGAGATAGGAATAATTATATATTTGGCTGGTGATATGTCTGAGTTTTTAATTACACATGGGGGAATTGCTGCATGTTTGAAATTTACAACTAAAATTATTTCCAGATATTAATAGGTAGCAAATGTCTTTGAATTTTTGGTTTAATAGTCTGCTTTGTTGATTTACATATGATCAGGGCACATGTAGTGGAAGAAGCATTTAACCTTTTGACGCTTTGACTATATGGTTGTGATCATTTCAAGCTCCGTGATTGTAGGTATATTAAATGGATGGTTTGGTAATTTCAAAGTACTGTAGTTAATGTTTGTCTAAATTAATGCTTTGCAGATGGCCCGGCAGGAGACAAAGATGCTGAAGACAAGAAAAAGGACTGTTCAACTTCCTCAAACAGTTCAGACTCAACAGAGCAAAGGTCATTTTGGAGCATTTTTTAACATTCAGTTAAATACCCATAATATATACATTTCATTAAACTGAACAGTTCCTTGTGTATATCCCTTCAGACACGCTCCAGGTAATTTCTCTGACTTAGAGCATGACCAAGTGACCAGGTCCCTGCCAATGTTGCACCATACTCGACTATTAGAGGTTCAAGGGCAATGATTCACATTATTAAAGCAGAATTGACACAATCTTTTCCTGTATGTTGTCAGTTTGTTTCCTTGGAGTGATCTCCAAGAATCCGGTGTCCCAACAATTCACAGAAGTAAATGTGGTATTAACTCAATTGTATTAATAAGAACATAATAGCAGCAATAAGCCATACGGCTCCTCGAACCTGCACCGTCATTTAGTAAGATCATGGCTGATCTTCGACCGCAACCCCATTTTCCCACCCGATCCCCCATATCCCTTGATTTCTCTAAATTCCAAAAATCTATCTATTTCAGCCTTGAATATAATCAACGACTGAGCATCCACAGCTCTTTTGGACAATAGCATGCAGGTACAGCAGGTGGTGAAGAAGGCAAATGGCATGTTGGCCTTCATAGCTAGGGGATTTGAGTATAAGAGCAGATGGTCTTACTGCAGTTGTACAGGGCCTTGGTGAGGCCTCACCTGGAATATTGTGTTCCGTTTTGGTCTCCTAATCTGAGTAAGGACGTTCTTGCTATTGAGGGAGTGCAGCGAAGGTTCACCAGACTGATTCCCGGGATGGCAGGACTGACATATGAGGAGACTAGATCGACTGGGCCTGTATTCACTGGAGTTTAGAAGAATAGAGGGGGATCTCATAGAAACATATAAAATACTGATGGGATTGGACAGGTTAGATGCAGGAAGGATGTTCCCAATGTTGGGGAAGTCCAGAACCAGGGGACACAGTCTAAGGATAAGAGGGTAAGCCATTTAGGACAGAGATGAGGAGAAACTTCTTCTTCACTCAGAGTTGTTAACCTGTGGAATTCTCTGCCGCAGAGAGTTGTTGATGGCAGTTCGTTGGATATATTCAAGAGGGAGTTAGATATGGCCCTTACGGCTAAAGGGATCAAGGGGTATGGAGAGAAAGCAGGGAAGGGGTACTGAGGTGATGATCAGCCATGATCTTATTGAATGGTGGTGCAGGCTCGAATGGCCTACTCCTGCATCCATTTTCTATGTTTCTATGATTCACAACCCTCTGAAGATATTTCTTCTCATCTCAGTCTTAAAGGTTGACCCCTTACCCTGAGACTATGGCCTCGAGTTCTAGACTCTCCAGCCAGGGGAAACAACCTCTCGGCATCTATCCTCTCAATCCCCCTCAGAATCGTGTATGTTTAAAATGAGATCACCTCTCATTCTTCTAAACTCCAGAGAGCATAGGTCCAATCTGCTCAATTTCTCCTCATAGGACAACCCTCTCATCCCAGGAATCAATCTAGTGAACCTTTGTTGCACCGTCTCTAAGGCAAGTATATCCTTCCTTCGATAAGGGTACTAGAACTGTGGACAGTAGTCCAGGTGTGATCTCTCCAAATCCCTGTACAATTGTAACAAGATTACTGTGCTTTTTTACTCCAACCCCCTTGCATTGCTCTGGACAGCCTTCATTTGACTGACAAAGAAGTGGTCAGGTGTCTGGTTGAGTGCCTTCAACTCTGAACAAAGAAAATATTGATTCTAGGGTTGATGGATCTACTATTGATGAAGCCAAATTGGCTATTTTCTCTTTGTTCCTCAGCACACTAAAAGTTTCATTTAGGGACTATACCTCTTATTTGCACATTGGGTCCACATATTCAAATACTAAATTTTCTTCTTTTAAGCCAATTAATTGTCGAGCATGTTGCGTTTGAAAGATGCAAAGAACGTTCAAACATAACGACTTTATTACGTTGAGGAATGGGACTAATTACAAATTTGATGTGTAACTACTAACTAGTATGAAAAAGAAGCAGATAATTGAAATTTTAAATTACCTTGAGCTGAAATCATGGTTAATAAGCAGATCTAAATGCTTCTCTGTTACTACAGTTGATCTTGTATATTTGGTATAACATGCCGGAATGAAATTATTTTCTACATGGAAGTTGACAAATCAGCAAATCTTTTCTAGGTTAGAACAACAACAAAAAAATGGTAATTACTGGAAACTAATCGTGCCTACACCACTTAATTTCCTGTGTATCCCAGTTTCACAAAGACTAATGGAAGAGGTTAATGAAATTTGTACCTGCAATAATATGAATAAATGCTTATGTAACTAAATGTGAAATTTAATATTTTTGATGTTTTAGATATTTGCTGATTAGCACAGAAAGAGGATGGTATCCTATAAATCAGATTATTATTGGCTGCACATCCTTTGAAGATGGATGTTTTTAACTGAATAAACAACCCAATTAACAAAACCTCCATCTCTTATAGCTCCAGTAAGAGACAAGAACCAAGGACACCCACTACTCCAAAGGTTACCACATTCCCACCAATTCCTATTACAAGTGATACTGTCCGCAACAAGTGTAGAGAATTGATGTCGGCTGCTCTCCAAACAGACAGTGAGTATAATATACAGTAAACTCCTCTTCTGTGACATCAAGTGAAGCTGCCAAATCTCCTTCATTGCTAAAGCTGCCTCTAAGAAGTCTTCTTTTTTGTTCCAACAATTCATTTGCCCTTAAATGCGCCTGTATCTGAGGAGACTTTTCAAGATCCCGGAAAAAAATTATCATAAAAACGACAATCCCTCCCAACTCCAGCTTCCAATCTCTCTTTTCTATCAAGCTTTTCTTGCCTTTCTCTATTATCAGTATTACTAAGAGCAATCCTCCTTTGAACTTTACTGTCTCAACTCTGAATGTAGCTTCTATGTTTCTCAGGTGTGTTGAAATTGAGACTTACTACACAGTCTTCTAATCTAACACGCATTCCCTGAACATCAAAACCGTAAAACCCTTTCTACAGTCTTCAGGCTAAATGTCAGTTTGGCTTGGTAGTAGCACCCTCTCTGAGTAAGAAGTCCCACTCCAGAGATTTGAGCACATAATCAATGCAGGAGGGAGTGCTGCACTGTCGGAGGTGCCGTCTTTGAACGAGACTTTAAACCAAGGACCCTCTGCTCCCTCTGGTGGATATAAAAGATCCCATGTCACCATTCAAAGAAGAGCAGGGGAATTCTGTATCCTGACTAACCCTCAACCAACTCCATTAAAATAAAAACAGATTATCTGGTCATTTAACTCTGCTGTTTGTGAGACCTTGTGTGCAAATTGGCTGCTGTGTTTCCTTGCATTACAACAATGTTTGCATTTCAAAGGTACTTCATTTGCTGTGAAGCTCTTTGGGACATCCTGAGGATACGGAAGGTGCTATCTAAATGCAGGTTCTTTCTAAAAAGTGATACTCTTTGGTGTCCTGTCCAACATTCCTTCCTGAACAAACTACCCAAAACACAAGAACTGGGCATTCAACTCATTCCCTGGGGGGTGGCGGAGAGAGCGGATTGAAGCCATGGCAGAGCGCTCATTGTATATGGAACAGAGGATGAGTGGTGGGCTCACTGGCAGTCCCTACTCGGGTGAAATAGCAAGAAGGAGGCGAAAAATGCACACAATGTATATGTTTAAATATATGCTCAATAAATGAGTATTAAAAAAATAAGTTTAAAAAGCACTTGAGGGGACAATTCATGTTTTTGACAATAGATATTGGCAGAACTCTGAGCATGCAATCAAAGTGACCAATTTACACAGGTGTAGAAATTAAGGACCCAAGTTTCCACACGATAAAAAACGGGCGCCCCTCTGAGCTGGGCGCCCGTTTTTCGCGCCTAAAACGGCGCCCGAAAAAAAATTCGCAATTCTGGAGCGTTCTGCAGCTCCTTGTCTGCCTGGCGTGGTGCCCAGGGGGGCGGAGCCTACACTTGCGCCGATTTTGTGAGTGAGAGGGGGCGGGTACTATTTAAATTAGTTTTTTTCCTGCTGGCAATGCTGCGCGTGCACGTTGGAGCGTTCGCGCACGCGCAGTGTGAAGGAAACATTGGCACTCGGCCGTTTTTGTAGTTCTTTGCAGCTGTTTAATTTTTGAACATTTTTTAAAAATAAAAGCACATTTCCATCAGCACTTGCAGCCTTCTCACTGTCTCCTTCCCCCCTCCCCTGCGGGAAGAACGGGCGCCTCCCCCCCCCCCCCCCCCGCGGGAAAGAACGGGCACCTCCCCCTCCCCCCCCCCCCCCCCCGCGCAGGAAGAACGGGTGCCTCCTCTCTTTCCCCCCCCCACCCAGGCGGGAAGAACGGGCGCCTCAGGCTGACTGCAGCATTCTCCGTGCCTGAAGCACTTTCACACAGATAGGAAGGTGGTTTATTTAATCTTTTCTTTGCTTATAAATGTTTATTCAGGTTGGATTTATTTGTAGAAGTATAAATAATGATTTATTGTAGAATTTAATGACTTCCCTTCCCCCCACCTCGTTCTGGACGCCTAATTTGTAACCTGCGCCTGATTTTTTAATGTGTAGAACAGGTTTTTTCAGTTCTACAAAAATCTTCACTCGCTCCATTCTAAGTTAGTTTGGAGTACGTTTGCACTGTGGAAACTTTCAAATCAGGTGTCGGTGGCCGGACACGCCCCCTTTTGAAGAAAGCATTCTGTTCCAAAGTAGAACTGTTCTACCTGACTAGAACTGCAGAAAAATAAATGTGGAGAATTGCGATTTCTAAGATAGTCCGTTCTCCACCAGTTGCTCCTAAAAAATCAGGCGCAAATCATGTGGAAACTTGGACCCTAAATGTGGGCATAGGAAAGTATAATGGGAGAAAGGTAACAAAAAACATATTCAAGTGGTGCAGACAGGAAGTGTATGCAGACGTAAATTTAAAAAAAATATATATGTATCTAAAGATTGTCTAATACAAGCTGAATAAAATAACCCTTCTGAAGCGGGTGTCACACATTCAGTGCTTTCTTGTAAGTTGTAAGACTTTTAAAGTAATAAGCCAAGTATATCACAAACTTCCACCTCCCCCGTAGTGGTCTCCTCTCCAAATATTAAATCCTAATCAAAAGCCATCAATTTGCTCTGGTCCTACAGGTACTTTGCTTCTCTTATTTTCTGGGCTCTTACCCTTAAACCTTGTGGATTATGATAACAATTAGGCTACAAGGATTAGTAGCCTGGACTGTATTAGATGCTGTACTACCTCATAATGTATATAGAAAATTATAGATCCTTGAAGTGCTGCAGTGTGTACAATGCTTGGTTTCTCCACAGGATGGTGCTGTTTTCTCTAAAATATTACAAATTTCTGTTCTTAAAAACAAACACTCAGCAGATCAGTCGGGCAGCATTTGGGGAGAGAACAGGCTAGTTAATGTTTCAGGTATGTTCTCTCCACAGATGCTGCCTGAACAGCTGAGTGTTTCCACCATTTCCTGTTTTTATTTGAGATTTCCAGCATTTAAAGTTTCTTGCTTTTTGTTAATTTCTCTTCTTCCTTGTGCCAGAGAGGGCACTGTAATACATCTCAGCCAGTACAAAAACACAACTAAAAGACACACAATTTCCTGCAAACAACTGTGAGCAATAGTGATAGGAGCCTTTGACACGGTTGACCACAACAATCCTCCTCCAACGCCTCTCCCAGCTTGTCCAGCTGAACGGAACTGCCCTTACTTGATTCCAGTCTTACCTATCCAGTTGTAGCAGAGAATCCCCTGCAATTACTTCTCTCTCCGCCCCTGCACCATGTCTCTGAAGTCCCCCAAGGTTCTATTCTTGGCTTCCTCCTATTTCTCATCTACATGCTGCTCCTTGGAGACTACATCCGCAGATATGACATCAGGTTCCACATGTATGGTGATGACAGCCAACTCTACCTTGCCACACCTCCCCTGGACCCCTCTACTGCCTCTGTTGTCAGACTGCTTGACCGGTATCCAGTCTTGGATGAGTCACAATTTTCTCCAGTTAAGCATTGGGAAGATTAAAGCTCCAGCCCTAGCCACCGATTGCCATCCAATCTACCTGGTCACAGTCTCAGGCTGGACCTGACTGTTCACCACCTCGGCATCCTATTTGATCCTGAGCTGAGCTTCCAACCATATATCCTCTCCATCACAAAGACCGCCAACTTCCACCACCACAATATCGTCTGCCTCCGCCCTGCCTCCACTTATCTGTTGTTGAAACCCTCATCCATGCTCTAGACTTGACCACTCCAATACTTTCCTAGCTGGCCTCCTATTTTCCACCCTGCATAAACTTGAGCTCATCCAAAACTCTGCTTCCCATATTCCGATCCACACCAGGCTCACTGACCTACATTGGCTCCCAGCACCAATGCCTCAATTATAAAATTCTCATCCTTGTGTTCAAATCCCTCCATCGCCTTGCCTCTCCCTCCTCCAGTCCTACAACCCTCCAAAACCGTTTCTCCAACACCACTCTTGTGCATCCCCCACTCCCACTCCCTTTGCCCCACGATTGGTGGCCGTACCTTCACTCACCTAAGCCCTAAGCTCTGGAATTTTCTCCCTAAACCTCTCCGTCTCCCCAATCTCTCTCCTCCTTTAAAACTCACCTTAAAAACTAACCTATTTGTTCTAGCATTTAGGCACTTGCCCAAGTATGTCCTTCCTTGGCTTCGAGCTGACTTTTGTCTTATTACGCTCCTGTGAAGCGCCTTGGGTCTTTTCCCAATGTTAAAGACGCTATATAAATGCAAGTCGTTTATAACATTCCTTTATCTTTCGAAGCATGTACTAGAGGCTAAGTTTTCCCATCTTTTCTTAATTATGGAGAAAATGTAAAACAAGTGACAAAAATGATTAGCATATGGATCCATTTTACTTACTAAATAACCAACTGATCATTCTAATATTTTTGACTGCTGAAAATTACTGTTGCCAAAGTGTACAATTATTTATATAGACTGCTAAGAAGTTCTTTAGAAATCCAGACAGTGGCATTACTGAATGAATCTAGGTACAATATATGTTTTGAGTTGTGAGGATACCTTTTTGTATTCGAGGAATGTGAAGACGCTCTTGCGCTTTATTTTAGTAACAATTAGCTGAAAGCAGTTTTGTTTTTTCCACGTTCCCAATATTGTTGCTAAATCCTGTAATCTAACATTTTGAATGTTGTCCTTAATTTGAAAGTTTTGCATAATGTAGAGGAAAAGATTCTGGTTCTGAACAAAACATTATAATTGTTTTACTTTGGTACAAAAGTCCCATTAACAGATTAGAACCACAAAGTAGCAATTATATAATTTGAATTTGGAAAAGAACAAAATGTATTGTCCTTAGTAATTCAGTAATCTACTAGCAAATTGATTTGCCTACAAAAATCCAGAAAGTTAACAGCATTTCAGATGGAAACCAGTGTTACAATATTTATTTTGGAGTTATTTTTTTGGACTGAAAATGTGATTGAATGTTAAAATGTTCCACTAATCAACTTCCTTGCGAAGCAAAATACTTTGGATGTTGGAAATCTGAAATAATGGGATTTATATAATAATTTATATAATGTGTTAATGGGACTTTGAGAAGCATATTTGCAAGTTGTTGTTGTGTTGGCTGTTGAAATTTTTGACTAGTTCCCACTGCTTCCTTGTCTATTTGGCTACACAGCGGCTGGAATCTGGATTGATGTGCGAACAGGTATTCTAAATGAATCTTCCTAATAGCCAACACAATTTGCAATAACAATACAAATAGCTATAATTCAGAGACACAAGTAATCTTAGTGAAGTATTCAAGTATTAAGAAGCAGTAATTAATATATCATCATATTTAAATTAAAGGTTGACTGGATTGCTAAGTGTGAAGCAAGACATCTTTTCTCAATATCTCAGCACTTAAAAATTGTATCAATGACCTAGATGCAAGATCATTTGGCACTTACCAACTTCTTTTGCTTTTGTTGTTTGATTCTATGTACTTAATGCTGAATTGGATAGGTTCAGAACATCCCGCTTCTGACATTAATTGTATCTTGATTGCAGATGATTATGTTGCAATAGGGACTGACTGTGACCATATGGCAGCACAAATTGAAGAAAATATCCTTTTTTAAATGAATATCTTTTGTACAGATGATGTCTAAGCTGCCCTCTAGAAACCACATCTATTTGCTAGGTGTTCAAGTGGCATATTGCAACATTCTGTCCTTTCATTTCTGTAGTGGCCGTGGAGCCACAGTTCAGAACAGTCCATAATTCACAAACTAGATTGGCAATCTCGCTTAACAAGGCAGTAAGGTTATTTGGTGCAGGAGGTGGATAGATGAAGTGAATTTGCCTTTTTGAAATGAAGATTAAGGCACATTGTTGAAGTACAGCAGCGAGGGCTTTGCTATGTATTGTCATTCTGTACGTAACCTGGGAATGCTGGATGCTAACATTGGGTGTTCAAAGTGGAATATTTCTCCATTCCCCAGTACAAACATTGCTCACCTTTTATGAGCATAACAATCTAACATTTAAATACTTAACAGAAGTGTGCATAGAAATTAATAATGAGAAGTTTTGGTTTCTTTTGCAGCAACAAATTTATAATGGATGTGTTCATCCAATAAAGATGCAGGCTCTTTGGAGTCCCTGTAGTATATGTTGATTGCAGTCTCTCTACATGTTAGCATTAAAGATCAGATCCTTTATGTTGATTGCTATGCAAAGTGAAAGAACAATAATATCCAATTACTGGTTTACGTAAAACTAGCTTTTTATGTCGGCCACTGCAAAGTTGGGGGGTGGGGGGACGGAATGGGGTGGAGGTAGTGATATAATACTCGAGGGATTTAATTTTGAGAAAAGCTGTTGGATGCAGAGCTACAGCCAACATACATTGTAAAGCTTTTTTTGTGGGTGTAATGATTTCCAGCTTTTACTCCACTCCTCTGGAGACATTTATTGGCTTTAGCTGCAAGAGTCAGAGCAGAAAGGATAGTTATAGATGCTTTATCTTCTAAGCCAAAAAATTAGAATAAACTGAGATTTAATGGTTTCTGTGACTGATTCTCGGATAGGCCAATATTCTTTGAAATTTGCCACCATTGCAGTATAGTCAAAATAAAATGAAAGTTCCGGTTCACTGATTAATTGTTATATCTGGACTTTGGCTATGGCTCCTTAATTGAATTGATACTTGTATTCCAAGATATGGGCAATACAGATATGAAATACAAAAACCGAGTGCGAAGCAGGATAGCTAACTTAAAAGACACAAAGAACCCCAACTTAAGGAAGAATGTTCTCTGTGGAAATATTACAGCAGAACAGATTGCAAGAATGACTGCTGAGGTAAGGCTATATTATTACTATGATTGTTCAGCATTATGTTTTATTTCCCAAGTAGACAAAATCAAGGTCCATCTTCTAATGATGCAAAGTTGTCTATCAAAGTCAAAGTACCAAACATAAGCTTTGCTGAAAGTACTCAACACAGTTTTTCTTACCACAGAGGATGCGAAAATTGTAGAAAGTGTCTAATGCACCAGCTTTAACTTCATGAGCTGTAGTATAATCAACAAAACAACAACTTGTATTTATATAGTGCCTTTAACGTAGTAAACGTGCCAAGGCACATCACAGAAATGTTATAAAGCAAGATTTGACACTGAGCCACATAAGGAGAAATTAGAGCAGACAAAGAGGTAGGTTTTAAGGAGCTTCTTAAAGGAGGAAAGAGAGGTAGGGACGCGGAGAGGTTTCGGGAGGAAATTCCAGAGCTTGGGGCCTAGGCAGCTGAAGGCATGGCCACCAATGGTTATAGGGCTGGAGGAGATTACAGAGGTATGGAGGGATTTAAAAACGAGGATGAGAATTTTAAAATTCTCCGGGAGCCATTGTAGATCAGTGAGCCCAGGGGTGATGGGTAAACTGGGCTTGGTTTGAGTTAGGACACGGGCTGCAGAGTTTTTGATGACCTCAAGTTTACATATTGTAGAATATGGGGGGTCAGCCAGGAGTGTGTTGGACTAGTCAAGTCTAGAGGTAACAAACGTATGGACACAGGTGTCAGCAGCAGATGAACTAAGGCAGGGGTGAAGTCGGGCGATGCTACAAAGGTGGCAATCGGCAATCTTTTTGTTTTGATGTGGGTATGTGGTCAGTTCATTTCAGGGTCAACTATGACACCAGAAATCAAGAATATTTTTCAGTGGATTTTGCTTGCCTTTCTAATCTAATATCACAAAGATAATTACAGACAAGCGATGCCATTCTATTAATCTAGCTCATCTTTCTATAGAAACAAGATGCATTATGATTAAATATTGTATTAATTATCTGCTACTAGATGTTGCTGTCACACTATAAATAGTATGTTAAAAGTAGTTTCCTAATGGTTACATGGCCCGGAATTTGAGATATCCTGATGTGAAAGACAGTTTATAAATGCAAGTCATTTCCTTATACTTTACAGATTTATTTGAAAATTATACAGTAATGGTCTCAGCTTGCAAAAAAAGGAAAAATTAATACACTCTTGAAGGCAGTTTTTTCTCGTCCATTCATACTTCATGCTCTCATTCTGAATATCTCCCATGTCTTGCAGTCCACTCTACTTTGTAATGTATATCTTTAGTTCCTACTAATCACAGTTTCCCTACTGGTTGCCCTTTTGTGCTATTTCTTCACTTTTATCCTATACCTTTGTTCCTGGTACACCATGCTGTTTGATTGCCCTCTAGATAGGATTTGATGTGTTGAATATGCCCGTACTCAGGCTATGAAGGCTGTTCACTCTATACAATTGCAGATTAATCCATTGCCGGATACTTGAATAAAACTTGCTTTTTCATTGTTTTAATATTTGGGGCAAAATTTGACCCTGTTGCACCCATTTTTCAGGTGCTGGATGGAGGTTCTGCACCCGAACGACGTCAGATGTATGTCTGATGCCATCTTAAATTAGGCAATATATGGGAATAGGCCATTTAACCCCTCGAGCCTGTTCTGCCATTTAATGAGATCATGGTTGATCTGTGACTTAACTCCATATACCCGCTTTTGCCCTATATCTCTTAATACCTTTGGTTAACAAAAATCTATCGATCTCAGATTTAAAATTAACAATTGACCTAGCATCGATTGCTGTTTGCAGAAGAGCTTCTACCACTTTTTACATGCAGAAGTATTTCTTAACTTCACTCCTGAAGGATCTTCCTCTAACTTTTAGAATATTCCCTCTAGTCCTAGACTCCCCAACCAGTAGAAATAGTTTCTCCCCCATCTATCCTATTGGTTCCCCTTAAGATCTTGAAAACTTCAATTAAATTACTCCTTAACCGTCTAAATTCCAGGGAATACAAACCCTAGTTTGTGTAATCTCTCTTTGTAATTTAACTCTTGGGAGTCCAGCTTTTAATTCAGGTAAATCTAGCTGCACTCTCTCAAAGGCCAATAAATCTTTCTGAAGGTGTGGTGTCCAGAACTGCTTGAGGTATTCCAGATGTGATCTAACCAAGGCTTTGTATAGCTATAGCATAACTTCTACCCCCTTGTATTCTAGTCCTCTAGGTATAGGGGCCAGCATTCCATTAGCCTTTTGATTATTTTCTGTACCTGTCCGTGACATTTTAACCATCTATGTACATGGATCCCCAAGTCTCTTGGACCTCCACTGTTTCTAGCTTTTCACCATTTAGAAAGTACTCTGTTCTATCCTTTTTAAGTCCAAAGTGGATGACCTCACATTTGCTTGCATTGAAATCCATTTGCGACAGTTTTGCCCATTTGCTTAATCTATTAATATCTGTGTTTTTATGCTTCCATCTACACTGCTTACAATGCCGCCTATCTTTGTGTCATCGGCAAACTTCGATATGTGGCTTTCTATTCTATTCTATTCTATCATCGAAGTCATTAATAAATACGGTGAATAGCTGAGGCCACAACACAGATCCTTACGGGGCACCATTAGTCATATTCTGCCAATTAGAGTACCTGTCCATTATCCTTACTCTCTGTTTCCTGTTGATCGGTCAACAATTTGCCTTTTAATTTCATGAGCTTCAACTTTAACTAACAGTCTCTTAGGAGGAACTTTATCAAATGCCTTCTGGAAGTCCATGTAAATAACATTCATAGACATTCCCCTGCTGCTACTTTAGTCACCTCTTCAAAAAAATCAATTGAGTTCGTCAGGCATGACCTACCCTTTATAAATCCCTGTTGGCGCTCTCTGATCAGCTGAAAATTTTCAAAGTGTTTAGTCACTCTATTGCTAATTATAGACTCCAGTAATTCTGACAATAGATGTTAGGCTAACTGGTCTATAATTCCCTTGATTCCCCCTCTCGCCTTTCTTAAATAGCAGAGTGACATGTGCAATTTTCCAATCTAAAGGAACCTTTCCCAAATTAAAAGGAGTTTGGAAGATTCTAGTTAGGGCATCTGCAATGTTCTCACCTACTTTTTAAACCCTGGGATGGAAACCATGTAGTTCTGGGGATTGTTCACTCTTTAGTGCTATTAATTTCTGAATTGGGAATTAGGCCCTTTATTAGCCTATACAAACGGCTCTAACACCTGTTTCATGACCTTGATGCACCATTTCTCTCTCCCTCAAAACTGGTGAACTGCATCGGAACGACTGATTGGTGTCAGCAGCTCGCCAGAATTATTTGATAAAGCCCGAGGCCCAATTTCAGATGGGCCTTCAGCTTCTGGTGCACGCTCAGAGCGTGGCAACCATTCGTGCGAAAACGATACGAAAGCAATTTATCCCTCATTGTATTTTATTTCTTTATAAGCAGCAAAGCGAACAGACAGATACTTTGGAATTGCCAACTAGGGTGATTTTTTTTTTTTTTAGTGCCCTAACCATTATGCTTTAAATTATGGGGCTAGATTACTACTACATCTAAACCAGAAATGAAATACATAAAGGGTGACTTACTGCAAGGAAATTGCAAATACACTAAATACTTATCAATATCTCAATTCTTCTGTGTGTTTTTCCTTTGAAAATCGTCTGTGACAATCAAAAGATGTAGTGATCCCACTACGCATGTTGGAGGTGACACCATTTTGAATTTTGCAACCCTGACCTCATTGATTTAAAAGGTGGCTGCCGTGTGATTTAAGGTGAAGTAGAATCATAATTAAAATTTAATTTATTTTGAATAGGTATAGAAAGGTTAAATTATACCCCTGCTATTCCCAAGCAATGGAGTTCTTTACAGGAATTTGCTTTCACTTTGGTGGTTAATTTCATGTGGAAACTGGAATAGAATGGGGGAATAATGGTTTGAAAAACAGGGTTCTCATTCTGGATTGAGATATGTTGTTTAATTACAATGGAGGTCACATATTGAAAGAAAGTATTGAAACCTATAAGCAGTTTGGATCCTGCTGGTGTCTGATGATGCCACCACATTTGTATACTGATGTTCACATTACCTGTCTATACTTATGTGGACGTCTGACCAGAAACATTGATTTTCTTCCCCCTCTTCCAAACCTCAAAAATTCTCCAAGCTGAATCTTCTGCATCTATTCAGCCAGTTGTACTTGCAGCATATCTCATACCTCAGAATCTGTTGCCTCTGATCATCACTCTGGCCTTTACACTCTTATCAAAATGGATAAATTGCACTAGTCATCTTGCATCTGAAATACAATGGGCCTGAAAACCTGCTATTTTGGAATTGTGTAACTTCGCAGCCATTTTAAAGTGGCCAGTGGACAGAGTCTCGTATTAAAGTCCAGTTATCAAGCAGTAGTGAAGGGAGAGCATTTCTTGGGCAGTAGCAGGAAACAGACTACTGTTACAATTCCTGGGTCGGCTGGATGCTCAACCACATGGAATTGCTCCTTGATGTGCTTTTAACTGATAGCAGCTGAGTGGCTTCTTGGTATGAGGAGAGACCTGAATTGATAGGTCTCGACAGGGCTCAGAATCGACAGTGAAATTAGACACGTTTTCTACCAGGTAGGGATTTTTAGAAAAGCACATTTGGTAACCTGTAGTTTGGAGGGATAAAAATATTTCATAGAGATATTTGAAATCCATGTAACCTGGGCTCAAATTTTTATGTAACATATAACCTTATGACATTTTTTCAACAAAAATAAAGGAAATGGCAAGTGACGAACTGAGAGAGATTCGGAAGGCCTTAACAAATGAAGCTATCAGAGAACACCAGATGGCCAAGACTAGTGGTACCGAAACTGATCTGTTCACTTGTGGAAAGTGCAAGAAGAACAACTGTACTTATACACAGGTAAGAAGAGTTTTGTCGACATATGAGAGCCGATTAAACGGTCTTGTGCATTGGTGCGCAAGTTGCGCAGAGGAACTATTAAATTGGGAGAACCGGTATGGAATCAATTTCTTTCAGACTACAACTCAGTGCCCTTCTGTTTTTAGTAAGCTGAAATATTTGCACCCATTTTGTGCACTAGCCTAATTCAGGCCTTTGATTAGGTGATTTATATGAATACAAAGGCCAATTTTTATGGTATTTTTGCCAAATTTGCTTTTTTTTTCCCTTTCGATGCCCATTTAGATTGAAAGTAAAGAAAACCCCATGGATGAAGAGGCTCTTAAATTGCCGTTGTAGATTTTTACATTTACTGTTTTATAAAGTAAATATTTTAAACAATTTCTCCATATTTGTTACATTTTTATTATTCCTCCCTTCTCCAATAATTTGGGGACCTTTTTTTTTTCTCGAGCTTGTTTTTTTTCTCGAGCTTGTTTTTAAGACTTCTCCAATGCAGTATTTCACATGTGAGGTAGTGCAAGATGAAAGAAGGCAAACCAGGACGATAAGCAGCTTCCAGACCTTGGCACACCTACTGACTAATTACCATGGACAACTGCCTCCGGGCAGAGTTTACCATCTGCTTCAAGAACATCTTCAGTCAACTTGCAGCATCAGAATAACACTATTAAAGGTCAGCAAGGACCTCAACTGTCACTCCCGGTTAGCACTGCAATATTAGATAATGTGCTGCCCACAAAAGGATCGGATAGATGACAGATGTGTTACTCATCTTAGCCAACACTTTCATCTCCTTTCCCTGATTAGCAGTACACAACTACCCAATGATACTGCACTGGTGCATTTTCTAAGTACAATGGGTTATTTAAATCGGTCATATGCCCAATTTGAGTGCCAGAAATGACCATGTTTGTATTATAATCCATGAAGCAGTTGGATGATTTGAATGTGACGAGGCTATCAATTGTATGTTTCCTCTTGTGCTCTGCTGAGGTACTGGAAGAACTGTAGGGCTCTGCAAAGACTTTGCATGGATGAACTACAAACTGAAAAGGCTGACCCTTTGTGGCATGAAAGCTCGGACCATTTGCTTGTTATACAGTAGTGTTGGTTAGTCCTACTTTGCCAAGTTTCTTAGAGTGCCCTCTTCTCCTGCATCTGTTCCCAGGTATTGTAGCCAGCATTAAGCTGGGATGCGGCCTCCTACCAGGCATGATGCTCTGGTGTCCTGGGGTGTACCAAACAAGCCAGACTTTCTCGCAGCCACCTCATGTCATAGCACGTTCATTTTGCCTGTCATTAAATGGATTCATGGACACGCTGTGCTCTGACATCTGTGCTTTCATGTTGACCATTCTTTTGGCCTCCCCCATCATTTCTTGCACCTTGCATACAGCCTTTGCAAAGGCTGGACATTTCTGTAACCCCGTCAACTTTTTAATCCCCAAGTATGTAGTTATATGTTTTAAGTAACTGCTTGCTTTTAATTTTGAGCAGCAATGCTTCCAACATTCTTTGCGGCCACCTTCATTCCATTTCCTGTCCAGGAAGTATGATCAAATGAGATTCTCGAGCTGGCTTCATATCATCACTGTCCATGTGGGATTTACACCATTGTAGTGGTTCCATTGATTTTTAACTGAGATTTGATTTAGCCAAGGTTAAGCTGAGATGTGATTCAGCCAAAGTGGACTGGAAAAAGCTACTTGAAGGTAGTGTACCAGAGCAGTGGAAGGCATTCAAGGAGGAGATAGTGAGGGTTCAGAGCAAGTATGTTCCCTTTTTAAAAAAAAAAAGGGGTGGGACTAACAAATCTAGAGCCCCCTGGATGTCTTGGGACATACAGGGTAGATAAAGAAAAGAGGGAAGCTTATGACCGATACCAAGGGCTCAATACTGCAGAAACCCTAGAGGAGTATCAAAAGTGCAGGGGTGAAATTAGGAAAGCAAAGAGAGGGCATGAAAAAATATTGGCAAGTAAAATCAAGGCAAGCCCAAAGATGTTTTATAAATACATTAAGAGCAGGAGGATCACGAAAGAAAGAGAAGGGCCTGCTAGAGACCATAACGGTAACCTGTGTGTGGAGGTGGAAGATGTGGGTATAGTATGTGTCTGTGTTCACAATAGAAAGGTACAATGGAATCAGGGAGGAGGAGTGTGAAATATTAGATGAAATAAACATAGTGAGAGAGGAAGTATTAAGGGGTTTAGCATCTTTGAAAGTGGATAAATTCCTAGGCCCGGATGAAATGTATCCCAGGCTGTTCAGAGAAGCAAGAGAGGAAATAGCAGAGGCTCTGACCGTAATTTTCCAATCCTCTCTGGCTACAGGTGTGGTGCCGTAGAACTTGAGGACTGCTATCGTTGGACTGTTGTTTAAAAAAGGAGAAAGGGATAGACCGAGTAATTATAGGCCAGTCAGCCTAACATCGGCAGTGGGAAAATTATTGGAAAAAATTCTGAGACAGGATAAATCATCATTTAGAAAGACACTGATTAATCCAGGACAGTAAGCATGGATTTATAATGAGAACTTGATTGAATTTTTTGAGGAGGTAACAAGGAGGGTCGATGAGGGTAGTGCATTTGATGTTGTCTATATGGATTTTAGCAAGGCTTTTGATAAGGTCCCACATGACAGACTGGTCACGAAGGTAAAAGCCCATGGGATCCATGGCAAAAAGCAAGAAATCTAGTACTGAGCCCTGCGGAACCCCGCTGGAAACAGCAAGTTGGATCCAAAACTGGCTCAGAGGCAGAAAGCAAAGGGTGTTTTTGTGACTGGAAGGTTGTTTCCAGTGGGGTTCCGCAGGGCTCAGTACTAGATTTCTTGCTTTTTGAAGTGTATATCAATGATTTGGACTTGAATGTAGAGGGTACGATTAAGAAATTTGCAGATGATACAAAAATTGGTCATGTTGATAATGAAGAAGAAAGCTGTAGACTGCAGGAAGATATCATTAGACTGGTCAGGTGGGCAGAACAGTGGCAAATGGAATTCAATCCAGAGAAGTGTGAGGTAATGCATTTGGGGACGTCTAACAAGTCAAAGGAATACATAATAAATGGTAGGACACTGAGAAGTGTAGCGGAACAGAGGTACCTTGGAGTGCATGTCCAAGATCCCTGAAGGTAGCAGGACAGGTAGATAAGGTCGTTAAGAAGGCATACGGGATAGTTGCCTTTATTAGCTAAGGCATAGAATACAAGAGCAGGGAGGTTATGCTCGATTCTGAGAAACTGCCTTTGATGATATGCTGATGATAAAACACTAGTTAGGTCTCGGCTAGAGTACTGCGTGCAGTTGTGGTCACCACATTCCAGGAAAGATGTGATTGCACTAGAGAAGGGTACAGAGGAGATTTATGAGGATGTTGCCCGGACTGAAGAATTTTATCTATGAGGGAAGATTGGATAGGCTAGGGTTTTCTTTGGAACACAGGAAGCTGAGGGGAGACCTAATTGAGGTGTATAAAATTATGAGGGGCCTAGATAGAGTGGATTGGAAGGACCTATTTCCCTTCGCAGAGGGGTCAATAACCAGGGTGCATAGATTTAAAGTAATTGTTAGGAGGTTTAGAGGGGATTTGAGGAGAATTTCTTTCACCCAGAGGGTGGTGGGGGTCTGGAACTCGCTGCCTAAAAGGGTGGTAGAGGCAGAAACCTTCATAGCATTTTAAAAGTACTTGGATGTACACTTGAATTGCCGTAACCTACAAGGCTACAGACCAAGAGCTCGAAACTAGGATTAGGCTGGATAGCTCTTTGCATGCCGGCATGGACACACTGGGCCGAAAAAGCCTCCTTCTGTGCTGTAAATATCTATGATTGATTAACTGGGATCACTGAGTTGATCCTTTAAAGACTTCCAGTAAAAAGTAAATCAAGAAAGCACATAACTAATCACAAGTGGTAGTATTGATGCCCAATTTTTAGAACAATATATTTTTAAAGTTTTGCTATAAAAAATAAAATGCTATACAAGTAAAACTTATTGATCCAATACTGTAGATATCAAAGATAATTGCAGTGTAATATTGTTTGGTTATTAACCAGAATTTCAGTTTGTTACTCAAACATGAAAGAAAGGGAGTTGAAAACAGTGTGGGTAAATGTGGTTAGGACTATTTGCTCATGTGGAGAGTAAACTCGTTGGGCCTGTTTCTGTGTTGTAATTTCTGTGCAAATCTTTGACTAAACACATGAGCCATGTCCTATTTTTAGTTTGTAATTTATTTACAGGTCTGCTTTCAAACTGTTTTAATTTTCATTTTTTTTAAAAACAAGATCAGCATTAGACTATTACTAAAATATTTAAAGAAAAATATTTGAATTGAACTGCACACTTTTTCTGGAGAAGCAGTGGTAGATTTGCTAAAACAAGAGAACGTTTAACCACCACCCCATGACATTCAACGGCATTGCCATCGCCACATCCCCCAACATCATCATTCTGGTGGGTCATCATTGACCAGAAACTTAAGTGGACCGGCCATATAAATACTGTGGCTACAAGAACAGGTCAGAGGCTGGGTATTCTGCGGGGAGTGACTCACCACCTGACTCCCCAAAGCATTTCCACCATTTACAAGGCACAAGTCAGGAGTGTGATGGAATTCTCTCCATTTGCCTGGATGAATGGAGCTCCAACAACACTTAAGAAGCTCGACATTATCCAGGACAAAGCTTGATTGGCACCCTATCCACCACCTTAAACGTTCACTCCCTCCATCACCGGCACATCGTGGCAGCAGTATGTATCATCTATAAGATGCACTGCAGCAACTTGCCACGGCTTCTTTGACATCATCTCCCAAACCCACGACCTCTACCACCTAGAAGGACAAGGGCAGAAGGTGCAAGTGCTGGATGCAAGTTCCCCTCCAAGTCACATACCACCCTGACTTGGAAATATATCGCTGTTCCTTCATAGTCACTGGACCAAAATCCTGGAAGTCCTCAACAGCACTTTGGAGTACCTTCACCACACGGACTGCAGCGGTTCAAGAAGACGGCTCACCGACATCTTCTCGAGGGCAATTAGTGATGGGCAATAAATGCTGGCCTTGCCACCGATGCCACCCTTGCACATCCCAGGAACGAATTAAAAAAAAATATTCTGTTAGTATTTGTAAATAAAAGTCCACTTAAAGTTGAATAAAATTCTGGTACATATTTTGCAAATGTAAATATTTTTTCTTTCAATTCATTCTTGTCTATGTAGGCCTTAGAGTAATCCATTTGCTGTTAAGGCGGCAAGATCCCCGCAGAGCAGTGTGATTTCTGTTTTTGATAAGTTCTGCTTCCAGTGACCCAGGATTAAAATGGAATCCTTCAAAATGAGTTAATAAAGTAGACTTGCTGTGGGGATTGCAATTCACATCTTTGACAAGTAGAAACTGATTTGATCTCATCAATTTTACCACTTGTATTGCCCTTTTATGAAAAAGGCCATTTTTGATGTATCTTTTCTCATCTTTCTCCAGGTTCAAACACGGAGTGCTGATGAACCCATGACTACATTTGTTTTTTGCAATGAATGTGGCAACAGATGGAAGGTACATTTTCATATTGTCGTTAAGTAATTTTGTGAAATGCATGGAACGGCACTTATAATGTTTCATTAGAGCTCTCCCAGTGGGTCACTCGCTGCCATAGTATTGTGCTATACTAGAAGGGAGCCAGGTACCATCTGTACTGAGGTAGCTGATCTCAGCTGGGTGGGCACTAAAATCGACCTTGGAACCCTGCTTAAAATGTCAGTCAAGGTTCCTGCTATCCAAGAACCCCTAGTAGAAAGTGCATACCTATTGTGATGTCTCATGGTGGAGTGGCCTGCTGGCATTCTATCTAATCTGAAACATGAAGAATAACCACAGGTGGGTAATAGAGGGCTGCTGGTGCCCATGGTTCAGTACCTTAAACTAATGTTGCCGCTGTCAAGAGGGGCAGGGGGGGGGGGAAGAGGAGGAGAAACCAATGTTTTTTTAAATTGGAGAATAAGGTTTGACAGGTTTTACAAATTTAAAGCTATTTATGCTACTCGACAGCCTTCGGTTTAGGTCAAGGGTCTTGTGACCCTTGTTAAAGAGAAATACTCTTAGTATTTAGAAAATATTTCAGATATGAAAAGTTTAAAACATTATGAAAATCAAATCTCCCATGGTGTTGCACACGTAGTGTGGAATGTAGCAGTTAAAGTGGATGACCTGGTCTGTCCCTTTAAGGCTACTGCTTGAGTACTTCCTGTGGAGAAATGGTCAAAATGGGCATCCAGGTAATTGTAGCAGCATATAAACTCCTGAAGCCAATTAGAGGGCAATTCTAGCTCCTTCCAAATTTCTGGCACCCACTCTGCAGAATCCAGATTCTTTGTTTTTTTTTAAAAGTGTACCGGATACATGCTACACCAAGACAGTTTTATTAGAAACTAGCGAATCTCCCAAAACGCTTTGTACGATAAACTGGAGGATTGTAGATTATACCATGTCGCCTGCTAAAGAGTCCGTGTTTGTCCCTTTCAAGGTTACAAAGTTCGGTTGATAAGTTAACATTGGGAGGCTTCATACAAGGGTCAGTTAAGATGCTGCTGAAATTCTGGCTCCACTACTTTGTGTTCCTGGAGAATTTCTGGGGGACGCTTTAGGGTTGTGTGTGATATCAGCTCAGTGCTGCAGTCGTGAGACCTGAACCACTTTCTAGTTCAGACTTGTAATATTTGGTCATCGAGCTGTTGGCACAAAGCAGGTATCCATCTGCAGCTCGTGCTGCTTTGGAAAATCAGCCAGTCAGCCGACTGGTAAGGCCTGATGGTGGGAAAGTGAATAGGTCAAAATAATTTTGTAGGGCCCAGAGGAGCACTCATGCACTTCATAGCCCCACCCCAAAATAGTATCTTTTGGGAGCGAACTCACAACCGCCCTTTTAAGGTTCACCAGTTAGGCCTTGAAGAATGTGGAACTGGCATGTACCACTTCTCATTGAAAGAATCCCTTGCCCATTTCTCATTGAAAGTTGCGATTGGGCTCTGACAGCAGGTGTAGAACCCCGATTTACAAATCTATTTGGACGGGAGTGCAAGGCGCCCATTTAAAGACCTGCCTGAAAGTTGATTCAAGTGGGTAAATCGGTGCACAAGGTCCCCAGCATACTGTTAACTGCTGCTCACCCGCTTTGCAGGCAAGGAACGGGTGGCCAGCAGTTGAGAAGTCTTACCCCTCTGTTTCTTTATACTTTAACCTGTGGCACAGTGTTTGAATGTAGCACTTGTAGTGCACTAGGCATATCGTTTTTATAATACTACTTGACATCCTGTTGAGTTGCTTTGGAAAAAAAGTGAGCGATTTGATTGTAATTAGCCAGGAAGTTAATTGATTTGATTTATATAGTACATTGATGCATGAATTTTTTAAAGTTGTAAATATATGGATTGAGAAGCAACTTAATTATAAATGTAGGTAGTGAATGAATTATGTGAGTTTATGCAGCCTGTCATGTGGTGGTGGTGGTGGGGGGGAGGAGAGATGTTTGACAGTTAGAAATTGGATGGCGCTGCACAAGCTTATTACAAGCCAGAAGTGTGCTGCTCGCCATATTGGTATGGGCAAATAATAGGCATCTCGGCCCCACGCCTCTCCGCTCCCCAATCACTGTCAAGCACTACCCACCCTTCCCGTTCACTGTTATCCACCCTTCCTGGTCGCCCCTCTTCCCAGTCTCCTTTAAGGACTGCCCTGAGGGCTGCTGCTGGCGGCCCGATCTTCTTCACTGGCTCAATGATGATGAGACCCGAGACTCAATAGTACACATCCTGGGCCTATCCAGAGGCAAGGATTGATTCCTGTGTCCCATGCGTGCCCGTTTTTGAACGGCTCGGATTCTTGGCCGTGATATCTTATAAGCAGGATGAATGATGAGAGTACATTCTTGGGAGGATTCAGATTGGGTTATACCATTCTTACACATACAAGCCTCGATATTAATACCCCCATGATGGTCGGGAGAGTGTCAGGGGTTGCGGGAGATGTGAAAAATGTATCCCCAATCCACTGCATAGCACCCATAGATGTTTTTAGGGAGGCAGGTTTTGTGTTGTACAAGTGTCCCACTCTCAAGAAGCGGGACACTTCATTAACGTATTTAAATCCGGCTCCCACAGTGCAATTAGGAGCCTAATTTAACCAGTTGCTGCACGGGTTTCCCAGGGTTTGGGAAACCTGGTAGTGAAAGGGAGGCAGGGACTTCTGGCTCAAGAAGGTAAGTGCCTTTTACAGCACTCCTTGTGGACCAAGAGGAGCAGGAGTACTCCCCCTGGGTCCTCGAGGAATCCTCCGCCCTCTCCTCTGCCTATTGCGACCTCCCCGTCCCTAAAGCCCAGATTTCTAATTCCTTCGCCATCTCTCATTCCCTCCCCCTCCTATCCCCAAGGATCCTCAGCTGCGACCACCTGCCGCTGGTTTTGCCATTTGGCCAGCCTGTCAATTTGGCCGGCTGCCAGACGGGAAACAGAAGAAAAAATTATAATGCTCCTCCCATTAAATATGGCAGGGCCTCTGCATTCTCAGCCTTGCCAGGTTTTCTCCGCACACTCCACGCTTCGCCATAAATATCGGGGCCATGGAGTTTGTTAAATGTGGGTTTGGCGGAGAAAAGCTGTGATTTGAAACCTTGTTTTAAATTAAAAGAAAATTATTTAGAATTTCTTTACAAAAATGATAGATTTAGTTAAGGACGGAAATGATTTCGGGGTGGGGTAAGCAGGTGAATTTGTGGTCCAGTAGTGTGGGTAGAGTGCAAGATGAGCAGCTGTTGGGGTGTGTTGGAATTGAATGTTTTTGTGTGTAGCTGTGGGTTGGTGATGGCGGATGCAGTGGCTCCATGGTGCAGGACGTCTTTCCCTTCTCGGCTGGATTTATTTTTAATTGTAAGGTTAGCTTCAGTTTCATGTGTGGTTATGATTCTTGGGAAAGCTGTTGATCATCAGACTACGAGAGGAAAAGGTTGTAAGGCGTAGTGGGAGAGAAAGGCATTAGGATGTGGGTGAGCTAGAGGTTGGGAAAGGTGCAAGAGGCCAGAACTGGTAGAAGAGGAGCAGAGAAAACGTGAATGTGGTGAGAACTGGCTTTAAGTTCTTTTAAAATGCTCAGTGCTCTCAATGTCAGGAATGATTGTAAAAAGCATTTGAGAGAACTTTTAAGATGGTTGTCGGGTCATAGATGGGTGCTTGACATCTGTGCTATTTCTCATGCTGTGCTTGAGTCAGATAATTTCTCTGCTCATTTTCCATCTGAACCAGAGCTGCTCTCTGATGTCCTGCACCACCTCACCAACTCTGACTTTGCTACACCAGGATACCTGCTCCTCTGGTGCTAGCTGGATTTGATTCAACAAATAAAGTAAAGTTGAAGTAAGCATATAAAGAACTTGAAGCTCGTTTGCTGCATAAGGCTTGTTTAAATAAGCAGGCAAATACCAGGAATAGAGATGTGAGCAATTGGTGTTCAAGCCCTGTAGCAGATTGCGAGCTGGAAATTTACTCATTTATTTAAGTACTATATTTCATTATTCTGGGCTAAGCCCATGAAAGTGATAAGAACAGCAAAGGAGGTGGTATTTATTGATCAAAACATGAGATTGCTTCCTTCTGATGGGATGAGTTGGGGCTAGAGGTTTGATTGGTCGATCTTAACAATCAGGGAAACAAAACAAAAATTATATATTGGAATAAATTTAAGTGCAATGAAGCATGATGGTGAAGAGTTAAACAGACGTCTTGCAGGAGGTCTGCACTGTACACTAGACTTTTACTAAGATACATATTTTACTTTTTTAATGATGCTATCTTAATCTGGTATTGTATATAATGAGTTTATTAATGACCTTACAGCAAAGCAGTATCTAACAATGATCTTTTTTTTCCAGTTCTGTTAATAAATATTCAGAAGACCACTGTTGGAGACCCACTTGGACCAGTAAATGAAATTTCTAAATTATAAAGGATCATCATGTATATTAAATCTCACATTTTGTTACATATATTGTTGTAAAGTAAATAATCTTTGATGCAAGTATACTCCTTTGAAACTAAGTATTCTAAAATTATACAGGTACTCTAATTAAGAGTCTTTGTTAATTAATGCATTGTATGGTACGGCAAGTTACATTTCACTTCAATGTGTTTTAAGACTTCTTTATATAATTTAGGTTTCGATAATAAAATGCCATTACTAGTATGAGATGGATCTGTCAAGAGATCATTTTTTAATTAAAATGTGATTGTTCACAGCAACCTGTTGGTTCCATATTTGTAAATTTTTCTATTTCTTTTTACATTTTCTCATTTTTGTACTGAAGTTGTAAAAACTTCTCAATAGAAAATGATTTAGTTACATAAATAGTTGCCACAATTTCCACAACTGTGTTTAGTGTAGTTGATGTTACCAGTAAGAAACTTTATATCAATTGTGAAATGTACTTTAGAAATATTCACTAAATATTTTTGGGGATGCTGGATGTAATTGTTACTTATTGTAAAAGAAAATGCCATAACTCATGTTGAAGCAGATTAACTTTCTTCAGTAGTTCTCCTCACACCCTAACTATTAAAACTAGCCTACAACAAGAACATTTGATGTATGATGGGATGATTCACTGTATCCCAATGACTCCTATGACTCCTCTGACTTCAAGTACTATTCCTTCAAGCTCTGTTCTATTCATTTTAGCAACTGATTCTTATTCAAGAGCAGTTGCTTTCAGAATTGTACTTTCGGCTTTAGGTTTTGAGTTCACATGTCCAATTCTCTTGAAGTTCTTTTTTATTAAGACTTTTCCTTTGGTGATTGCAATTTTTTTTCATTCACGGGATATGGGCGTCGCTGGGAAAGCCAGCTTTTATTGCCCATCCCTAATTGCCCTTGAGAAGGTGGTGGTTATCTGCCTTCAGTGGCTTGCTAGGCCTATTCAGAGGGCGGTTAAGAATCAACAACATTAATGTGGGTCTGTAGTTGCATGTAGGCTAGACTGGGGAAGGATGGCAGATTTCCTTCCCTAAAGGACATTAGTAAACCAGATGGACAATCCGGTAGTTGCATGATCCCCATTAATGATGCGAGTTTTTATATTCTGTTTTTATTTTAAAATTGATTTTAAATTACCCAATTGCTGTGGTGGGATTTGAACTCGTGTCCCTGGATCGTGTCCATGTCCAGGCCTCTGGATTACTAGTCCAGTAACATAACCACTATGCTACAGTTCCCTAAATTGTTGCTTCTAGAACCTTTGCCTAGATTATTTTGTTGCAGTTTATACAGTTTGGAAAGATCGAATGGAAGGGTAAACAAAGTGCAATGAAGTTATAGAAATTAGCAGTTTATACCAGAAATTCAGGTCAGCAGATGCACTGGGATTTTTTTATATATCTGAACAACCTAAGTTCTCTCATTCCTGAGTACCAACATTCTCTAAGAAACATAGAAAATAGGTGCAGGAGTAGGCCATTCGGCCCTTCGAGCCTGCACCACCATTCAATATGATCATGGCTGATCATGCATCTTCAGTACCCCATTCCTGCTTTCTCTCCATATCCTTTGCTGTAAGGGCCACATCTAACTTCCTTTTGAATATATCTAACAAACTGGCCTCAACAACTCTCTTCGGTAGGGAATTCCACAGGTTAACAACTCTGAGTGAAGAAGTTTCTCCTCATCTTGGTCCTAAATGGCTTCCCCCTTATCGTTAGACTGTGACCCCTGGTTCTGGATTTCCCCAACACCGGGAACATTCTTCCTGTATCTAACCAGTCCAATCCTGTCAGAATTTTATGTTTCTATGAGATCCCCTCTCATTCTTCTAAATTCCAGTGAATATAAGTCTAGTCGATCCAGTCTTCATATCAGTCCTGCCATCCCGGGAATCAGTCTGGTGAACCTTTGCTGCACTGCCTCAATAGCAAGAATGTCCTCTCTCCGATTAGGAGACCAAAACTGTACACAATATTTAAGGTGTGGCCTCACCAAGGCCTTGTACAACTGCAGTAAGACCTCCCTGTTCCTATACTCAAATCCTCTCGCTATGAAGGCCAACAATGCCATTTGCCTTCGTCACCGCCTGCTGTACTGGCATGCCAACTTTCAATGACTGATGTACCATGACACCCAGGTCTCTTTGCACCTCCCCTTTTCCTAATCTGTCACCATTCAGATAATCTGCCTTCCTGTTTTGCCACCAGAGTGGATAACCTCACGATTATCTACATTATACTGCATCTGCCATGTATTTGCCAACTCACCTAATCTGTCCAAGTCACCCTGCAGCCTCTTAGCATCCTCCACACAGCTCTCACTGCCACCCAGCTTAGTGTCATCTGCAAAGTTGGAGATACTGCATTCAATTCCTTTGTCTAAATCATTAATGTATATTGTAAATAGCTGGGGTCCCAGCACTGAACCTTGTGGTACCCCACTAGTCACTGCCTGCCATTCTGAAAAGGACCCGTTTATTCCTACTCTTGGCTTCCTGTCTGCCAACCAGTTCTCTATCCCCATCAATACATTACCCCCAATACCATGTGCTTCAATTTTGCACCCTAATCTCTTGGTGGGACCTTGTCAAAGACCTTTTGGAAGTCCAAATACACCACATCCACTGGTTTTCCCCTGTCCACTCTACTAGTTACATCCTCAAACAATTCTAGAAGATTTGTCAAGCATGATTTCCCTTTCATAAATCCATGCTGACTTCGACCGATCCTGTCACTGCTTTCCAAATGTGCTGCTATTACATCTTTAATAATTGATTCCAACATTTTCCCCACCAGTCTGTTGGAAAATGACCACCAATGCATCCACTATTTCTCAGGCCACTCCCTTAAGTACTCTGGGATGCAGACTATCAGGCTCTGGGGATTTATCGGCCTTCAATCCCATCAATTTCCCAAACACAATTTCCTGATTAATAAGAATTTCCTTCAGTTCCTCCTTCTCGCTAGACCCTCAGTCCCCTAGTATTTACAGAAGGTTATTTCTGTCTTCCTTAGTGAAGACAGAACCAAAGTATTTGTTCAATTGGTCTGCCATTTCTTTATTCCCCATTATAAATTCACCTGATTCTAACTGCAAGGGACCTCCATTTGTCTTCACTAATCTTTTTCTCTTCACATATCTATAGAAGCTTTTGCAGTCAGTTTTTATGTTCCCTGCAAGCTTACTCTCATGCTCTATTTCCCCCTTCTAATTAAACCCTTTGTCCTCTGCTGAATTCTAAATTTCTCCCAGTTCTCAGGTTTGCTACTTTTTCTTGCTGATTTTATATGCCTCTTCCTTGGATTTAACACTATCCCTAATTTCCCTTGTTAGCCACGGTTGAGCAACCTTAACCGTTTTATTTTTACGCCAGATACGGATGTACAATTGTTGAAGTTCATCCATGTGATCTTTAAATGTTTGCCATTGCCTATCCACCGTTAACCCTTTAAGTATCATTCGCCATTCTATCCTAGCCAATTCACGTCTCATACCATCGAAGTTACCTTTCTTTAAGTTCAGGACCCTAGTCTCTGAATTAACTGTCACTCTCCATCTTAATGAAGAATTCTACCATATTATGGTCACTCTTTCCCAAGGGGCCCCGCACAACAAGATTGCTAATTTATCCTCTCATTACACAAGACTCAGTCTAGGATGGCCAGCTTTCTAGTTGGTTCCTCGATATATTGGTCTAGAGAACCATCTCTTATATAATCCAGGAAATCCTCCTCCACCATATTGCTACCAGTTTGGTTAGCCCAATCTATATGTAGATTAAAGTCACCCATGATAACTGCTGTACCTTTATTACACGCATCCCTAATTTCCTGTTTGATGCCATCCCCAACCTCACTACTACTGTTTGGTGGCCTGTACACAACTCCCACTAGTGTTTTCTGCCCTTTGATGTTCTGCAGCTCTACCCATACAGATTCCACATCATCCAAGCTAATGACCTTCCTTACTATTGCGTTAATCTCCTCTTTAACCAGCAACGCTACCCCACCTTCTTTTCATTTCTGTCTATCCTTCCTGAATATTGAATACCCCCGGATGTTAAGTTCCCAGCCTTGATCACCCTGGAGCTATGTCTCCGTAATCCCAATTACATCATATCAGTTAACAGCTATCTGCGCAGTCAATTGATCCACCTTACGAATGCTCCTCGCATTGAGAGACAGAGCGTCAGGCTTGTTTTTTTTAACACTCTTTGCCCTTTTAGAATTATGTTGTAATGTGGCCCTTTTTGATTTTTGACTTTGATTTCTCTGCCCTCCACTTTTCCTCATCTCCTTTCTACCTTTTGCTTCTGCCCCCATTGTACTTCCCTCTGTCTCCCTGCATAGATTCCCATCCCCCTGCCATATTAGTTTAAACCCTCCCCAACAGCACTAACAAACACTTCCCCAGGACATCGGATCCGGTCCTGCCCAGGTGCAGACCATCTGGTTTGTACTGGTCCCACCTCCTCCAGAACCGGTTCCAATGTCCCAGGAATTTGAATCCCTCTTGCACCATTCCTCAAGCCACATATTCATCTTGCCTATCCTATTTTTACTCTGACTAGCATGTGGCACTGGTACCAATCCTGAGATTACTACCTTTGAGGTCCTACTTTTTAATTTAACTCCTAGCTCCTTAAATTCAGCTTGTCGGCCCTCATCCCGTTTTTTACCTATAATCATTGGTACCTATATGTACCACGGCAACTGGCTGTTCACCCTCTCCCTCCAGAATGCCGTGCAGTCACTCCGAGCCATCCTTGACCCTTACACCAGGGAGGCAACATACCATCCTGGAGTCTCGATTGTGGTCATAGAAACGCCTATCTATTCCCCTTATGATAGGGGATTCAATCACTATAGCTCTCCCACTCTTTTTCCTGTCCTCCTGTGCAGCAGAGCCTTGAACTTGGATGCTGCTGCCTTCCCCTGATGAGCCATCTCCTCCATCAGTATCCTAAGTGGTATATCTGTTTTCGAGGGAGATGACCGTAGGGGACCCCTGCACTAGCTTCCTACTCCTGCTCTGCCTGATGGTCATCTATTCCCTATCTGCCTTGGTCACACCGCAGGTAAAGATTACAAACTCACTAAGTGTGCTATTCACGACATCCTCAGCATCGTGGATGCTCCAGAATGAATCCATGCACAGCTCCAGTGCCGCAATGCGGTCTGACAGAAGCTGCAACTGGATACACTTCCGGTACACATATTTCCCACATAGCACAGGAGGAGCATGACATGGGTCTGGGCTTTTCTGCCATGACTTAACCCTTAAATTAACTTAATAGGAAACTTTTGGCATTATTGCCAAATTAAGAAAAAGAAAAAGATAAAATACCAATCCACCAGCCAGTCACTTACCCGCTTGGCTGTGACATCACAGTTCGATTTCTTTTTACTTCTTTGTTTTACTTTCGGCCTCTATCTCCCGCTCCCGCTGTTGTTGCTCCTGCCAAATTCCGCGTCCTTTTTATGGGCCACTCGATCTCCCGCTCCCGCCTCTGTGTCCCCTCCCGAACTCTGCTTCCTTTTTATGGGCCTCTCGATCTGCCGCTCTTGCATGGACATGATGCATTCAATGATGCAGACTATGCTGGGGAATGCGAAGTTCCCACCTCAAATGTCCCAGATGTCTTGCAATGAGGAAGCCAAGCTTGCAGAGCTTTTTTCTGTGTGAAACTGCCTTTTGGCAATTCGATTAAGAGCTAATTATGAAAGGAATCCAAGGATTAACTCCATGTGGGTCATTCATGTGGGTACACCACACGCAGCAGGGATGGTGGCTTGAATTTTTAGTGAGATTTGACAGGATCACAGAAATAACAGCGCTGAGGTTTGGCCAATTGTGCCAGTGCTAGCTTGTCAACTGGAGGTACCTACTTTCCTTTCTTGATATCTTTTCATATTTTCAAATACTTACTCAGTAGTAACATCTCTAAAGACTCATCCAAAGATCCCTCAGATAACGAAGACAGCCTACTAGTAAGAAGCTGAAACTTTATTATGCACCTAACCTGTTGCAAGGCCAAACCTTTAGTGTAGTTGGTGATTGCTGTGCCATTCTAGACCAATTATGGACCTAAAATTTGAGCAATTCCTTGGAAAGGAAAAACTCAATGTAGAAATGCAAGCAGACGATCATTCAGGAGGAATTGCACAGCAAGCTCCAAAGGTACCAACTTTCGCAAACACCCAAGAAAGTTACTAAGTCTCTTGGCAAATGTGCTGCGAAATAGAAGATGCTATGCTCCAGACTGAAATCAATGCCCATGGTTTTCATATGTCAGTTGGTCTATACATTTACATGGGCCCAGAAATTCCGCTTTCTTCTTCCCGCGGGCGTTCGACTAGATTTTAGAGAAAAAATACGCACCTACCTGAAGCTGCTGCCCCCACTTGACTTTCCGAGGCACAGATCTCCTCTTGCTGCGCATCGCAGCGTGTGCACGTCGGGACTGGAGCTGGAGTCGCATGGCTCTGGGCAGCCAATCAAGTATAGCATATTCTCATCCATAGTAATAGGAGTTTCGTAAGTCCAACACTCCTTATTATGAATGAGAACCCCCCCCTCCCCCCCAAAACACTAATAAAAAATAGAAAAATACACTACATATTTAAGATTCATTTAAATTAAAGTTATTAATGCCTTTTTAAAAAATCTGGAAAATATTTTTTTTAATAAGTTTTTAAAATTATGCCTTAAAATAAACTTACCGTTGTGGGGAGAGTTTTTAACAATAAAATATGTTTTCATAACTATTTTTATATGTTTGTGTGTTTTAAAAAACTTGCACCTGTAAAAGTAGGCTATGCGCCTGCTTTTTCGGGCGCAAGAGTTTTGAGGACATTTGTATGCGTAAATATTGCAAATTTGCATGTACAAATGTCCTCGCTCCCGATATGCGCGAGATCTGTCAAGCCAGAAACTTGACAGATTGGAAAAGCCGGTTTTCAGCGAATGCGCGCTTTTCCGATGCCTTCCCGGGTCCGTAGAAACTTCATATGGGCCCGGGAACGTCGGAATTTCAGGCTCATGGATTTCATATCTTCTATTTGGTTGGAATATGTAAGCAACAACTTGCATTTATATAGCACTGTTCACGTGCAGGACCCCTCCAGACGCAAATCAGATCAAAAGACAAATTTAAAAGGCTATCTGAGCAAAGGGGCTTGGAACATGCAAGTATATAAAAATTTGTCCCATTATTGAATTGATGAAGACAAACAAAGTGATCCTTGCCCATTCTGGACAATAATGTGCATCCAAGTTGAGAACAGCTTACCATCCTGCATTGTCCAGTTTGGCTGTTGAACAGCAAATGCTGACTCCTGAGTCAGCTTCAGGTAATAATAGACAATGTTAATGGTGTTCAGAGAATCCGCTACATATATTACTAAAGGTAAAGGTTTTCTGTCTGGCCAAGGAGAGACAGCAGGATCATACTAGTGATTCAGTTGCAATTACGATGTGTGGTTTGAAAGTAGTTTTCATTGGCCTTAAAGCTTTTGTGGCTTCACAAAAATGGGGTGCAGCTAGATGAAAATACCTATCTGGATTTATAAATAGTTTGAAGATGAAATACTCAAAATGGGATATAAATGCAGTTATAGTTGGCCTTTTATTGCCAGCCTCATATTGCCATCTCAATGTAGTGATTCATGAAAATGCTATGCTTGTGGACTTCGACTCTAATATAAGAGGAACATGATGCAATATTATAGCAGATTTTAGCTGGGTTCCAAGTTAGTATCAGTGCCAATCAGCACAATTAATAATGACTCCAGGATAAATTTGAAATAGAATTTCAAAAAACCTGGGAAACTCTTTTGCTGCATAAGACTCAGGCCAACCTGTTGTAAAACAAACCGTAGAATGAATTCATTACTGCTACCAGATAAAAGAGGGAGCTTCCTTCTAAATTAAAGACAAGTATAATAGTTATATCATGTAATTTTAAAAACTATTTGTAAAAGCAGCCAGATCAGCAAAAATTTTTTTAGAGGTAGCTGCGAATAATGGCAGAGTTTCAGACTGTTTTGGCCTCCGCTCTAGTTGTGAAGATGCGTACTACTGAAGTGCATTCCTTTGGGATAGTGAAACTTTGTATGGGAAGGCAAATACGAACAAATTGCTCTGTAGATGCATTCTTTTTTGAATTAAGTTCTACAAGTTCTGACTAGCCCACTATCTTCTATGTTAGATTTTAGTATAGAATCAAAAATCTTAGAGGATGTGTGTGACGAGATAAGGTGAGACTGGCATGTTTTACTGTGGAAGGAACAATAGAGGATATATATGGGCAACAAAAGAGTTTCTTTCTAATCTCGGGTAGCTAACAAAAAGCTAACAAAACCTGAGATAGTATTGAAATGCTACAAAGCACATGGAAAGGAAATCTGGTAAAGGGTAAATGGTACCTTCTAAAAAGAGCAGGAAACAAGATAAAAACATACCTTTCTTTCTCATCCTCAAGTGACTACTGTCTGCTAAATTATTGTGAATGAAGATTGCTGTGGCTGTAGTATATGATTCAATGCATCAAAGATTGCCACAAATTTGATAAAAATGTAGTGTTTTGGAAAACTACATGTAACAAATTGCATGAGCCTCCATATTCCTCTGAAAATTACAGTTTAACCTTAATTAGTCCTATAACGAATTTCCCACATTTTCTTGGCTCGTTCTTTGAGAACTTCTTGCACATTTAAAATGGAAGCTTCTTGGGTTTTGTGGTGTTCGCTATTGAACTGTTATTAAAGTGGGACTGAATATTTTGCAAGTTGGAATTTGCTGCATTGTTTTACTGGTTATATTTATTACAGATTTTAATATTTATTCTAATTTTATTCAAAATAGAACTGTATAAAATTGCTAATGTTTGCTAATAATTTTTGTTAGGGTGAGCATTTTGTTTTAACTTTTATTTTTTTTAAAACACAAATACAAGTGGCAGAAAAGGGTTCAAGTCCATGTGATCTCTAACAACAATGTAGGATTCAATTTAGCCATTTTTACAGGTTGTTTGGCTACAACTGTAAGTAAAATGCAGCGAGGTTCAGACAAGAAGGGAATAGAGGGAGTAGGAAAAAAATGGAGAGAGACTGTTATAAAATTCCTCGGACCCCCGTAACACAACACAAGTATTTATTTTGTATAAAAATTAGTTTTTGGTTATTAATGGCTCTATTACACCCTTGGGTAAATAAGAATTTATTAAGTCCTAAATTTACATAAGCAAAATATTGCAGATGCTGGAAATCTGAAATTAAAAACAGAAAATGTTGTAGTTAGCAGGTCAGGCAACATCTGTGGAGAGAAACCAAATTAACATTTCAGATATGCTGGTGTCCATTGGGAATATTATGTAGTTATTGGCTTTGGCAAAGAGAACATTGATGACATGCTTGATGCATCTCAGTCTGCAGTTCATAAATGTAAGAAAAGTCCTAATACCCTGGGAAGATCCTGAGGCAAAGAAGTTAAGGCTGTGGTGACTTTCACTGCCACAGGCAAAGCATAACCACCTGGCTCAGCAGGCAGTACATCTTTTTGCAGGAGGCTACAGAGGTCTGCGATAACCTGTCTGGTGAAGCTCAGCCTCCTCGTGCGCTGCTCCTCGGACAAGTGAAAGAAACACTCTCGGGCTGTGCACCCTAGGGGCTGGGCATGGCCTTTTCCAAGCAGGCCCCATCACGTGTTATTTCCCAACAGGTGAAACTGCTGCTTGTGTTTGGACAGCCTACTGCAATTGTTGCTCTTCATACAACCAGATTACAGTTTCCAAGAATGACACCTATCATTAGTTGCAGAATAAATGTAGAAAAAAAGCAATCTCCAAGACAAACTCCTGTGGGAATCCAAAAAGACACAATAGCAAATAGATATGTATGACTTGATTACTTGCAGGTGAGTACCCATTTAAAAGCAGCTTCCAACATCTGTTATGAAACCAATCTTGCTAGATTTTACTCAGCGTTTTCATGATCGGCTTATGTTTTCGCACATTTAAATTGTATCATGGTCCTAATGACACACAAGGCCACCAGTTTTCATGTATTCATGAGGCTCCCAAGCACCTCCTACGCATAAAAGAACTGTGGTTAAAATGGCAGGCAGGAATCAAGTGGGAAAGGAACAGTAATTCTCCCAATACAATTTTAACTCTGTTGCCACCTCAATTCCACCAGGTGGGGTGAGCTTAAAACACCCCTAATGTTTTAAACTTTTTTTTACTTGACAGTAGCATGTGAGTTGGAGCATTGGGCTGAGTACTGTTTTGAGAGTGATTTATAGACAGAAACTAGGTAATTTTTTTAAAAACACGTTCCCCATTAAGATATTTGCAAATTTAAGGAAAAGACGAGAAGATTCATCAGAGTAACAATATTATTTATTTAAATCTTAACAAATTCTGTTAACTGTGCTTGTAAAACATTTTCAGTAAAATCAAAAATTAAAATGAGGACATATTCTTTAATTTCCATATATTTGTTGAATTATTTTTCATCTTGTAGGTAAGCCTTGGTATATTTAAAGCCCTTTATTTATTGGTTACCTGTGCTCAAGAAGAAAATTTTGCAAATGTAAACCACCATTAGATGTAACAGACAGCTGACATATTTGTATCAGTAGTTTCCTTATACAAGTTATAATCCAGTTTAATTAGGATGTGCAGTGCATTAAACTGTCAATCATTCAGAAAAATGAAGGGGTGGAATTTAACTTGTCTTACACATTTGCTCTAGAGTCAGATTGGCAATGTAACCCACAAGGACATCTTAGTTTCCTGTCAACAAGAACTTGCACTTACCTGGCTGTCATCTCATGAAAGCATTTTATACAACATTCAGATAATATATTATATTGGCTTAGAAATATTGGAGGTTCATTGTTTTGTCACCACCATTTAATTCAGAATTCACATTTGTAAGTTTATAGACACAAAATGAGATGTAAAATAATGTAAAATATCATTTACACTGCTCTTGTCTAAGATTTTGGGACAAAATGATTTTTGACAACTAGAACTGTAATCATAGCAGCAACATTGGTGTTTTTAAAAGGCAGGACTGCACTCTTTACGTTTTTAAACATTCTCTTTTGTGCCTTCTTTGAAGTAATATGAATGGTTGGTTATGTTCTAATATAAAGATAAAATAATATCCCTTTCACCAGAAACAGTTGCTTTTTCATGTAAATGAGCTCAAACAAATCTGTTCTGAAATTATTGTTATGGTGCAATGTACTTGTGCAGTTGGTACCTGACTCACTTAAGGTTTATGCACTGTCCCTTTGGGTTTATTTACTAATGCTTGCAAATAATGCTTGCAGAAACACAGACTAAAATCAGTATTATTTAAGCCATCACTAGAGTCTTGCACAGGTTAATCTGAAGCTGTTAATATCCAGTCCTTTAGTGCTTCTTTCATTTTATTAGGCAACAGGAAATCAGTTGTAAAATAAACCTGAGTTTAATTTTTTCTCTTGGTGATGACCCTGTACCTTCAGTAGACAATTTGATGCCTGTGTACAAAAATGTAACTTTTTTCTGTAATGTATAGTTAAATATCTAGGATTCTGGAGATGTGCTGGATGACCTCTGAAGCAATGACTTGTATATAGAAGAGTTCAGGAACCTTGGATAGGAGTCTCTGTGCATTAAGGTATAAATCTGAAGCTGTGCATCCTCAAATGTCTGAGTTGATGGTTCAGCCATCTTTTTGTTGATGACTTCACGAACCCGTGAATCAAGGCTAACCTGGATGTAAAATAAAAGAATTTATGTATATATTAACATGATATACACAATGTCTATTTAATTTCATATTTACAGTAAGTTTTTTTCAATACAGTATTTTCATTACCTACATTAACTGCAATGATTTAAATACATTTTCACCTCCCCTCCCAAACTCATCTTCTGTGAATCACTTTCATTTTTATCTTCTGTTAGTCTGATGAAAGAGATTGATTTATAAATAAGATCAGTCTTCAGTGCAGCTTCTTTCACAACTTGCCACAATGGGTTACTAGTCTAGTACCATAGCCACTATACGATGATGCCATCAACTGCAAAGGGCCTACACTCTGGGAGTAGATAGCTCTATTATAAATTCTGCAATGTTTTATAATGCTTTATTCACCTCAGTTACCTGTATTCCAGAATATATCTACTCATGAGAACATAAGAAATAGGAGCAGGAGTAGGCCATTTGGCCCGTCGAACCAGCTCCGTCATTCAATAAGATCATGGCTGATCTTCTACCTCAACTCCACTTTCCCACCCTATCCCCATATCCCTTGATTCCTAGTATCCAAAATACTACTGATCTCTGTTTTGAATATACTCAATTACTGAGTCTCCACAGTCTTCTGGGGTAGAGAATTCCAAAGATTCACAACTCTTTTGAGTGAAGAAATTTCTCCTCATTTCTGTCCTAAATGGCCGACCCCTTATTCTGAAGCTGATACCTGGTTCTAAACTCTCCAGCCAGGAGAAACATCCTCCCAGCACCTACCTTGTCAAGCCCACAAATATGGAAATATAGAACATTGTAATAAAACAAACAAAACAAAATGATATGCTTTGATGTTATGTGAAAGGTTTATTTTTGAGTTAATGTTCAACACAAGCAAACTTCCCAATGTGCTAATTTTGTAAAGGTATGCATCATTTTTGTTTGGCCTCTTGTTTTCTTCTGTAGACGCACAGGCTAGAATTTTCTGGGGTGTCAGCAGGCAGGATCGGTGGGTGGCGGGTTGGGTGGGAAAGTGTTTTTTTTAAACAGTGGGTCGGGAACCCGCCCAACGTGCCTTTCCCAATGTCGGGTCTGTCAGTGCTGAGCAGACTAGACAGGCAGCGGCGGGCGACCCAATTAAACCCATTATAATGTCCTTAACAAACCTTCAACAGGCTTTTTTTAAAAACTTATTTTTTAACTTTAACTTCATGGCCATGGAAACCATGCTGTTCGGGGACCATGTCCGTCAACCTGAGGTGGGAGTTCAGTGGCCATTGCTCCAGCTGATTACTTGACAGCTTCAAATGTACAGTAAAAGCTCCCACCCGACATCATCATTTTCCTCAGCCACAAGTTCCTCAGTCCATTTCCAATACAGATTCTGCAGGCTTTCTACTTTCCACTCTCCTCTCATTGGAAGAAGTCTATCCCCATTCACAGAATGCTTCTGTCATCGCTACTTCACCTGCCATCTAGTCCATCAACATGGGTGCCCTTTATACTGTCTCACTTTGGTCCTCAGAATCTGACCACAATCAGCCTCAGTATCAGCAGCACCAGGAACACCAGCAGCACCAACAACAACCTCTCCGCAATCACCTGATGCTCCACCATACTGCTTCCGCTAATTGGGCCGAGCAATGCACTAGGCGTACTTAGCAAGCCCTATCAATGGAAATTCATTTTAGACAGCGGTATGGAGCCAGCAGTGGATCCGCGGCCTGCCACTGATCTCACCCGCATCAGACTCGCTGATGTGAGCAAAATCCCAGTCCAAATTACTAGTGACGACCTTAACCATCTTTCACAGCTGGTGGTAGTTCTTTTTTGTAATACACTGTAAATTGCTAGTTAACAATGGAATAAAACTATTTTATCATGTAAATGATTGAATTAGATCAGTTAACTGCAGTAATGATTTTCTGCCACTAGAGAACAATGGTGCACTTCTAAAACTTTATGCAAAGTAAGCCTGCACTGTTTCCTGCTTGAAAATCAATACTGCATTGCAAGAGCTTTGTTACTATGAACCTAGATTTTCCAATTGACATTATTTTAACACCAGCATTACTACTGAAATAAAACAGCACAGTGTGTGCACCACTGACTTTGTGCCCCCTTTGTATCTATATGATTCTCCTTGTATTTGTAGGTTTAAATGATAAACGTATAAAAGGCCTACTGAAAGAATTGGAAAATGCTTTGGTTTAAGGAGCTTCTCGCAGATGTATTTAACATTTTATTGACTTGCATGATCCCTTCCCTAACCTTCTTGTCCCACTACTTGTATAGATACCTTTTTACCTGCTTGAAAGCTTCAGAATTCACATGTTTTCTCCAGCTCTAGGATAGCTACTATGATGGTGTCAAAGGAACTCCAAAGAGTGCATCTATATTATAACTGATTTATACTTGATTTAGAGTGTACCATTTCCTTAATTCTAATTGCCATTACGCTATCAGAAATGGAGGTTGCTATAATTTCATATTATGTATTTAATCCTGAGGTCGATAAATCATTGGTGTCGTATTTGACCTAGAGATGAGCTTTTGACCACATATACGAGCCATCACTAAGCCTGCCTACTTCCACCTCCAGAACATTGCTTGACCGACCCTGCCTCAGCTCATTTGCTAAAACCCTCATCCATTCTTTTACCTCTAGACTTGACTATTCCAATGTACTACTGGCCAGCCTCTCATCTTCCACCATTTTGAACTCATCCAAAACTCTGCTGACTATATCCGAATTCACACCAAGTCCTGTTCACTTATCACCCCTGTAACTGCTTCCCAGTTGAGCAACGCCTACATTTTAAAATTCTCATCCATGTTTTCAAATCCCTCTATGTCCTCACCCATCCCTTTCTCGAACATTCTTCAGCCCTACAACCAACCCGAGATCTCTGCGCTCCTCCATTCTGGTCGCATGCACATCCCTGATTTTAATTGCTCCACCATTGATGGCCGTGCCTAAAGCTGCATAGGCCCTAAGCTCTGGAATTCTATCCCTAAACCTCTCCGCCTCTCTTTCCTTCTTTAAGATTCTCCTTAAAACCTACCTCTCCGATCAAGCTTTTGGTCATACGCCTTAATATCATTTTATGTGGCTCAGAGCTTAATTTTGTTTGATAACGCTCCTGTGATGTACCTTGGGGTGTTTTATTACGTTAAATGCACTGTAGAAAAGCAAGTTTTTGTTCTTGTTGAAAGTAATGTGAGATTTCAATAATACTGGCACTACACCCTTAATGTGAATCACCGGTAGTATCACCTCTATGCATTTGGAGCATGAAATCAAGCATTATGGGAACACGTGCATGCATAGTGCTGGATAAGAGATTTAGAGAAAGGAAATATAGCGTCTGGATAGTCAAACAATGTGCATCTAACACAAATTATGGCCACAAATTCTAAGCGTGAAATTGATACCGCCCAAGTTAGGGATGGTAACAGCTGCGAGGCTGGACTTCCAGCACCAGGTGCAGAAGTCCTGCCCCGCCGGCTAAATTGGGCTTACTGACCCGAGAGGATTTGTAGCACAAAATCTCACACTCCATTTCCTCTTGGGGACGGGACTGAGGCGCTAAGCAATGCAAATTTTCCAGTGCAATGTGGAGGGGCGCGTAGTGCTGGCGTAAACACAGGGCCCTCCTTTTGTTAAAGGGGAGGGCTCGTTGCGGATTCTGCATTGGGGAGAAGGGGCCACAGCTAGACTACCAGGGAGTGGCGTGCCTGGCAGCAGCCCGGCACAGAAGCAGAGTGCTGGACTGCAACATCGCGTAACGTGTAGTGTCCCTGCACCTTGCTGCTGAATCACACGAGGCATGTATTGCAGACACGGTCACTGCGTGACTTTCCTTTAGTCCCAGGACCAAGAAGTGATGACTCTGCGTGGGACCTCCCTTTAAATACCCTGAGTGCCCAGGTGAGGAGTGTCTCCCACAAGTTCACCCCCTGTGGTCAAGGTGTGCATTTCCAGGACATATATACAGTGTGGTTACATGAAGGTTACAGTTACATGAAGGTTACAGTTACATGAAGGTTACAGTTGTATGAAGGTTGCATACATGACATCACCTCCGCCCTCACGTCTTTTTGTGTCAAAGGTTAAGTCTTTCAGGTGGTCGACGCTCTCTCGTGGAACGCCGCAGTTGGGGCTCCGGTGGCTGAGCCTTGGCATGCATCTCTGTCACCTGAGGTGATTCCGGCCTGTCCGGGCTGGCCGCAGGGACTGTGCATGTTGGTGAATGTCCTTGTTGCTCGTCCACTGGCAGTGGTGTAGGTAACATGTCATGCTCTTCCTCAGGTTCCGCAGTGTCTATGCTGAACCTTTTCTTTAATTGGTCCAAGTGTTTTCGGCATATCTGCCCATTGTTGAGTCTGACCACTATGACCCTATTCCCCTCTTTGCCAATTATGGTGCCCTCAAGCCATTTGGGTCCCAAAGCATGGATAAGAACAAATACTGGGTCATCAATTTCTATACACCTCCCCCTTGCGTTTCGATCATGGCACTCGGCTTAGGACTGGCACTTGCCCTCAACAATGTCTGCCAGGGCTGGATGAATGAGGGACAGCCGCGTTTTAAGCGTGCGTTTCATGAGTAGTTCCACTGGTGGGATTCCCGTAACGAATGCGGACGGGACCTGTAGGCCAGCAGGAGACGCGATAGGCGGTGCTGAAGGGAGGGTCCTTGGATACGGAGCATGCCCTGTTTTATGACGTGGACCACACGCTCCTTCTGGCCATTGGAAGCCGGCTTGAATGGCACTGTCCGGATGTGTTTGATGCCATTACCCGACATAAACTCCTGGAATTCATGGCTGGTGAAGCACGGGCCATTGTCACTGACCAGAATGTCCAGCAAGCCATGGGTCGCGAAAACCGTGCGCAGACTTTCCACTGTGATGGATGTCGTGCTTGAGTTTAATATGATGCACTCGATCCATTTCGAGTATGCATCGACAACGATTAGGAACATTTTTCTCAGGAATGGGCCCGCGTAATTTACGTGAACGCGTGATCATGGCCTGGTGGGCCAGGGCCATGGACTGAGGGGGGCCTCCCTGGGGGCATTGCCCAGCTGGGCACACGTCGTGCACCTGCGAACCCAGTGTTCCAGGTCTGAGTCAATTCCCGGTCACTATACATGTGACCGGGCAATGGCCTTCATTAGCATGATGCCAGGGTGCTCGCTGTGGAGTTCCCTGATGAATGCTTCCCTTCCTTTCTGGGGCATGACTACCCGGCTGCCCCATAGCAGGCAGTCGGCTTGGATAGAGAGCTCATCCATCCGTCTGTGAAACGGTCTGACCTCCCCGGGGCATGCCCCGTGTGCGGGCGCCCAATCCCCAGTCAGAACACATTTCTTTATCATGGACAGGAGGGGGTCTCTGTTGGTCAAGATTTTGATCTGGCGGGCTGTGATGCGGGAGCCTGTGGTGTCAAAAGCCTCAACGGCCATGACCATCTCAACGATTTGCTCCAACGCCCCCTCAGTGGTGGCCAGTGGGAGCCTGCTGAGCGCATCAGCGCAATTCTTGGTGCCTGGCCGGTGCCGTATGGTGTAGTCATACGCAGCCAGCGTGAGAGCCCATCGCATTGGCATTGACAGCCTTGCTGTCGGACAACAGGGATGTTAACGGCTTGTTGTCTGTTACTAGCTCGAACCGCCTACCGAAAAGGTACTGGTGCATCTTTTTCACACCGTAAACACAAGCGAGTGCTTCCTTTTTGACCATACCGTATCCACGCTCTGCCTGGGAGAGCGACCTGGAGGCATAAGCCACCGGTTGGAGTCGGCCATCATCATTACTCTGCTGCAACACGCACCCAACCCCCATAGGATGATGCATCACATGTTAAAACCAGTTTTTTTACAGGGGTCGTACAAGGTCAATAGCTTGTTAGAACAAAGGAGGTTCCGCGCTCTATTGAAAGCCCGTTCTTGACCGTCCCCCCAAAACCATTCACAACCTTTACGCAAGAGCACGTGTAACGGCTCCAACAATGTGCTTAAGTTCGACAGAAAGTTCCCAAAATAGTTCAAAAGTCCCAGGAATGATCGCAACTCCGATGTGTTGCTGGGCCTGGGCGCCCGGCAGATCGCCTCCGTTTTAGCTTCTGTGGGCCGAATCCCGTCTGCGGCAACTCTCCTGCTCAAAAACTCAACCTCTGGGGCCAAAAACACACACTCGGGCTATTTCAACTGCAAGCCTATCCGGTCCAGTCGGCGTAGCACCTCCCCCAGGTTTTGGAGGTGTTCCTCGGTGTCTCGACCCGTTATTAGGATGTCATCTTGGAATACGATCATCCCAGGAATGGATTTAAGCAATCTTTCCATGTTCGTCTGAAAGATAGCGGCTGCCGAACGAATGCCAAATGGACACCTGTTGTAGATAAATGTGCGTCGTGATGGTGGTCAGAAGCTTGGATTCTTCAGCCAGTTCCTGAGTCATGTAGGCCGAAGTGAGGTCCAACGTGGTGAACAGTTTGCCACCTGCCAGCGGCAAAGAGGTCCTCCGCTCTCGGAAGTGGGTATTAGTCCTGCAGTGTCACTTGGTTGATGGTGGCCTTGTAGTCGCCACAAATCCTGACCGAGCCATCCATTTTGAGAACAGGAACGATGGGGTTTGCCCAGTCACTGAATTGAACTGCCGAGATTATGCCCTCTCTGAGCAGCCTGTCCAATTCACTTTCAATTTTCTCACGCATCACATACGGCACCGCTCTGGCTTTGTGGTGCACTGGTCTGGCATCCGGGATGATGCGTATTACTACTTTGGTGCCCTTGAAAGTCCCGACACCTAGTTGAAACAGTGCCCCAAATTTCGGTAGGACCTGTGAGCATGAGCTCCACAGATGAAATGGCGTGCACATCCCCCCATTTCCAGTTCATCTCGGCTAGCCAGCATCCTCCCCAAAAGTGCAGGGCCGTTTCCCGGGACAATCCAGAGTGGCAGCTGGTTCTCTGACCCATTATGTGTTACCACCAAGTTTGTCCTGCCTAGCACTGGGATGATCTCTTTGGTGTACGTCCGTAGCTACGTGCCAATGTGTTCAGTTTTGGCCTGCTAGCTCTGTGTGGCCATAGTCTCTCAAATTGTTGGGCGCTCATAAGGGACTGGCTGGCTCCTGTGTCCAACTCCATGCGCACCAGGATGCCATTCAATAAAACTTTCATCATCATGGGTGGCGTTTTGGTATATGAGCTGTGAACGTCAGCCACATGAACCCGCTGAACTTCAGCATCCATGGCTTTGCCCCAAGCATCATCCTGCATTGCAGACCCCTCACCTGGTTCCTCTATCTCGTAGATTAGCCTTGCTACAGTCTTCCTGCACATTCTGGCCAAGTGTCCACTGATGTTGCAATTCCTACAGATAAATTGCTGGAACCTGCAGCTTTTCGCAGTATGTCTACCCCCACACCTCCAGCATGAGTTGAGGTTGTTGTTAACAAAAGGACTGTTACCAGGCATTCCTCTCTGATTGTCCCTTTGGTTGTTTCTAAGCGCTCTGATGGTGGGTGTCAATGGTCCCATCACGGGACGCATTGTTCCTCGAGATGGCGTGAATTGCCGATCTCCTTTCCATTGTCCCTGTTGCGGGCCCACCCTACCGTCTGTTGCTGCCTGGCCGGTTTCAAAATGCCCTTGCCTGCCTGCAGGGCCCTGAGCCGCGTTCACAATGTTAACTCCTTGGTCCATCGCCACGTTGGAACCAGAGCTGTGCGCGTAAATTTGCTTGGTCTCCTCTTCCCCTGCCATGAAGGTCTGAGCTATCAACGCCGCCCCTTCTAAAGTCAAGTCCTTGGTCTCTATGAGTTTCCTGAAAATCCCGGCATGTCTAATGCCCTCAATGAAGAAGTCCCTTAACCTCTCCCCCTTGCAGGCGTCTGTGAACTTAGAGGCTGGCCAAGCGCTGCAGGTCTGCAACGAAGTCCGAGATGTATTGTCCCTCCCGACGCCGGTGTGTGGAACCGATACCGGGCCATGTGTATGCTACTCACCAGTTTGAGATGCTCACTGATCAGCTGGCTGAGCTCTTCGAAGGACTTGTCCGCCGGCTTCTCGGGTGCGAGCAGGTCATTCATCAGCGCATACGTCATAGGTCCGCAGCTGGTCAGTAGATGCGCCCTCCGCTTGTCAGCCGCTGCTGCTCCCAGCCAGTCCTTCGTGACGAAACTCTGCTGGAGTCTCTCAACGAAGTCGTCCCAGTCCTCACCTACACAGTAACATTCCTCTGTGCTACTGGTGGCCATCCTCGTGGTTCGGTGATTCCCGTTTCTCGTCGCCAAATGTGGTGTCCCTGCACCTTGCTACTGAATCACACGAGGCATGTATTGCAGACACGGTCACTGCGTGACCTTCCTTTAGTCCCAGGACCAAGAAGTGATGACTCTGCGTGGGACCTCCCTTTAAATACCTGAGTGCCCAGGTGAGGAGTGTCTCCCACAAGTTCACCCCTTGTGGTCAAGGTGTGCATTTCCAGGATATATATAGTGTACAGTGTGGTTGCATGAAGGTTACAGTTACATGAAGGTTACAGTTGTATGAAGGTTGCATACATGACAGAACGGACCCCACAATATGAAGCTGAGAAGGCCGTGACTAGTAAGTTGGCCATTTAAAAATATGTCAGCGCGCATCACCCTTTTAATTTTCGGCCCGCAAGTGGCCTAAAGCTTGCTATGCACCCGTGAAGCTTGGCAGCCTCATGGGCTCTACCGATATTTCGTTCTGGGGTGAAAACGGGTCGCTGGCCACGGTGATGATGGTGGTGAAGCCCAGGGCTCTTCCGGTTAGCGCCTCTGCAAAACTCCCGTAGAATTTCGCGTGAGTCGGTGGCGATGCCATGCCTGGGCGCAAAATCATTTGTGCCCCGTTAGCCCCCCACCCCGGAGACACGAACGATCCAAATTTTTCCCCTTATGACTCCACAAATTATAACCGCAAAATTCAGCTCTGTAGTGTCCATTGTTTGGGTGCTACGAGTGCTGTTTAGGTTCTATAATGGCATCCACGGCGCAAGCCAACACTTCTGGTGCGAGCCACACTGGACACCATCTTGGTGAGGGTATTAGCACCCGCGGGGGGGGGTGCATCCCCCAGAAGTATGCCGAGTAGGCTAGTTCCTGGTTGATTTCCACTGGCTGTTGCTGCAATTATAGAAATGTTTGGTGGTTTCTAGAGTTCTTTAAAGTTGCTAAAGTCTATAGGGAGTGGTGTGGCATGTGCTGACGGACTTTGTCCTGACATCAATTATTCTGCACAAACGACTTGCTCCCAGACATGGGTACAGTATTAGGCATTCCCCTTGGACTACAGCAAGGCAAGGAGAATGAGCAGAGGCGACACAAAGCAGGACAAGCTGTTGGCAGAAGGAGGAAGAGGAGGAGCCTGCATTGCCATTCAATAAGATTATGGCTGATCTTCGACCTCAATTCCACTTTCCCGCCCGATCTCCATAACCCTTGATTCCCCCAGAATCCAAAAATCTATCTCAGCCTTGAGTATACTCAACAACTCGACTTCCACAGTCCTTTGGAGTAGAGAATTTTAGGATAAAGATTCACAACCCTCTTGAGTGAAGAAATTCCTCCTCATCTTAGTCTTAAATGGCCGACCCATTATCCTGAGACTATGCGCCCTAAGTTCTCCACTCTCCAGCCAGGAGAAACAACCTCACACCATCTACCCTGTCAATCTCCCCCCAGAATATTGTATGTTTCAATGAGATACCTCTCATTCTTCTAAACTCCAGAGTATAGGTCCGACCTACTCAATCTCTCCTCATAGGATAACCCTCGCATCCCAGGGATCAATCTAGTGAATCTTTGTTGCACCGCCTCTAAGGCATGTATGTCCTATCTCAGATAAGGAGACCAAAACTGCACAGTACTCCAGGTGTGGTCTCACCAAAGCCCTGTACAATGTAATAAGACTTCCTTACTCTTATACTCCAACCCCCTTCCTAATTGCTTACTGTACCTGCATGCTAACTTTGTGTTTCCTGTACTAGGACACCTAACTCTGAACACCAACCTTTAATAGTTTCTCACTATTTAAAAAATATTCTGTTTTCCTGTTCTTCCAACCAAAATGAATAACCTCACATTTCCTCACATTCTACTCCATCTGCCATCTTGTAGCCCACTCACTTAACATGTCTTTATCCCTTTGCAGGCTCTTTATGTCCTCCTCACAGCTTGCTTTCTGACCTAGCCTTGGTATCGTCAGAAAACTTGGATACATTGTACTCGGTCCCTCATCTAAGTCATTAATATAGAATGTAAATAGCTGAGGCCGAAACACTAATCCTTGCGGCACCCGACTAGTTACAGCCTGTCAACCTGAAAATGACCCGTTTATCCCTACTCTGTTTTCTGTCCATTAACCATTCCTCTATCCAAAAATACCCCCAACCCCATGAGCACTTGTCTTGTGTAGCAACCTTTTATGCCTTTTGGAAATCCCACTATACTACATCCACTGGTTCCCCTTTATCTACCCTGCTAATTAAAACCTCAAAAAACTGTAATATTTGTTAAACACGATTTCCCTTTTATAAAACCATGCTGATCCTGCTTAATCGTATTATGATTTTCTAAGTGCCCCGTTACCAATTCCTTAAGACTGTATTTTAGCATTTTCCAGATGACTGATGTCAGGCTAACTGACCGTGGCCATGAACTTTTATGTGTTGGTCTCCTCCCAGTTTGCCATCCACTGGTGCAGAAGGGAGGTAACTGAGGCTCTCTATTCCGAAACAGCTGAATACATTTCATTCTGTTCCATCAACGTCCAGCTGGCGTGCGACCATATGCAGGTCAATGCTCGGTATCCTGCAATAGTCATGATGCCTTCATTCTGTGGCAATCCGCTGTGCCATCAGCATTTGAGCCACCACAACGAATCAGAGAGTGGCTAATGGGTGACGAAGACCATTCTTTAATGACATGGCTCATGGCTCCGGTGCGCAACCACACCCACGTGGCCAGCATGCATACAACAATAGCCATGCCTCCACACGAAATGTGATAGAGAGATCTCTGGCATGCTGAAACAACGCTTCCACTGCCTGGACCACTCTGGAGGAGCCCTATAATACATGGCAGAGCATGTGTCATGACTCGTGATGAATCTGCTGCATGCTGCACAACCTCGCCATCATGAGGGCACAGCCCCTGCCACCAACTTTACAACGAGTTGAGGAGGAAGAGAAAGGGAGCAGGCAACCAAGACAGCACCTTTCTGGTCGGGCTGTCCGTGAGCGACTCATCTGACTGGGATACCAGTAAATAAAACCACAATTCCTCATTTACCAGGTGTAACAGTCCCACACCTTACCTTCCCTCTGTTACTGACCATCACAGTATACGCTTGGTCACAATGCAAAAGTAAAAGCCAACACAAAATAAACATTCCAAACCAAATTTATAAACCAAACCAGGCCATATTGCATACACATGTCAACTATTAACAGTTATACATTCCCTTAGTGTCTTTCTTCCATGTACCTTTGCCTGTCCTAGTGCTCTTATGCAGTGCTACCCCAGTGGCTGGTGGAATGCTGCCGACTTGGGAAGACTGCAGATGGTGTGGGAGGTCACCTTGAGCAGTTCTGGGCCTAGACGGCCTGGCTTCAGACTGCACCATCTCGGCGTGGACAGCTACAGGCTGGCTGACAGGCAACAGCAAGGGCACTGGTGGAGTGGCAGGGGTGGGAGGATGAATGCTATCTTGAGAGAGGACAGCAGGTTTGTGCTCCAGAGCCACTGCCACTCCCCCGGTGCGACGGATCAGCAACCCTAGTAATCTGCTGGAGGACAGATTGCTGTGACATTTTGCAAGCCCCTTTGAATACTGGTATCCTCAGCCATGATGGCAGCCATCTGAGTTTGCATGTCAGCAAGCTGAGTCTCCATGAGAGCAGTCTGATCTTGTATGTCAAAAGTCTGAATTTCCGTGCAGCACCCACACATTGCGTGGCTTCTGCTTATGCTGCAATGGAAGCTGAGACATCGGCCATCAGACACTGCATCATGATTGGGTGTGTTAATGGAGTTGGCCATCACACTGGAAAGGTTGGGCTTTAAGCTCTGCGCAAAGCACAGTGCCAAGTTGGTGCTGTACTCCTCCATGCTCCTTAACATTGCATGCAAGAATTCTGGCAGGGCTGCCAATGCACCAAGCATTTCACTGTGCATACCTACCAGCCTTCTTCTGTAGTCCATCCCATCAAAGTGTTCATAAGTCCTCTGGAGCAGAACACGTGTGTGAGCTCACTCTCTGGGGAGCTGGCACCTGCGCTACCCTTTCCCCCTGCCCTGGATAAAGGCCCCTGTTGTCCGGTGTCTCACCACGAGCAGATCCCGCCTCTCAGCAATCCACTAAATTATGCACAGTATCAGTATCTGCTAGTGGCTGTGAGTGTGAAATTGAGTGACGATGTTTCTTCTTCATCATTGTCTTCCTGCTCTTCCACCTGTTGTTCATTCACCACTGCCCAGGCAGGTTGCCATTTTTGGGTATCTGAAAGGATAAAGGCACAAGGGTAGGGTTGTGCTGAGGGGAGGGGGGAAAGTAAGAGGTGCATGCTTACACCATCTGCAGCTTGTAAATCAGAAGAGATTGTGGGATGAGGGATAAGTGGGATGTGAGAAGGAGAATTAGGTATGAGGTTACCATCATCTTCGATGATTTCAGCCTCACTGTTGGCCATGGCCACAGTGATGGCCATTCCAATGATGATGACCACCAGCTCCTCCATCAGGATAAGGACATGCAGCTGTGCCTGTTAGCTCCTGCTGCCTCCGGTTATGCGCCAACCTGTCCTGCAAGAGAGTGTCAGTGAGTGTGGTGCAATCTGTTTGGGTGATGTGCCTGTCATGGTTAAATAGCTGGCAGTGTGTGCCAGCTGTGAGTTGTGGGTATGAGGCTTGCAGTAGTGGTAAGTGAGGGTGAGGTGAAGCTATGAATAAGAGATATGAGTCGAGACTGACAGATATTGTTGGCAGGTGAATGATGGGGGTATGGTGCATTGAGCAGTGTGTGAGACTAGTGGTGCAGTTGGTAGGATGTGGTATTTGAAGATGAATTCATTGACCTTGACCACTTTTGTAAGCGCATTTAACTTCTTCCTGCACTGCATCCAGGTCCTCGAGCACTCCTCGCATTGACTGCCATGGCTGTCTTCGCAGAGTTTGTCTGGCGGGCCTCCTGGGGATAAGAAAACCTCTCTCCTCCAAAACTTCCAGTGCAGCATGAGAGTACCTTGGGGCATGCTCTCTCCCCTCTGTTGTGCCATAATTCACTCTTCTTCATGCTCAGACTCTTCCACAAACAAATCCAGCACCTCCTGCAGTCATAATGTGCCTCCCCTTTAAGAGATGTAGGCTGGCTTTAAGTGGTGCTAGGTTTGCACAATCTTGGACCCCCTGCTGAGGCATGCAGCACCTCAACAGTGCAGTTAGTGCTGGCTGCATGCAGCAATCATTCAATTAGCAGGCAGCACAAAAGGTTAGTATGCAGGTTCAGCAAGTGATCAGGAAGGCCAATGCTATCTTGGCCTTTATTGCAAGGGGATGGAGTATAAAAGCAGGGAAGTCTTGCTACAGCTATATAAGGTATTGGTGAGGCCACACCTGGAGTCCTGCGTGCAATTTTGGTTTCCACATTTACGAAAGGATATACTTGCTTTGGAGGCAGTTCAGAGATGGTTCACTAGGTTGATTCCGGGGATGAGGGAGTTGATTTAATGAGGAAAGGTTGAGTAGGTTAGGCCTCTACTCATTGGAATTCAGAAGAATGAGTGGTGATCTTATCAAAACGTATAAGATTATGAGGGGGCTTGACAAGGTGGATGCAGAGAGGATGTTTCCACTGATAGGGGAGACTAGAACTAGAGGGCATAATCTTAGAATAAGGGGCCACCCATTTAAAACTGAGATGAGGAGAAATTTCTTCTCTCAGAGGGTTGTGGATCTGTGGAATTCGCTGCCTCAGAGAGCTGTGGAAGTTGGGACATTGAATAAATTTAAGACAGAAATAGACAGTTTCTTAAACGATAAGGGAATAAGGGGTTATGGAGAGCGGGCAGGGAAGTGGACCTGAGTCCATGATCGGATCAACCATGATCGTATTAAATGGTGGAGCAGGTGGGAGAGGCCGTATGGCCTACTCCTGCTCTTATTTCTTATGTTCTTAAAGTTGGCGTGCTGCCTGTATTGGAAGCAACGGGTGCAGTTTAATCATGCATCGCGACCCCATGCCTATTTTTGGGGATAATTAATTTTGCTCCTTATAACTCGCAACAGCTGACTTAGTTGAAATGTTGTAGGCAAACTGGCAACCCAGATTCCCTGGGGGTTTATTGACCACCACATCCTGAAGGGTGGAAGATGCCCGTGCATGAATTTTTTTTAACGTGTGGTGGCTGTTGCACACCAGCCACCACACGGGCTTGACAGAGCTAGGTCTTGGTCCAGTGGCAAGGAATAATCAAGACAACTGGAGACCAGCTCTGCTGCGCGGACCGAGTGTGCATACATATCACAGTATGGGCTGGCCCGTGCTGTCCCTCGCCTCCTCTGGGCCCCGATTACATCCTTCTACGAACTCTTGCCGCTCCTTCGCCTTGACCTCGCCGCTCCTGCTGTACCTACCCGTACTGCAATCAGCCGTCGTCCTCCTGCAGCAGCACGCGCTGCTCTCTGAAGTGGCATGCCGCCGCACATTGCTCCCTCTAATGGCCCCGGCCTGCTTTCCTATTCAGTTTCTTTTTACCATTGCCGGTTACTGTGTGTTGTTTGGGAGGTGCCAGAGAAAGGGAAGACTTCCGACTAACTGAATCCAGACATCAATGCCTTTCAGCTTTCAATGGTTCTAAAAATAGGGATGGGAGGAGGGGAGGGGGGGAACACTGACGTTAGGAGGATGCATATTGGAGCAGTGAGCTGGGTGCACTGTGATGACTGGTTAAGGAAACACGCCGAATCGACTAGATCTGCTGGTTTTGAGTGTTTCATCTTTAAGTAGCTTAATATTGAATGTTGTTTGGCACGCTGGCTTTGTTTGATTCATTTGGTTTCGGTAGCCTTGTGTTATCCACTTTAATCTAGAGGATTACAGATTCGAGCATTAGATTGAACAGTCAGGGACGAAAAACACTTCCCAATGTTACTCACTAATGGTAAGTTGCCCATTCCATCAAGTTTCCCCATAAGGTTGCTGTTACGCCGCGAACACGACTCTGTTGATAAAATAGTTGTTTGGCATCCCACGTACATCAGCTCAAGAAAAATACATAGGCCACAAACATCCGGAGAATAAGTAGGCATTTTTGCTCCAGAGTCTGTTGCGAGGGGGGGCAGATTATAGGTTGGAACCCGGATCTGGCAGAGTTCCGCCTCTTTCCGACCCCTTTGGAATTCCAGTACTTCTGGCGCAGGGCTTATAGGCCTACTCAGTTGTGGGTGGGCATATTATAATGCAATGGAAGGGGCGGGGGATATCATACAATGTATTTACCTCATTTATGACCTAAACAAGGCTGGATGACTGGGGAATGGATACATTCCAAAACTCTAATGTTCTTGGTGACTCTGAGTGTATTTAGGGTGATAATTATGTAATTGTTAAGCTATGATTCACTAGTCAATGTCTATTGTAATGTCTATTGATTCACTATTCAATTTCCAAATGCATTTGTACATGGGAATTCAAGACCAAGTGCGGTGCTCAGCTCAAGTAGGGTTAGTGACCAGGATGATAATTGGACCAAGGCATGGAGAGGGAAGTGGGAGTGGGAAAAGGAAGAGGGGGAGGGGAAATAAGGTAGTGAGATCAGAAAGAGAAAATAGGAGCAGGAAGAGTGGGGGGGTGGCCGTGGGGGAAGGGACTCATGGTCTCCTGGAATGGTTTTGATCACCTGAGGAGGTCGAATAAGAATTTCCCCCCCAAATTTCCCCCTTATTGGCCCTGGGTTTTTTAGAGGGGGGTTTTGTCTCTCCCAGGAGATTACATACATATGGGGGGTTATGAAGGGACTTCATGGGTGTAGGGCAGGCTTTTTTGGAGCAGCCAGTCTTTCTGCCCCTCATTTCCTTGTGTTCATATGTAATTCCCAGTGTAGGGATCCCTACCCCTGGCTCCACTCCTGGTAACATTTGCCATGTAATGGGACAGGAGGGGGTTACGCCCCTTACAAGGGAAGTGGTAAATTCTGAAAACAGCAAGAGACCTGACCCAACTGGGTCTAATTTTTGTGGGGCTTCTGCCAGTCTCCTGCCAAAGTAAAGGTAGGAGGCAGGCAGACCACCTAGAATTTTGGCCCTAAGTACATTTTATACAACACGAGTGTTTGCACCCACCTCTCGTACTGAAAACCATAAGTTAATTACATCTTGTCTTCACATTTTACCAAAACAATCACAAGGAAAGTAGAGATACAATATGCCCAAAGGGGCTGAATGATAACATTGTCAACTATCCTGCCATAACCACCGACTAATTATATCAAACAACAGGTAAGAAGGAGGCGTGAGTTGCTCCTGTTTTTTTGGAGCAACTGGTTTAGAATGGAGTATCTTAGAAATTTTAATTCTCGGCATTTAGTTTGCTCCAGTTCTAGTCAGTTAGAACAGTTTCACTTTGGAACAAAATTTTTTTTTCCAAAAGGGGGCGTGTCCGGCCACTTACGCCTGTTTTCAAAGTTTAGGCAGTAAAAACTTACTCCAAACTAACTTAGAATGGAGTAAGTGAAGATTTTTGTACGCTCGAAAAAACCTTGTCTACACTTTAGAAAATCAGGCGTAGTTTACAAATTAGGCGTAGGGAATGGGGGGGGGGTTTAAAGGGAAGTCTACAAACATTAAACACTTCAGTTTTACAAATAAAGAGCCATCATCAATAATAAATGATAAATACATCAATAAATCAACCAATAAATCAATCAAAAAAAATTAATAAAAAATAATTTTTTAAAAAATCAATAAATAAAACATCTGCTACTTACCGACTGCAGCACCAGGAGTCCTCCAACAGCGTGCTGGGACAGCCTCCCCAGTGTGTCTCTGTCAGTGTCTCTATCTCTCTGTCTGTCTGTGTGTGTGTGTCTCTCACTCTCTGTCTGTCAGTGTCTGTGTTTCTGACAGCGAGAGGATGGGGAGAAGGGGAGTGGGAGGGGGGGGGGGATAAGGGGGTGGGAGGAGGAGAGGAGGGGCGAGGAGAGAGGGGGGAGAGGGGGAGGAGAGGGGGAGGAGAGGGGGAGGAGAGGGGGGAGGAGAGAGGGGGAGAAGGGAGGTGAGAGGGGGAGAAGGGAGGGAGGGTAGGAGTGAGGAGGGCGGGAGAAAGGGGAGGAGGGAGCGACGGTAGGAGTGAGGAGGGAGGGAGTGAGGAGGGAGGGAGGGAAGGAGAGAGGCGGAAGGGAGGGAAGGAGAGAGGGGGAGAAGGGAGAGAGGAGGGAGGGAGGGAGAGAGAGAGGAGGGAGGGAAGGGAGCGAAGGAGGCTGAACGGCCGGGCCCAAGACTTCGGGCTGGATTTACAGGTAGGTGGCGTCGGGTCTCGGGGGGGGTCCGGGGGGTGGGGGAAGAGTCGCGGAGGTCCGTGGGGGAGAGAGAGTCGCGGAGGTCCATGGGGGAAAAAGTCGCGGAGGTCCGGGGGGGGGGGGGGGGGGGGGGGGGGGGGGCGTGCGGTGGTTGGGTCGGGTCGGGGGTGGGAGCGGAGGTCGGGTCGTGTTGGGGGGGGGGGGGTGGCAGGGGGAAGCAGAGGTCGAGTCGTGGGGGGGAGAGTGGGGGGTCGGGTCGGGTGGGAGGAGCCTTAAGCACGCAGCCCCAGTGAGGCCATTCAGCCAGGGCTAGGGGCTGCGTGCTTCGGGCCCCTCCCACAGTTTTGGGCGCCTGGAGCTACTGCACATGCGCGCCCTCTGTAGCGCGCATGTGCAGAGGTCCCGGCACTGTTTTCGGCGCAGGGACCTGGCTCCGCCCCCAACAGCTCGTGCTGCGCCGCGCCCAGCTCCAGAGGGCCTGCAGGGAGCCAGAGAATAGGTAAGTTTTTTTTAGGCGCACTTTGTGGCGCGAAAAATGGGCGTCCAGGTCCGGGCTGCGCCGTTTTAGGCGCGGCCCGAAACTTGGGCCCTATGTGCTGAATCAAAATTTAAGCTTTATTATCAAAAAGTCCATTAGAATAAATACCTGTCCTACTACTGCAGTTTTTCCAATTAAAAAAAACTGAAACTCAAAAAAAATGTCCATTACCCTTGCTGGGTTTACAATAGTAATCTAACCAAGAGCAATTGTCAAACCAGCAGTGCAAACCCATTATTGTCGAGTTGGAATACCCAGCACCCATTGTGAAAATAGCCATACAGACAGAAACAGAAGCATTAGCATCGAACATTGTTATGCATTTGCCACCTGCAGCCATCTTGAGGTAAAATTAAGACCCAAGTCTGCTAGGATTAGGAGTGGAAGAAGCCCAAAAATAGAAAAGTAAACTGGAAAGAAAAGTTCGCAAAAAAAGGCAAAGAAGAGGAAAGAAAATAAAAATGAGAGCGTGAGAAAGATAAGGCTAGAAATGATCTTTGCTGTATCACCATTTGTGCATTCATGTGACATTCCTTTGTCTGTTATTTTAGCACAGGCAATTATTTATTAATTTTAAATGGTTTCATGTCTTTCCTAAAATAGCATATGAATGTACTAACCACTCACCTACTAATAACAGCAACAGTAATTTCTAGGTTAATTTGACTAAAAACAATTAGCAGCACTCATAATTTATTGTTCGTCCTCAGTCAGTCCACTGTTATTAATTTAGTGTTCCAGTGCCCTGGAGAGTTTCGATTCATGATACAGCACTGGTTCATTTGACACCACTATACTAATAACGTATCAAAAGAGAACTTAAAGATATATAACATTTACCTCTTTAGGAGAAAGTATTGAAATAAAGTCTTCATATATCATCTGTGCTTTGTCCTCAATAATGCTTTTGCTTGCTTCATTTTTGAGATCCTCACATGCTAGCCAAAAGAGCATATTTTCTTCACTGTATTCAGTTCGTAAGAATTCTCTGAAGATATTTCTGCCTGCAGGAGTTTTCATTAGCTTGTCAAAGGATTGAGCCCATGAGTGCACTTCTTCTGCTGTTGGCTTTTCACTGTGTATAGCATAATTAGTGAAAACAATGTGAGTGCTAACATGACAAATTAAAAATCTGTCTTATTGGACTAGTGTCAGATTTCATTAACATCATGATCTAATTAACCCACAACAGCAGAGATCCACATCTTTGATTTCAATAAGAACTAGTATATTTTTGCCATTTATGACAATGCATTATGCTATCATATAAAATACATATTGGCCTGGAATTTCCTGGAAAGATTTAGCATAAGTATGGCATTGTACTGTTTTTTTCCCTCCAAGGATATTTATTTGCAACTAATCTTTGCTGGTTGTACACCATAATATTGCTATGCATGAATTTCCTTGATTGTTTGCACCATTCTCTAGATCCATCCATCAAAATGCTCCACAGACTACTTAAATAGCTCCACCCAGTGCAAACAACCAGTAAGTTTCCTGGATTTAAGTGATTAATGCGCTGCTGTAAACTTACGTCCAAAAATCTAGGCGTAGCATTGCCCCAAATCACCTGATATTGGTGTAACTGAGATTTCTGGAGTTTGATGGTGAATTTCTTAGCATCTTTTTAGTGTTTCTTACTGTGGCCTGCACTATAGCTAACCCAAATGCTATCAGTCCCGGCTTTTACATTCTGGCGTAGGCTTCTGTTGACATTATCGGTGCAGAAACTGGTATAAATTTCAGCACAATTTTTGCATAAGTGTGATCCAGGAATTTTCACTCCATTACATAAGAATTATGCTCTTTAGAATAAGAATTCACCTGGTTGCTATGTGTAACAACATCATAATAGTATTTATGAACTGTCCATTGCTAATACGTTCTAAGAGAACATGCTTACAATTTTTCTTGCACTCCTGGAGGGGAATCTTCAGAAATGTACTTATGATGTCACTACACATGGTTACCAGAGAAATGCTTACCTCCATATTTTTCATTGTGCTTTTGTGCTTTCCAAAAAATGAGGCAAGAATTATATTTTAGAAATAAAAAAATGATTATTTCTTGACTGTTTCAAGTAGTTTGTTATTTCCATAGAATTATGTTAGGGCAGTTCTAACGCAAACCAATTAGTCACAATGACTCATCGGCAAAGAATGTAAAGGTCAGTTAACAATGTTTCAGTGATTATATAGTTATATATCTGTGGAGAACAACAAAGGGAAATAACCTAAGAATATATCAATCGTAATATGATTTGTGCATTTATGCAATGTGTGATAATCAAAGGGATGACTGTTAAATTGATGTTTGGCTATATCACTTTTTTATATGGAATAATGAATGGCCAGGGATGTATTATTAATGAGCTGATGGTCACCAGTTGTTTGGGAGCTGGTAAATACAATGCAAAGCTGATTGCATGTTAGTGTAAATTGGGTGTTAAAACGGTACCGAAGGTAAGCAGAACGTGACAACCTCCTCCAAGGAGTTTCATTTTCTTTTGTTCTAGTGTCAAATCGAGCTCTGATTCAGGTTGGCATTTACACAATTTATTAACTGAAGAGTGGTGCAATGTGAAACCACTTTAATTGTAGTATGAAAGCACTCAGAGCTCAATTTGTGCCCTTCTGCTATTTTATACAATGCACAGAACATCCTTGTTTTAGGCAAATTCATTTTACTTGAGAGTTGAGTCTGGAATTTGTTCTTGCTGGCAGTAACTTGTTTTGTCACACTTTGGATATTTTCCAGCATTCTGTAATACCAATCTTCAAATGTTTTGTTGTCACAAGGTACAGCAGAACTTCAGTCATGTGCACCCCCATTATATGAATTCCTGCTTATAGCAAAGGATTTTCACAACTAATGAAAGACTAGTAGAAATTGGGATTGCATACATTTTCTGTCACTCATTATTCAGTTCCTGACAGAAAAATCAGACGATGCCGAACTGATCTGAGACTTGCAGCTCCTACAAACATTAAGCTCATGACTCCAGCCATTGGACCTGCTGCGGTTCCAATATAGCTGCTTAACAGTCTTTCTTTTATGCTAACCGCCGCCTCCCAGCTAAAGAAGTGAGCTCAAAAGATCGTATGCACTCTTCTCCAGCAATCCTCTCAGCAGCCTCTGCAGTGCTGATCTCAATGGAGCTGCTGACATTAAAATCGATATGGAGCTTGTTTGTTGGGCTCTTGTGCTGATGAGGAGTTACCACTAATTCAACATGTATTCTACACATCAGCATGACAGCATGTTCTTGATTTTAAAACTGGCAGCTCTGTCGCACTGATCTCACCAACTTTGGAGGGGAGTACATGCTGCCTTCCATGCTCACTTTTAGTGGGCTGTGGTTACTGTTAGTATTTTGGTCAGCTCTCTTGCATTTGTGGTCTAGCACCTTGAGTTCTGAATGGGTGCATAGGGGTGTTCTGAATTGACAGATCAGCTGGTAAGATGGGGGGGGGGTGCAATTAAGTTGATTACGGCAATAAAATTAATAATTCATTGAATAAACAAATATAATTTGTGGCACAGGTTAAACTGCACAGAAGTCCAGTACACGAGAGGTTCACATAAGATGAGCACGCTTTTGGAAGGGCGTGGAAGTGGGGTGGATGGAACCAATTTGATTTTCTTTTTAAATTAAACCAACTTAACCAAAATAGGAGAGAAGAGGACATTAATCGCCAAGGACTAAATAGAGTTATAAAACAGGAGTGTAAAAATATGGTTAAAATAAAAGTGAAAGGAACTGCTATTAAAAATTAGTACATTGTCTCTACAGTGATGCACACAGTGTCTGTAATAAAACAGGAGAGCTGGAGGCAATCCTGCAATGGGAGGAACCAGACCGAGGGATTATTGAGGCATGGCTACAGAAAAATTAGGACTGGAAATTAAACATTGCAGGGTATAACATATTTAGAAAAGATAGAGAGGGAAAAAGGGGAGGTGGAGTAGCTGTGCTTCTCAGGGATAACATAATGGCAGTAGAAAAAAGTGACGCAACTATCAGCAAGACAAAAATAGAATCCATGTGGATAAAGATAAAAGATAATAAAGGATCAATCAATAGAGTAGTCTACAGACCACTTAATAGTGGAAGGGAGGTGGAGGAAAATATATGCCAACAAATTCAGGAACTGTCAAAAAATATAGGATAATAATCATTGGGCATTTCAACTACCCCGATATTAATTGAACAGAAGAGGTAGGTAAAGGGGATAAGGGAGTTCCTACAATGTGTATAGGACTCCTTTCTAACCCAATATGTAAACACCCAACAAGGGAGGATTCTCTATTGGATCTACTAATGGGGAATGAACCAGAGCAGATAAGAGAAGAAAAGATAGGGGAACATCTAGGCAATAGTGACTATAATATAATACGCTTTAAGATAATAATTGAGAAGAACGTAAATATGATGAAGACCAGGGTAACAGATTGTAGAAAAACTGATTTTGAGGGGCTGAGAACAGAACTTGGGAAAATAAAATGGACAAAAATATTGGCAAAAAATGATGTAGAACAGCAATCGGAAACATTTAAAATGGTGTTCAACAGAGTCCATGAAAAATATATTCAGCAAAAAAAAACTAAACACTAATGAGAAACCATAGATGAATAAAGCCATAAGGAGGGTAAAGAAAGAAGCTTACATTAAGTACTTGGACAGCAGGGAAAAGCATGATCAGGGAAAATACCAAGAGATTAGGGCTTAGAAATTGACCTCCTTAGCGCCTCCCATTATCGCCTCTGGGGAGGTTTGCGGCGGTGGTGTGGAGTTGTGCCCCGATCTGCTTCGCCCAGAGATTGTGACGTCATTGAACATAAGTACATAAGAAATAAGATCATGTCTAATCTGATCATGGACTCAGCTCCACTTCCCCACCCGCTCCCCATAACCCGTTTATTCCCTTTTTGTTTAGGAAACTGTCTATTTCTGTCAAATTTATTCAATGTCCCAGCATCCACAGCTCTCTGAGGCAGTGAATTCCACAGATTTACAACCCTCTGGGAGAAGACATTTCTCCTCATCTCTGTTTTAAATGGGCGGCCCCTTATTCTAAGATCGTGCCCTTTAGTCTCCCCTATCAGTGGAAACATCCTCTCTGCATCCACCTTGTCAAGCCCCCTCATAATCTTATACGTTTCGATAAGATCCCTCTCATTCTTCTGAATTCCAATGAGTAGAGGCCGAATCCAAGTCAACCCCCTCATTCTCGGAATCAACCTAGTGAACCTTCTCTGAACTGCCTCCAAACCAAGTATATCCTTTTGTAAATATGGAGACCAAAATTGCATGCAGGACTCCAGGTGTGGCCTCACCAATACCTTATATAGCTGTAGCAGGACTTCCCTGCTTTTATACTCCATCCCCTTGCAATAAAGGCCAAGATAGCATTGGCCTTCCTGATCACTTGCTGTACCTGCATACTATCCTTTTGTGCTTCATGCACAAGTATAGTCAGGTCCCGCTGTACTGCGGCACTTTGCAATCTTTCTCCATTTAAATAATAACTTGCTCTTTGATTTTTTTCTGCCAAAGTGCACGACCTCACACTTTCCAAATTTTTGCCCACTCACTTAGCCTGTCTATGTCCTTTTGCAGACTTTTTGTGTCCTCCTCACACATTGCTTTTCCTCCCATCTTTGTATCAGCAGCAAACTTGGCTACTTTACACTCAATCCCTTCTTCCAAGTCGTTAATATAGATTGTAAATAGTTGAGGTCCCAGCACTGATCCCTGCGGCACCCCACTAGTTACTGATTGCCAACCAGAGAATGAACCATTTATTCCCGACTCTCTGTTTTCTGTTAGTTAGCCAATCCTGTATCCATGCTAATATATTACCCTCAACCCTGTGAACTTTTATCTTCTGCAGTAACCTTTTATGTGGCACCTTGTCAAATGCCTTCTGCAAGTCCAAATACACCACATCCACTGGTTCCCCTTTATCCACACTGTTCATTACATCCTCAAAGAATTCCAGCAAATTTGTTAAACATGACTTCCCCTTCATAAATCCATGCTGACTCTGCCTGACCGAATTTTGCTTTTCCAAATGTCCTGTTACTGTTTCTTTAATAATGGACTCCAACATTTTCCCAACCACAGATGTTAGGCTAACTGGTTTATAGTTTCCTGCTTTTTGTCTGCCTCCTTTTTTAAATAGGGGCGTTACATTTTCTGTTTTCCAATCTGCTGGGACCTCCCCAGAATCCAGGGAATTTTGGTAAATTACAACCAATGCATCCACAATCCCTGCTACTACTTCTCTTAAGACCCTAGGATGCAAGCCATCAGGTCCAGGGGATTTATCTGCCTTTAGTCCCATTATCTTACTGAGTACCAGCTCCTTAGTGATTGTGATTGTGTTAAGTCCCTCCTCCCCTACAGCCCCTAGACTATCCATTATCGGAATATTGCTGTGTGCATTGCCCCGGTAGCACCCCGAACTTCGGTTCCATCTCTTGCAACTGTTGGAGGCGTTCAGCGGGAGGACGGGCGCTTCAGGGGCGATGCTTAAAGGTGAGGTGCTCTCTCTCAATGTTATTCGATGCTTTTTGCCTGCGATCGATCAGCCCAGCACTCTGCTGCAGTATATCGGGCTGATCAGGCCAGATCTCAGCTACTGCCGGGGAGCAAGTCAGTTTTTCCCTTAGAGCCTGCAGTAATGGCCCTTCCCTTTAAGGGAGGGAAAGAGCCTTCCAACGCGGTAGTGCTGCACACCTACCACCCCGCCTGCTGTCTGTTGCGCTCTAGGAAGGAAGTGGAGTAATTGACTTAGCATTCCACTTCGTTCCTGGAGTGCAAATGGCAAATTTTTTTAAATAAAAAAAATTAACACCTGGTGCTAATTTTTTCAACTTTTAAAAGTTAGCGGCCCAATAAGGGGCGCTGTCGAATTTCTCCCCCGAAGAGAGAAGTCAAAAATCCAATTAGGAAGGCAAAGTGGAACTATGCAATTAAATTATCAAGGAACATAAAGCAAAATAGTAAAATATTTTACAGACACATAAATTAAAAAAAGTAGTCAGGATGGAAATAGGGCCACTAATGGATAAGCAGGATAATACCACTAACAGCAATTGAGAGATGGCAGAAATATTAAATAATTACTTTGCTTCAGTATTTACCAGGGAGATAGAACAGTAGACATGACATTGGATGATGAGATTAGTAATGAAATAACTGTATTTAAAATAAAAAGATATTAAATATAAAAATATATTAAATAAACAAATCAAACTCAAAGAGAGAACAAACACCTGGTCTGGACTGATTATATCCACGCATGTTAAAAGAATCTAGGGCAGAGGCAACTACACATATTTAGTAATTTGTTAGAAACGGGTGTGGTGCTAGAGGACTGGTGGATAGCTAACATAATACCTATATTTAAGAAGGAAGGCAGAACACGTCCAGGGAACTATAGACCAGTCGGCTTAACATTGGTAGTAGGAAACATATTGGAATCACTACTAAAGGATAAAATAGAAGAACATCTAGAAAGAAGAAATATAATAATGAATAGTCAGCATGGATTTCGAAGGGGACGGTCTAAATTGACCAAACTCAATTAATTTTTTGAAGAGGTAAGAGAGAGAGTCGACAAGGGTAATGTAGTAGAAGTAATTTACCTAGATTTTCAAAAGGCCTTTGATAAGGTATCCCATAATAGACTAGTGAGTAAGGTCATAGAATGTGGAGTCAAGGGACAAGTAGCAGAATGGATAGCTAGCTGGCTTCAAGACAGAAAGCAGAGAGTAGGGGTAAAGGGTAGCTATTCACAGTAGCAGAAAGTGGGTACTGGTGTTCCACAAGGATCAGTGCTGGAACCACTTTGTTCACAATTTATAATAATGATTTGGACTTCGGAATCAAAAACACAATTCCTAAATTTGCGGATGACACCAAATTGGGGGGATAGTCAATACTGAGGAGGACTGCAACAAATTACAAGAAGACATTAATAAACATGCAGAATGGGTATACAAATGGCAAATTAATTTCAAAATAGATAAATGTGAGGTATTACATTTTAGTTAGAAGAATAATGAGGTCACTTATTATTTGGGGAGTGAGAGTCTTGGTGGGATAGAGGAGTATATTTTGTAGTCTCTTGAACACTCTCAGTTCAACTTAACTATATTTACTTGGGAGATCTCAGACAGCAATGTAGAGGTTAAAATGGTATTCCTTCACAGACGCTCTCTCTCAATACAACCCCCTATACCTCCTAGCTAGAGGGCTCTATACATTATCTTGTTATATCTTTCACCTAAAAAACAAAAATGAATTAAAATTAGCTTCACTATAAACTGGTAATTAACCTCAAGATTATATGTAGTAAACAACTACAAGTTTAACAAACAACAACAAAACTTTGTCTTATTGATTCTTTAGCCAAGTGTTGCATGTTTCACACTTTGAAACATAGTCCTTTATATCCTTGTTCAGTTCTGACCAGTAAACGGATTCTCTGGCACGTCAAAGAGTGCTTTCAACGCCACTGTGAGCAGCATGAAGTCGCTGATGAATGTCGGATCTCAGGGATTTTGGTATGACACAGCGATAGCCTTTGAAAACTATGCCATTCTGTGCTGTGAGTTCATCACGAACTTTGAAGTATGCATGCTTCAGGCGGGCATTCATGTGTCATTTCTGGCCATCCCGTTGTGATTTGTTGTATGACCAGTTGTAGTGTGGAGTCGCTTGCAATTGCGCGTTGTATGGTAGTCAGTCCTTGTTTGGAGAGTGGAAGAATGTCCACCATGTGGATGCATTTCACTGCAATTTCTGTCGGTGATCTCTCCATGTTTTCGAGGTACACGCAAGAGGGCGTCTGTTAGGTACATTTCTTTTCCTGGTTGGTACTTTATTTCAACGTTATATTGGTTGAGCCGAATGAGCAGACATTTTAATCGATTGGGTGCTGCAGATAACAGCTTGTGTCATATAGCAACCAAAGGCTTATGGTCTGTCCATAGCGTGATCTTGTGATCATATACATACTGATGGTTTCGTTCCATTCAAAGACTTGAGCAAGCAGCTCCTTTTTGATTTGAGAGTATCGCGTTTCTGCTGGAGTGAGCGCTCGGCTCACGGATGCAATTGGTTGTCCTTGTTGCAGAAGGATGAACCCAAGACCCTTGCTCAAAGCATCTCCTTGACCTTTGGTTGCAAGTTGGTGGTTAAAGTACCCGAGCACCGGAGAATCTGTCACGCGTTGTTTGATAGCTTCAAACGCTTTGTCTTGTTCTTCAGTCCATTTCCAGACCATGTCTTTATGAGTAAGCGTCGCAGAGGCTCACTGAGTTCCAAGATCTGGCAAGAATTTTGCAAGGTACTTTGTCATGCCGACAAATCATTGTACACCTGAGACATCCTGCGGTTTTTGCATTTTGTTGATTGCGACCACTTTGCTTGGGTCAGTTTTGAGTCCATCACTAGACAGTATGTATCCCATGTATTTCACTTGGGAGCTCTTGTATTCGAACTTATCAAAGTTAAGTTTGATTTTTCGCTCTCTGCATCTCTGCATGAATTTGCGTAAGTTTGCGTCATGATCGTGATTGGCCTCTTTAAATGTCTCACCGTGTCGAGTGGTCAAAATATCATCTGCAATCTTGTAGACTCCATCTAGACCCTCGAGGTTCTGGTCTAGCTTCTGTTGGAAGATTTCCGGGGCAGGACTGATGCTGAATGGCATTCTATTATATCGATATTGTCCCCATGGAGTCTGGTAGGTCATGAGGTAGGAGGACTGTGTGTCTAGTTCACATTGCAAGAAACCCTCCTTACAATTTGCTTTTATGAAGACCTTTACATTTGACATCTGTGGCAAGATGTCATCGATCACAGGAATTGAATAGTAGCCACGTTTCAGGGCATTGTTCAGATGTTGAAGGTCGACACATACTCGTAACTTTCCATTTGTTTTTTGTACAGTCATTGGACTGGATACCCAGTCCGTCGGTTCATCAACTTTCGTGATGATTTGTCAATTTTCCAAATGATCGAGTTCCTCTTTTAGTGTTTGTTTGATCGCTATTGGCACTCATCTGGATGGCATTACAGCTGGTGTCGCTGATTCATTAAGTTCAAGATGAACTGTCCCTGGCCTCTGTTCAAGCCCCTTACGCATCCCAATACGCATTGTTGACATCAGTTTTTGTTGCTAGCGAGATGTTTGCCTTGTTTGTAGTTTGCGATCCATGTGGTTCGTTTACCACCACGATATTCTGATGCTGCACTTTTATCAGTTGTAGCTGTTGAGCAGTGCGTGAGCCAATCAGTGGTGCACTTTGGCCCTCAATGATCACAAAGAGCACAATGTACTTTTGCTTGTTCTTTGTATTTTCCAGTGGCACATTACAAGTCCCTATCACTGGAATGGTTGAATGGTTGTCATATAGTGACAGTATTGTCTTAAGATTCTTTTATCTTTAAGCCTTTTGGTAAGTATCAAGAAATAGCACATTGCATGTGGCCCCACAATCTATGTGCATTTTTACCATTTAACCTTTAATGGAGAAGGTAGCCATAATCTTGTTAGGATATTTTCAAGCTTTGTCTTTGATTAAGCAATCAACTTTACCAAGCATCTTTACAGTCATGACTTCAAAATCAGAATCAGAACTCTCTTCATATAGTGCATGAACTTATGGCTTGCCCTTATATTTAGGGTTCTGTGTAAACTTCTACTTCGATCCATTCTGCCTACACTTTTGGGAAAAGTGATTTAGTTTGCCGCAACTTGAGCAGGTCTTCCCATATGCTAGGCATTTAGTTCTTGACAGCAGATGTATTTTGCCACAATATCTGCAATGAACTCTTTGTCTGTGAATTCTTTCTTGGTGGATCGGGGTTCCTGACTGACAGCTTTGACATCTTCAGAGTCTGTTTTAGTGAGCTTCATGGATTTCATTTGCGCAACTGTGGCTTCTATAGCTTTGCAGAGCATCACACATTTATCGAGTGTTAGGCTTGATTCTTGCAACAGCCTCTTACGTAGAGTGTTATCCAATATTCCGCAGACTATGTGGTCTCTGATGAAATCATCCCTCAAATTGCCGAAATCACATGATGATGCTAGCTCTCACTTTCACGAGATATCTGTCAAACCGCTCGTCTCCTTGTACAAGGTTGTTAAACTTGTACCGTTCATAGATAATATTGGTTTTACTTTCACAGTGCTTTTCCCAGAGCTTCAAAATAATCTCAATTTCCTGCTTGTCTTCCTCTGATTTGTAGGGAAGATTATTGTGGATATCTAGGGTATTGCTGCCAATGGCAGTGATATACATTGCAACCCTAACTCTCTCTGGTTTTTCCACAATATTCGTGATAATTTCATAGCTGTTTGAATTTTTTCCAGTTGGCTTTCAAATCACCAGTCACCTGCAAGGAGGTGGGAGAGGAATGTACATGGGAGTTGGCAGCGTGGTGGTCATGATAGCTCGCTACAGTTTAGGACTTTTGAGTTTGTCACATACATGTATACAGTTCAAATACCCAGAGGACTAGAGCAAGTCTAATAGTAAAATATCATGGCCATGTAATTGTAGAAATACTTTTTCAATTGAAGCTCTACAATAATTTATGCCACTTTACTTTACTAATGCCTCTAGATTATTTTACAAGCTTATGACTTATCACACTTCAGGGATCCACGCGTGATGTGTAGGAAGCACGCTCTGCACTGCACTGCTTAATGTCGATTTCAATCAGCTCGAAAAAGTCTTACAGTTCCAATATTTCAGTTTGACGAAAGAGCGGAAGTCTCCGCTTCTGACACCATGTATTTTATAGTCTCTTGAATATTCTTAGTTCAACTTAACTCTATTTATTTGGGAGATCTGAGACAGCTATGTGGCACTTTAAAATGGCATTCCTTTACAGTCCCTCTCTCTCAATACAGCCCCCTATACCTCCTAGCTAGAAGGCACTATACATTATATTGATACCTCCTAGCTAGAAGGCACTTTATGTTATCTCTTTACAAGGCGCAAAGGGGTCTCTAAATACAAATACACATCACAAAGTAATGACACAGGTTAACAAGGCTATTAAAAATGCAAACAAAGCACTAGGATTTGTTTCTGGAGGGACCGAATTGAAAAGTAGTGTGAAGTTATGCAAAATTTGTATCAAATCTTGGTTAGACCACACTTGGAATACAGCGTACAATTCTGGTCACCATATTATAAAAAGGATATAGAGGCACTGGAGAGAGTGCAGATAAGATTTACAAGGATGATACCAGAAATGCAAGCGTATACCTATCAGGGAAGGATGAATAAGCTGGGTCTCTTTTCTCTTGAAAAAAGATTGATGGGTGACCTAATAGATGTCTTTAAGATTGTAAAAGTTTTTTTTTTATTCTTCATGAGATGTGGGCATGCCTTTGAGAAGATGATGGTGAGCCGCTGCCTTGAACTGCTGCAGTCCCTGTGGTAAAGGTACGCCCACAGTGCTGTAAGGGAGGGAGTTCCAGAATTTTGACCCAGCGACAATGAAGGAATGGCGATATACTTCCAAGTCAGGATGGTGTGTGACTTGAAGGGGAACGTGGAGGTGGTGGTGTTCCCATGCGCCTGCTGCCTTTGTCCTTCTAGGTGGCAGAGGTCGAAGGGTTTAGGAGGTGCTGTCGAAGAAGCCTTGATGAGTTACTGCAGTGCATCTTGTAGAAGGTACACACTGCAGCCATGATACGTCGGTCATTGGAGGGAATGAATGTTTAAGGTGGTGGTTAGGGTGTCAATTAAGCAGATTGCTTTGTACTGGATGGTGTTGAGCTTCTTGTGTTGTTGGAGCTGCACAGGCAAGTGGAGAATATTCCATCACACTCCTGACTTGTGCCTTGTAGATGGCGGAAAGACTTTGGGGAGTCAGGAGGTGAGACACTCACTGCAGAATACCCAAACTCTGACCTGCTCTTGTTGCCATAGTATTTATGTGGCTAGACCAGTTAAGGTTCTGGTCAATGGTGACCCCCAGGATGTTGATGGTGGGGGATTTGGCGATGGTAATGCCGTTAAATATCAAGGAGTGGTGCTTAGACTCTCGTTTGTTGGAGATAGTCATTGCCTGGCCCTTGTGTGGCGCGAATGTTACTTGCCACTTATCAGCGCAAGCCTGAATGCGGACATGGACTGCTCCATTATCTGAGGAGTTATGAATGGCACTGTGCAATCTTCAGCGAACATCCCCACTTCTGACCTTATGATGGCGGGAAGATCATTGATGAAGCAGCTGAAGATGGTTGGGCCTAGGACACTGCCCTAAGGAACTCCTGTAGCAATGTCCAGGGACTGTGATGATTGACCTCCAATGACTATAATCATTTTCCTTTGTGTTAGGTATGACTCCAACCAGCGGAGAGTTTTCCCCCCCGATTCCCATTGAATTCAATTTTACTAGGGCTCATTGATGCCACACTCAGTCAAATACTGCCTTGATGTCAAGGGCAGTCACTCTCACCTCACCTCTGGAATTTAGCTTTTTTGTCCATGTTTGGACCAAGGCTGTAATGAGGTCTAGAGCCGAGTGGTCCTGGCAGAATCCAAACTGGGCATTGGAGCAGATTATTGGTGAGTAAGTGCCGCTTGATAGCACTGTTGACAACATGTTCCATCACTTTGCTGGATTGAGAGTGGACTGACGGGGCAGTAATTGGCTGGATTGGATTTGTCCTACTTTTTGTGGACAGGACATACCTGGGCTGCTTTCCACATTGTCGGAGAGATGCCAGTATTGTAGCTGTACTGGAACAAGTTGATTAGAGGCTACCTCGATAGAGTAGATAGAGAGAGAGTGTTTCCTCTTGTGGGGAAGAGCATAACTAGAGGCCAACAATATAAGATAGTCACCAAGAAATCAAAAGAAACTTCTTTACCCAACGAGTGGTGAGAATGTGGAACTCGCTACCTCAAGGTGTAGTTGAGGCAAATCGTATAGATGCATTTAAGAGGAGGCTAAATAAGCATATGAGGGAGAAGGGAATAGAGGGTTATGTTGATAGAATTAGATGAGTAAAAATGGGAGGAGGCTCAAGTGGAGCATAAATGCCTGCATGGAATGGTTGAGCCAAATGGCCTGTTTCTGTGCCGTATATCCTATGTAATCCTGATAGATCAACTGTTCCAATGCCAGCTGATCCTGTCAATGAGTAGAAACAGTGCTGAAGAGGACATGGTGGGTCAGTGGTGAGAAGCAGCATTGACTCTTGATTATCCATAAATTTCCACTAGCTCACCAACACTATGGTTGCAAGATCTGCTGTACGGTCATCGGTGATAGCAGGCACAGTTGTCAATAAGTCATTCGCAGTTGCCACAGGACTGGATGCTTCAAGAGATATGTTTTACTTTGTTATTGTTCAGTGGTTTGGGATTTATCATGTGCATTAAAATATACTACAGTTTCTCACTAAATGCATTACTGATGTCTGATTCAAGCTTCAAAGATGGTGGATTTATCTAATCATCAGACTGAACAGATGAGATGAACTTAACTGATGTGACAATATGTGTGCTTATAACTATGAGCAATTAATGAATTACATTGTCAAATTAAGACTAAAGCCTAGAAATTATGACACTCAAGTGTGCTTGAATGATATTCTGTTATCCATTACTTTCATAGAGGCATTAACTCATTTAAAAAAAAACTAATGCCTAGGTTGAAATAGAAAACTAAAGGAATGTCACATGATTGCATTGGGGTCATCTGTTCATATTATGAACAGTCATTTATAGGTTTCAAAGTTCTTTCTAATGCACATCCTGATATCAAAATATGTTATTTTAAAATATATGTAGGTACATTTACTTAAAGTATGCATTATATGGAGCATACTTAGTGGGAACTGCGGATTACAGAATCTATTCCATGGTGATATGGACTGGGTGTTTGTCATGATAAAGCTGATGGTACATGGTCTCTGGAAGGAGTGGGATTGATGCTGAATAGCTCTTTCTTGTTCCATTCCATGTTGTCTTCTATGATGAATTTGCAAGTACGTTATCAAGACCTTCCTTATGATTGGAATAACTTCTGTATATTAATTCAGCATTGACTTTCCTCCTTATACTACAAATAGATCTATTTTTTTTAGATTTTGTAAAAAAAATTTAGGGTATTTCCTTCCCTCTTGTCAGGTTCCTATGTACTGTGCACCATTTCCCACTCAGGAGTGGGTGGAAGTAACCTGTTCTAATGCATTTTCTAGTATTGCTCTGGAACTAGTAATCTGAGACGTACAACAGGAATCTGCTGTCAATGTACATTCTCCTAAAGAGCAAGAGTTTTAGGTAATTAAACAGCATGGGCCAACAAGGGAAGAGAGAGATAGTATAAAACTAAAATAAAGTCCTATGTAGTGAGGCTATAAATATCAATAAATTTATTAATCCTTTTTGGAAATAGTTACAATCATCAGCATGGAATATTCTTCAAAACTTGAAGGATATAAAACATTAAACTCTCAAAATATATTGTACACTTTCATGCTTCTAGCACAGAGCTTTGTGCGATGGTAATGTATGTCAAGAGTTATGATGCTAAGTTCAGTGCACCGGAAATGCATCATATGTGAATCATGTGTAAAATCAGAGCTCAGACAGCACCTAGAATTAAAACTTTCTGCTATGACTTCAGATATATGCAGCAAAAAATATCTTATGTTATTCTGTCTTACACTGACTTCTAGATCTTATACTCCATCATAGATCTGTATCTAAAAAGAAAAGAAAGACTTGCATTTATATAGCGCCTTTCAAAACCACCAGGAGGTCTCAAAGTGCTTGACAGCCAATGAAGTACTTTTAGAGTGTAGTAGTCACTGTTGTAATGTGGGAAACATTTGTTTGATTATCTATGGCAACATTTGTTGTATTTTGGGCTGAGTTTCTTATGAATTTCTTTTTCGTCCCTACTAAACATGCAGCAAAAAATTGGTAAAAAAACAACATCCAACTGGCAGGAGGTGGTCTATATTTTATGTATACTGGTGGATCTGGTCACCAAGATGCAAGGAAGACATTCAAGCAATGGAGGCAGAGAAACAACACCAGTGTCAAAGGTCTCAGTTACAAAAAAAGACTAGAGAAACGTATTTTCTTTCTAAAATGAAAACCCCATATGAGAGCTGAACTTATAGATGTTTATTAGCGAATTGTGGGGATATTACTTTAAATTAAAACAGAGAGTAGGAAAGAGAACATAGATTCAAAGTAAAAGCTAAATTTAGGACTAGTGTCAGGAAATTCTTCTTTGGACTACATGTGATCAATGTAAGGAATAGAATTCTAGAAACATAAATAGAGGCGAACACCCTGGAACCTTTATATAAAAAAAACAATGGATGCTGAAATGGAGGATATTAGGATGATTCTGCATGGATGGACTAAGATGGGATGAATGGTCTTGCTCATCCATAACTATCTTGCCATCTTTCATAGCATTGCTCATAAGTCTAAGGATGTGTTGTTTTATAAGGTCGGGGCATTAGATAAAGTACAATGTATTTAGACCACAAGGTATTCATGCAATGGAGGCAGAGAAGTGACACCAGTGTCAAAATGTCTACCTTTTAGACCACAAGATATAATTCCTGTAAATGGGGAAAAACTTGGGGTGAATTGGAGGGTTATTGCTCTTGGAAGCATCCTGAGGTCAATTATAGGGCGATTGTTTCTCTGTAGATTGACAACTAGTTCCACCTGGAGGTCAGGACAGCAGGAAATAACTGACTTTTTAAAAAATTGCTTTTTATGTGTAACAAAGTATGATAATCACAAAATGTGATGCATTCCAAACTTTCTGTTAGCAAACATACTTATGTTATAAATGTGAGTAGATTAAAGAGATTAAACATAACTTTTGTTTCATTTGTCAGCAGAAATTAATATTAAATGATATCATAACAGTAGGGTGTATCTAATAATGTATTGTAGGCCTGAACTTGCTGGAACGGTGTGTTTTGTGGCAAATGCCGCTAACTGGACAGTTTAGCTCCCCATTCATCTTATGCTATATTTATGCCGCAAATTGCTGGAACATCGATCTATTAATGGTCTAGCGAGGTTAATGACATATCAGGGACCTCGTGGACAATGCAGCCAATGGTTTACCTCACAGACCAGCCACATGGCATTATAAAAAGCTGAGGACGGGCACCATAACTCAGACTGAGGCTTGGTACGGGGAGATAAGTGAGCTGCAACTTCTGAAATCACCTTAAGTCAATTTTAAAAAGTTAATTTCAGTTTTTAAATTTTGTTTGTAAAAGTTAATTTCTTGTGTCTGTGTTTCTCCTTTTCCACCAAAATGTCACAGGGAGAACGGGAAAAAAATAATCAATTTGGGGATTGAGGACCTACATACCCTCTTGATAAGGTGAGACCGACTGCTGGGGATTGCAAGGGTGAAGGCTCTGCGCAAGGTCAGCCAGATAGCAAGGATTGAGGTGGCCGAAGTGCTGAGTGCCACTTCGGTCATCCCATGATTGGGAGACCAGTGCAAGAAAAAGTACAACTATCTAACCGGGAAAGGCAAGGTAAGAATTCTCAGGGAACCAATTCAGAACTTACAATTCTATTCTAAGTATTAGAAAACAAATGTTATCTGTCTCTGGAATTGTTAGGAATGGCTTAAGATGCAAAAGAGTTGTCCTTCCGTGGGAGACAGTTAGATGCTTTCAAGATGTGATCTGTTTGTTTTCTCAAGGCAGAACTCAAAGTCAAGTGAGTCATAAATGTTCATTATCTTATAACCCTAACTCTAACCCTAAATGCACTTTCAGAGTGGCCAGTTGATGAACTTGACAGCTTCAATCTCTGCTGAAGAAAATATTCCAATGGCTAAAAAGAAGTCTGTCAGACTTCTGACACCTCTAACTCACACAAAGCAACCCATCTAATCTTTTCCCTGTTTTCCCCTCACAGGGCAAGTTTATACATTATACATGTAAGCAAGAGAGTGCACAATGTGGAGGAGGTGACTGAGGAAGCTGAGCCTTCTCAGAGGAAGGCGGGAGAAGTGGCGTGAGCACTTCTATTCCCACACTGCATCGTGAGAGTGCTGATGGAGGGGACGCTTGACCATGACCACTTTCCTCGCTCAGCCTGCTCCTGGCCCCTCCCACTCTGTTCGAGACGCACCCGCCTCCCCACTCACAGGCAGGTGCAAAGCTGCAACCAAAATAACAAGGCCTGTGAGACTGGAGAGACACAAACTGCAGTCGGAGGCTGACCTGTCAGGCGATTGTGGATCATTGATGGGGGGAGGAAGATGTGCCCTGGTCCCCTCTGATCCAGGTTTGGTGGCGGGCCCTGCGTAAGAACGACTACGAACAGGGCTATAGTGGTCCACAACTGTGAAGGAGAATTATTCAGGAGCATCGCAGGTATCTGCGACATCTCGGATTCATCGACTGCCAGATGACACCCCTTTGTGGCAGGCTGGATATGATTACACAGAAGCTGGACAACTTTTTCCAGGAGGTTGCATGGTCAGCTCTACTGCTTCCTGAGAGCGATGTGCAGGTGCATAAAGGACGAGGGGCCTCTCTAACGCAGAGTCCACTTCCTCCTGCTCAGTCTTGCCCTCAGCTGTCCCTCAGGCATGCTTCAGACTGCACAATCAATTTTCTGTGAATAGTTTGAAATGTTTTCATATTGTTCTTGTTATTGTTGTTTACTGTTATAACATGTTATTTGGAAATTCTTGCTGTTTAAATATTTGAACAAATTTTCATTTGGAGTGTTACAGGAAATGTTTTGTACTATTTATAAAACTAACCTCTACTTTTCAATTGGCCACATCAATACAGTGTGAACACTGCTGCTTAGTTCACAGGCTGTAATGCAGACACATTCATTGTAGAATAGTTATTACTACTGTTATTTAAAGTCCTGTTACAGAAAATATTTTGCACTATTTATTAAATATACACTGCTTTTTGCTTTTTCCTGATGAGAGCTCACAGTTTTTTGTTCTCACCTGCTTTTACACTGATGTTGTTTATTGACTTGGTTATTGCACTGTTGCAGTGAATAAAAGTTCAATTGTTTCAATCTTGCCTATCCGTGTTCATACCACCTCATTCCAAGGGGAAATTGTTCAGGACTTCCTGATCCACCTCCATTCTACTGGTAGAACTTTGGGGTGGGGGTTGGGCAGAGGGCTAGGGGAGTTTGTATCATTGTCCAAATACGTGAGCCACCAGCTGTTCTCTGGCTGCTGCCACAGTGCCTTCCTCCTGAAAGCCTTCTTCTTAGTGATCATCACATTGTTGGTGATGTGGAATGTTCTCATCAGCCATACCTTGTTCCCCAGGATCCATTCACCTCCTTGTCCCTTCCTGCTGAATAAATCCAGTTGGAGTGACAAATGGCAAAGGACAAAGGCACTGTGAATGCTTCCCCAATGCCCTGCATTAACATGTAGGATCCTCAGTCGGGCATCGCAGATAATTAGTATAAGAATAGACTGCCAAAAGTGAGATTTTTTTTAAAACTGAGAACAATTTCCAGACCATAGGGGTGAGGCTCTACAGCTTTACTGGCCCCTTTGTTGACTTCCAAGGCTGAGCGTAAGGTGAAGGCCATAAATCACGTAAGTACCAAGTCATTCATGCCATTTCCAGTCTTAAATGACTGCGGCATGATTAATGGCGAATAATGGTATAAATCAAGAAAATTGGCAATCGCCATTGACTTCAATGGTAGGTTCAGCAACAAGAACAAACTTTTATCAGCTTCCAGCTGATCAGTGGAGCGGCGCAAATGTCCCGGTAAATAATGGTACAACACAACTCATGGCGTATCTCACTTACTCCATTATTTGCTGGAATTTTTACGTGTTATTAATGGCGCACGCTGTTAATGACAAAAATAACTTGTATTTATATAAATATATCATTAATATTGCACGAGTTTCCAGCAAATTCAGGTCTGGCATTTAAAACAGGATTCAAATACAAAAGTACATATTTATATTTATATTTCAGGTATATATAGTCCCTCCCTCCTCCAGAGTGTGATAATCTAAGCTCACCTTGCTTCACAGTTTTGTATGGTTTCCAATTTGATATCATAAGATGTTCTTCGGTTTCGATCATCATCTTCTCTCCTAATAAGAATACTGGAAGTTAGTATATCAAATTTAAAAAAACAAAAACGATATGTTCACTAACACTCTGGTAGGACCTTACCAAGCTGACTCATTTATATATATGCTTATTTATTGCAGATTTGGATTTGATGCAGTTTTTTTGTCCTCACCAAAAAGAGAATCTGAAGTTCCATCTCTGGTTCAAAATGTAAATATAGCTAAGGGAGGTTATTTGGCCTACTTTCCATCAGAGTATCTAATTGTTGCTTCGATGATTCCAGAGTTCATGCCTCCAATAAAATAGTTACAAAATCATTCGGGCATTACTCAATCTTTGTGAAGAAGTGCTTCCTAATATTAGCTCCAAACTTGCCTTTATGCACCTACGTAGGATTGTCGTGGTTTCCGGTTGGTCTCTCATTAGTATGATGAAGGTGAACTGCTAAGACATTGAAAAAACTTTCAATTGGCAGCTCGCCAATTAGGAAGCAGGAAATTGGGTGCTGCTGCAAGTTCTCAAGGAACTGCAGCAGCTTAAAGGAGAGAAGACTTTTGTTGGCAAGAGACAAGCAACAGCATAGATCTACAGGCAGGTGTCTGTGGGCAGCATAAATTCCAGCAGTGTATCTAGGTAGCCATGAAGCTGGTAGAGCAAGTGAACAACAGAAAGGAAGTTCTCTTCCTCAACGATGGTAGATAGATAGTGCGGCAAATTGGTAAAAGAGCATAGAGAGAGGTGTCACAATACTTTAATACCATCAGCATTTTTACCAGAACCTAGCTCCAGTGAACATAAGAACATAAGAATTAGGAACAGGAGTAGGCCATCTAGCCGCTCGAGCCTGCTCCGCCATTCAATAAGATCATGGCTGATCTGGTCGTGGACTCAGCTCCATTTACCCGCCCTCTCCCCGTAACCCTTAATTCCCTTATTGGTTAAAAATCTATCTATCTTTGACTTGAAAACATTCAATGAGCTAGTCTCAACTGCTTCCTTGGGCAGAGAATTCCACAGATTCACAACCCTCTGGGAGAAGAAATTCTTTCTCAACTCGGTTTTAAATTGGCTCCTCCGTATTTTGAGGCTGTGCCCCCTAGTTCTAGACTCCCCGACCAGTGGAAACAACCTCTCTGCCTCTATCTTGTCTATCCCTTTCATGATTTTAAATGTTTCTATAAGATCACCCCTCATCCTTCTGAACTCCAACGAGTAAAGACCCAGTCTACTCAATCTATCATCATAAGGTAACCCCCTCATTTCTGGAATCAGCCTAGTGAATCGTCTCTGTACCCCTTCCAAAGCTAGTGTATCCTTCCCTAAGTCAGGTGACCAAAACTGCACGCAGTACTCCAGGTGCGGCCTTACCAATACCTTATACAGTTGCAGCAAGACCTCCCTGCTTTTGTACTCCATCCCTCTCGCAATGAAGGCCAACATTCCATTCGCCTTCCTGATTACCTGCTGCACCTGCAAACTAACCTTTTGGGATTCATGCACAAGGACCCCCAGGTCCCTCTGCACCACAGCATGTTGTAATTTCTCCCCATTCAAATAATATTCCCTTTCACTGTTTTTTTTCCCAAGGTGGATGACCTCACACTTTCCGATATTGTATTCCATCTGCCAAACCTTAGCCCATTCGCTTAACCTATCCAAATCTCCTTGCAGCCTCTCTGAGTCCTCCACACAACCCACTTTCCCACTAATCTTAGTGTCATCTGCAAATTTTGTTGCACTACACTCTGTCCCCTCTTCTAGGTCATCTATGTATATTGTAAACAGTTGTGGTCCCAGCACTGATCCCTGTGGCACACCACTAACCACTGATTTCTCAGTGCCATGAGAAATGTAATAATTTCACCAGGAGAGCCAAGATAAGACTTCCCTTCATTTCTCTCACGTTCTCTGCATAGTCCACCATGTACTCTACATTAGCCTCAGCCCTATCAACTCATCCTTTCCTCGCTTGCTGTGGCTCTCCTCAAGTCACAGGCAAGACTTCACTGTATTTCCTTTCTGCTTGCACTCATACCCTGAAAAATTGCTACAGATGTCCCAGCTACTTCTTCATGTTGACCTCACTGGCTGCTTGATCCAGTCATTATGCAGACTATTGTAAACTGACTTGCACATTTTAAACTCTTGCCCAGAGCACATATTAACCTATTTCCATTTTTCTTGAAGCTGCTATTCAACAGGAGGGAGACAACCACTGACACCTATGGTAGAGACCACCATTGGCATTGCTGGAAGACAGAAAGCAGTCAGCATCAAAGATGGAGAGGCTGAACGCGTGACACAGCAGGTGTTTTGGCATCTTCCCTTTCTTTTTTCTTTCTACTTAGCTCTTTCAGTCATACACTGAACATGACAACTTGATGGTATATTGCCACTGAACTACGAGTACTTGCCCTTGCACCAACAGTCTAATCCTTATCCCTCTTGCACGAGGGAAAAAGAAATAGAATGGTATGCTGATGGGGTTAGATGAAGAAGGGTGGGAGGAGTCTCGTGTGAACCATAAGTGCCGGCAGAGACTAGTTGGGCCGAATGGCCTGTTTCTGTGCTGTAGAGTTAATGTAACTCTTCCCTTTTTAATAGGTCAATCAGATGATTTGGTTGTGATAGTAAGGCAGATTGATGAGGATAACACACCACCACTTGCTCTTCCTTTACCAAGCATCAGCATAGAAATTGACATCTTTCTTGATTGAGATAGTGATTTCCAGGGAACTGCACAGGGGGATTCACCAAGCACAAATGTGATAGAGCTTGTAAGCCTAAGAAACAGCTAACCAGAGGGCCAGCTCACAATCTAGCTCTGCTGAAAATGATAAGAGACGCAGACTTCAGGGGCATAGGCTTTAAAAGAAAGATGATTTCTGTGCACCAGCATTTCCCAAATGCATTGGAGCTTCCAGAACATGTAGGAAAGTATGGTGGAGTCCATTACCAACTTGGGGCAGCGGGGAGGCGTGGTTTGCTTCTTATGCATGGCATCAACACTCTCTACTCAACCATGGAGCATGTTGTTACCTCAATGGCCCTTGCAGGAGTCTGACACCAGTAATAGCATCTTTTAGGAATGCTCATGCTAGGGCCATTCAGGCTCTGGACTCGAGCATCACTTTCACCTTGGAAAGGCTGGGAGAGTACATGGATAGTAGCTTCAATCGGATCATGAATCTCCTAGAGTTTGCGCCCCCATCAATCAATAGATGTGCTGAGGTGCAGCTCAGTAGCAAGGGCAGTTGTACAATGAGTAAATGAACATGATGCCATCTCCTCTGATGACAACACTTCTGGACCCTCATGACCCTCTGAACCAACTTCTGATCTGATGCCAGATTGCTCTCACTGATGCTGATTTGATGCAATCTCAAGCCGGACCTTCACAGGCCTGAACGCCAGATAAGCATCTCGTCAGCCTCAAATGACCCACAACAGCCTCCCATCTCCTATACTGCAACTACTGGGGTAGCACCTCATAGAAGCACTATGTAACAGATCATTACTAGTGTGGAAGCTCTTGTGATTCATGAAAGCACTTGCATTTTGTGACGTGGGTACAATCAATGACTCCCTGGACTCTGCAAACCCCAGAGCACTGTACTGCAGCTTCTGCATGTCAATGAGGAAAGTAATGAATCTGTTTACTGTAGCAAATAAGGTACATCATATTTTTTAATGCAATTATGGAATGGAGAATGGCTGATGTTGCTGATATCACCTATGGTAGCCTGGAAGAGGTTGAGGGCAAAGAAGTTCAGGGCTGCAGTGACCTTGAATGCACCAGGCAATGCTGTTCTAATTCAAACAATTAGCTGCAGGTCTTCTGTCACTGTCTCCCTAGAGAATCAAAGCCTTCTTTTACACTGCTCCTCAGAGAACTGCACTTTTGTTGTTCTGGGCCAATAAACTCTGTTGGGAGGTTAAGGATTCCTGCGAGTATGCCTCCTTCTATTTGCTCTTCCTCCATCTGCTGCTCTGTGTGCTCTTTCCTCCTCCTCTTCCTTTTCCTCCTCCTCCAAGAGTGGGATTCCTATAAGGACCCTTAGGGAACACATGCAATGCCAGAATCCCCTTAGCAGTTCAGCACCTACAGTAGCAACTACGAGCGGTTTCATATCCTTTAAGGTCAAAAAACTCACAAGGTACTGCAGGGAAAGTGCCTCCAAAAGTGCTATACAGCTTTAGCTGAGAGCAGCTGAAAGTTATTTAAATAGCATATGAAATGACTGCCTCAGGACTTGTTCCACCCATGGTTGAACATAAGAAAATAAGAATTAAGAACAGGAGTAGGCTAAACAGCCCCGAGCCTGCTCGCCATTCAATAAGATCATGACTGATCTTCAACCTCAACTCCACATTCCCGCCCGATCTCCATAACTCTCGATTCCCCTAGAGTCCAAATATCTGTCTATTTCAGCCTTGAATATACTCAACGATTCAGCATTCACAGCCCTTTCAGGTAGAGAATTCCAAAGTTTCACAACTCTCTGATTGAAGAAATTCCTCCTCCTCTGTCTTAAATGGCCAGACTATGGTCAGTAGACAGGGGAGCAGGATATGGTATTCAAGTGACAAGGTTGGAAAATGGCTTTGGTGTCACCATGGCATTACTTGACCCTGATTTGAATTTATTCATGTGATTCTCACCTGTTTAAGACAGGAGCTCTGGCCCCCAGTGCAAATGTCCCCAGATTTTCTTACCCTTTCCTGATAACTCAGTTTAAATTGAATTTTGTGAAACCTGTTTATTCTGTTCATGTTTATAAAAATATTGTAACAATATATACAGTAGACTATGTAACCAACTGAAATGACATTAAAGCACAGATTACAGTAACTAGAAAACTCTTGAAAGTATTCCATTACCACTTACTTTAATGATAAAAAGTTTATATTTCTACATCAAAGAGAAGTTTATTAAATGAACAATAATAACTATGAGAATTGGCTGCATGATCCGCATGGTTCACTCGCATGATATTTGTAGTATAACTCCAGTTAACTTCCAATAGATTGACAGAAGTGGCATGACACCATCTTGTGGAGGTTGTTTTACAATGCTTCCTCTTCATTTTACAGTATATATTATAATTTCTAACCAGTGTGAAGAGGACTTTTTAAACAAGATTAGGCAATTACTACTGGTGACTTTTAATAAGAACATATATTTATATAGTCTCTTTAAGAAGCAAGGTGTTTCACAAAATGGGGAGGGGGGAATTTTTAATGCTACAACTACAGGACAGGAGTTTGGAAGATGACAGAAGGTAAGGTAAGAATGGCAGATTTTTGAAGGTGACGAGAGATGAAACCAGGCAAGCGGATTTGGGGAGAAAATTTCCAGGTGCAATTACAAATTTAATATTCATACAAAGCAATAAGGGAAGAATATTGCTGAAAATATATCCCACATTAATATGGACATGAATAGCTTAAATGGATATTAACTTAGAAATCTTATAACTTATAGACAGATAAAAAATAGTGTGCTCACACAGACCAATGTTAATAAGATTGAACCAAAGAAGGTAGAACTAATCGATATATCAAGCTATTGAAAACTACATTACACATGCCATAATGGCTAAGACAAAACAGTGTAGAAGAAATTTAAATCACTGAAATCACCCTGTTTTAATGTTATGCTATATGCCAAACTAGTGCACAACTGGAGTATAAGGAGTAATACAAGTCGTTGGCCTCTTATGACAAAATCTTTAACTGATTTTGAACAATATTTATTAGACTTAATAGAGAAGGGAATTTTGGAAAGTACAGGACCCATGGAAGTTAAATTGAGACAGAGACTAACTAGTACATAGCATAGTAACCAGAAATCATGGTGGGGGGGTGGGGGGGTGGGGGGGGGATGCGATTTTCAACTGCTGGCCGCCTGATTGTTACCTGAGAAACGATCAGGCAGCAATTAAAAATTGGGGGTGGAGAATTGCTCCATTGATGCCCAAGACCCCCGGCACAATTTTCAGATAAGCCTGCCTGCAAGAAAGAGATGGGAGATGGCTTAAAATATGGTGTAGGTCCCTAAAAGCAATCTTGTGGAGTGTGCATACATATGCTCTGTCCATTTGTATGAGGCATTGACCACTGGAGGCTGCTCAAAAAATGTCTGAAGAAGTTTTCAATTAATTTTTTTGCTGTAGTCACCAGGAGCTGGACTGCTCCGCCTGATCACCCCAGCCAGACCGGTCAACGGCTCAGCATGGGAGCCGAATGATTTCCCAGCCTCACAGAACCAGAGAGCTGCATAGTGATGGCACCAAGAATCTGCTGCCACAGCTACCTTTCAAAATTAGAGCCTCCACCAGCATGGTGTCTGCTGACGTTAAGATATATTACACCTCTCTGTCACTGCGGGTGCTGGCGGCAGGGCATAGAACATATCTCAGACATCCTGACTCACCTGGTATCTCCCTGCAGGTCTTCTTTTTCCTCTGAACACATGAGCTCAGAGGATCCCTATTTCTCAACCCTCGTTTGCCAATTAAGGGAGCAATTAATGGGGGATAAAAGTAAATAAATAATAACTGACACAAAGGCTTTTGAAAGCAAAAGTGTCAGAAGTTCAAAAGAAAAGAAAATACGAAATACAAAATTTGTTGGCTTTTAAAGCCTTCCTTCTGGCGTGTCTGCTGGAGGCCTCCTTTACATCAGGATTTTATGGGTGTGCTATGGGTGCTGGGGATAGGAAAATGGCATTACATCCTTGCCTCCGCCTTTTACACAGGTTATTGAGGCTCGCATCTGTTTCAGAAGCTTGCTGAGTGAATCTTTCCACTGCAGTGGGGGCACAGAATAGGGAGTAATGGATCAGCCGTCCAGTATACATCCCGGCAAATTTCCTTTCCATTGATTTCAGTCGAAAATCAGGGGCCTGTGACTAACAGGTGACTAATCCACTACTACCCATTTTACACCCACCAACAAAGCTGAAAGTTTCATCCTCCATGTTAGTAAAATTCCTCCACCCTCACCCCAGAAATTTGGACAGCCCCAGAAACAGGCATTAAGTGGGCAAGACTAAATCTCCCTGTATTTTTCATCTATTCTTGTCCCATTTTCAGACACAAACAGGGTGGTGAAGAAATCAGTTTATCATCGGACTTACTATGAGCAATACCACAGGAAATTACCACAGGTAATTTAAGATTAATGTATGAGAGTTAAAAGTCAGTATTAATTATTGGGAGTTACTTCATATGCACAAAATATCCTTGACTTAGGATATTACAGCAGTGACTACACTTCAAAAGTATTTAATTGGCTGTAAAGCACTTTGAGATGTCCTGTGTTATAAAAGGCACTATATAAATGCAAGTTTGTTCTTTCTTTTACTTAAAACTTTGGTTTGCATTGGGTAATTCCCTCCTTCCTATATAATCCATCCTGCTCAGAAATCATACCATACTTTTTCGCAGTAACTATTTTCCTAACTGTTCAATGATATGATAAAAGTTTATCATTGAATTGAATACTCGTCATAAAACGTATTTCAAATGCATTTTCAATCAAAATAGTTCAGTTTGTGCTCGAGATTGAAATGTTTTCAGCCAATTTGTTTGCAAATTGGGCAGTATTGGTACTGATCATAGTGACACTAGTCTTGTGACACCAGTTCCCTAATTATGAGTCATACAGCCAGGAATGAGTGTTGCAAGATGATGTCGCCATGCTGATATCGCTTAAGAAAGCTCACTGCAAATGTGATTTTTGGTAAATGGAATACTTCTATGCCTGAATCTGTGCTAGATGAATGTTCAATTACATCATAGTTTACAGTGGAGTAAATAACAATACAACTTCAATGGTCTATGAAATAAGCAATACTGGGCACTGCTTCAAAATACTTTGACTTCTGCCCTACGTCTGACATAGAATCCAGTACCCAACAAGTCTATTAGATGACTAATATGTGTTCTATATTGACAGTATTTGAGAGGATAAACAGTGAAATATTATTTCCGTTGGCTGATGAATCAGTAATAAAGTGGCATAATTTTGCGTACAATACTAGAAGATTAAAGGGGGAGGTTAGAAGAATTTTATTTCATATAGAGATATTAAAATATGGAATACACTATCACAAGTGGTTACTGAAGTTGAATCAAACACTACATTTAAGAGGGAATTATATAAATAGTTTATGCAAAATATTAAAGTGTATGTGAAAAGCAGTGAAATGGGATTAGAATTGATCTAATGTGAAGTGAATGTTGGCACAGGAATGAGAGATCAAATGGCTTCCTTCGGAGATAACATTTTTATAATTCTAAATCCAACAGTCAGGAATAAACAATCTTTGAAGAAAGATTCAGTCAACCAATGAAGAATGGTTTTCCTCACCTGAGAACTGTATAATTGGTCTGGCCTTAGCCAGATCACTATAGGCATCTAAGTAGAAAATTTCAGAAGCAAATGATTCATCCCTCTCACCTCATTTAATGAGAATAATGAATATTTTTTGCAGCAGCTTTGCTTAGCCATTTCGCATAGTTGAAACTGATGTTGAAAACTAGTAGATTTAGTCCATGTCAGAAATCTGATTTGAGGTATTTAGTATTGCTGTTTTTGTATAGTGTTGGACATTAGAAATGCTGCGAACTTGAGGGGCATTTTTAACCCATCAGCTTGGTGGGAGCAGGGCAGGTAGAGGCTTTGTTCTCCCCAGCCACTATTTTAACTGCAGTGTTTTTAGTCGACTGTGGCACCAGCCAGAGGCAGGCTGTGGCCTCATGAATACCTGCAAATCAAAGTCCGGTTACGCAATTATATCGTGTGGAGGCGGTGGGGGCAGTTTCCATACATATGACTGAGATGCTGGAAGGAGTCCACTACCAGCATCTGCGGCACATTGTAGAACACCCTCGGAGCTTTCTGTAGTATCAATACGTCAGGAACAACTTCTTAGGACTTTAGTGGTTTCTGGTGGCAACTAACTGTACTGCTATAGATGCTTTAAACAGAATTCCAATACCTGGTTGGGACTATTCAGTCTGAAATGACACTGACCAGAAGCTTCTCTGAACCTGTGCCCAGCAGCAGTGGTCTGCAAGGTGGTCTGGAAAGAGACATTGAGCCCGTTTCCTTAAGGCCTCTTCCAATGCCTACATATGAAGGAGCTTCAGCTGTGGGCTTGCAACAGAAAGGCTGCCAGAATCTGGTCATCCAAGGACAACTGTTTCCTTGAGACAATAATCACTTCGACCTCTAAAGCTCCAGGGGGACCATTGCAGCCAACCACCTCTGAACCTCATCTCATTCAGGGAGCATCTTGTACGAGGATTGTTTAGAAGTACAAGCAAGTAAGCTAGCTGGAATTGCCTCATTATATCTGTTGTCCCCCTCTATCTGCCGAAGCCTTACTGGAATCACCAGCCATGACTACAGGAGATAATCCTGATCACCAATCAACCATCCTGAAAAATGGCTCCAAATCATGAGGACTGGCGTGGTGGATTGTTGCATGATGAAAGCGGCATGGCAGCTTCCTGGATATCGGGGATTCAAGTGCAGGAAAAGGTGATTGTCATCACACACTGGCTGGACATTAATAGAATAAAAGCCATTCCTATTTGTAAAATTGAGGGGTTGCCCGATTGGATTTTGAATGGCACATGTGCTCTGTCAATTGCTCCTTGTACCTTTTCATACCCTGACAGTCGATTGAACTGAATCTTGTTTGTCTGCTTCTATTGGGGAGGATATGAATTGTGCAGGCCTCCCGAATAGAGCATCAGTAACATTGGTGGTGAGCAGCTGCCTGACCAATGTGATAAAGGTCATCAAATGCTGCTTGGAAGGATCCAGAGACAAATAAATTCAAAGCAGAGATGACCTTTACTAGGACAAATAATGCTGCTGTCCTGTCCAAAGTAACACCAACTTTTATTCAGTAGCAGAACACAAAAATTGTCTCCTCAATGTGGTATTCACCTCAGGAATACTTTACTGACGTTCCTATCACTACTTATATGTTGGCAGTAATTATTTGGGGCAAGTTTGGGGCGAAAGGTGGGCAAAGTGGGTCAGAAAGTTTAGAAATGGCTACTCAACTTTACTATTGGGAAGATCAGGCCTTAAACTGGGCTTTAAAGGACTGGTGATTTCTTTTTTGGGGAGGGTAATTCTGGTTCAGTTGTTTAGCAGTGATTTGAGGCAGTAGCCCCATATTTCACTTTATTAAATGATACAAATCTACTCCAAAACATGTGGTAATTCAGAGAAGAAGCCAGCTCTATATATATATATATATATATATATATATACACACATGCACCTTTATTTGTGTGCTAAGGAATATCAAACATCATTACATATTCACAGAGGAAAACAAAGTCTAATACGGTAGTGTCATTTGAATAGCAAATTCATGTTTTTGGATCTGTACTGTAGGTTGAGAATAGCACATTTGCTCATTTTGGATCAGTGGTATTGGGAAGTGCATTGTTTTCTTTCTTGGTTGTTTAAGAGAACCATGTTGAAATGTGGAAGCAAAACTACATTGTTCTTTTTGAATTTGTCTGGATAAATTTCTCTTCAAATTATTACATTGGAATTTATAGCCTATCTTTTACTATATATCAGGAGGCCTATATGTTGAAAAGGCATTGAAAATCTCTAGCCCTTTAATTTTTGTTACATAATTCGAATCCTTAATGAATTGGCAGATAAAGGGAAAACGAAAAAATACATGGAAATATAAATATTTGATAACTGTAGATATGAATAATTAAGGAATATTAAAGATAATATAACCTGGAGTACTGCGTATAGTTTTGGTCTACTTATCTTGCCTTAGATGGGGTACAACAAAGGTTCACTACATTGCTTCTTGGGGTGAGAGAACTGTCCTATGAGGAGAGATTGAGTAGAATGGGCCTATATTTTCTGGAGTTTAGAAGAATGGGGTGATCTCATTGAAATGTATAAAATTCTTCATGGGCTTGACAGGGTAGATGCTGAGAGGCTGTTTCCCCTGGCTGGAGAGTCTAAAACTAGGGGTCATCGTCTCAGGATAAGGGGTTGGCCAGTTAAGACTGAAATGAGGAGTTTTTTCACTCAGAGGGTTGTGAATTTTTGGAATTCTCTATCCTAGAGGGTTGAGGGTGTTCAGTCGATGAGTATATTCAAGAATCAATAAATTTTTGGGCACTATGGGAATCGAGGGATATGGGGGTAGGGCGGGAAAGTGAAGTTGATGGAGAAGTTCAGCTATAATTTTATTAAACGGTAGTGCAGATTCGAGAGGCCATATGCCTAATCCTGCTCCTAGTTCTTATGTTCTTACGTAATATACCTGCATGGATAGAGGGATGGCTGCGGGCCAGAAAGAAGAGATTTTTTATTTTGCGTTAGCATGATGTGGGTACTGGTGTGCTAGAGCTCTGTGCTTGGGACAACTTCTGCTGTCCATTTATATAAATGACTTGGGCATAAGCACGAGATGATTAATACTGTGGTTTGCTGATGGTATCTGTCATGTATTCAACTGTCATTGTAATCCATGTATAAACTGACCTATGTTGTACACCGTGAGAACACTGACCACTAGGTGGTGAACTTGTGGGAGACACTCCTAACCAAGACTTTCAGGTATAAAAGGGGAGGCTCCACCCACCTTCATCACTCCAATGCTGGCTAATAAAGGTTACTGGTCACAGAGTGACCTTCTCTCTAGTATGGGCCTCGTGTGCATTTGTACTGTATAGTAAGGACATATTATTGGCGACGAGAAACTGGGATTTAAACCACGCAAGCAAAGCAGCACAGACGAGAGGTACTGTATTGGTGATGATTGGGATGATTTTATTGAGAGACTACAGCAAAGTTTCGTCATTAAGGAATGGCTGGGACAGGATTCGGCTGATAAACGCAGGGCTCATCTCCTGACGGTTTGTGGATCCAGGACGTACTCCCTGATGAAGCACCTTCTAGTGCCAGAGAAGCCGGCGGAGAAGACTTTTGAAGAGCTCAGTAAGTTGATCGGGGAACACTTTAAACCGGCGAGCAGCATGCACATGGCGAGACACCGGTTTTACATGCACTGGCGGCGAGAAGGGCAAAGCGTTCCAGACTTCGTGGCAGATCTCCGGCGACTGGCGAGCTTATGTAACTTCCCAGATGCATGCAGAGTGGAGATGCTGTGAGACATTTTTTATTAAGGGCATCAGGCACGCTGGGGTTTTCAGGAAACTGATTGAGACCAAAGACTTGACCCTGGAAATGGCGGCTTTGATGGCCCAGACATTTATCTCAGGGGAGGAGCAGAATGATGTTTGACAAAAATCTTGGTTTAAATGCAGCAAATAGACAGGGAGTCAACATTGTTAACGCAGCACACAGTTCTCCAGGCAGACAGGGGAAATAGGACATGCCTAAGCATGTAGTCGAACCCAAAGGGGGAATTCAACAGAGACAAATGGCCAGCTGAACGGCGATTCATGCCATCGCAAGGGACAATGCGGCCAGTAATGGGGCCATCAAAACCTGTCAATGGTGCGTTTAAGGACATCTACAGAGACAGTCAGAGATGATCGACTGGTAATGGACCTTTTGTTTCCAACAACGACTCATGTTGGTGGTGTGGAGGCAAACACACAGCCAGAGCTTGCAGGTATCAGCAATATACCTGCAGAAATTGCAACATCAGCGGTCACTTGGCGCATATGTGCAGGAAGCCTGCAGCCAGGTTGATGTACGAGGAGGCGGGTCCAATGTAAGCCCTACGAGGCCAAATGGACACTGGGGGAAATCGCTGGAAGCTGAAGTTCAGCGAGTTCATGTGGCGTACATATACAGTTCATACACCAGAACGCCACTGATAATGATGAAAGTGCTCCTCAATGGCATCCCAGTATCAATGGAGCTAGACACGGGGGCCAGCCAGTCCCTGATGAGTATCAAACAGTTCGACAAGTTGTGGGCGTCCAAGGCCAGGAGGCCAAAATTATTGCCGATTGACACACAGCTACGGACATATACAAAGGAGATCATTCCGGTGCTAGGCAGAACCACGGTAGTCGTGACCCACAAAGATTCGGAGAACAGGTTGCCACTCCGGATTGTCCTGGGGGACGGTCCCGCACTGCTGGGGAGGAGTTGGCTTGCTGTCATGAACTGGAAATGGGTCGATGTCAATGCAATTTCTTCTGCGGAGCGAATATCATGCTCACAGGTCCTGGACAAATTTGACTCACTATTTCAACCTGGCATTGGCACTTTCATGGGGACCAAGGTAGTGATTCACATACGGACGCCAGGCCAGTACACCACAAGGCCAGAGCGGTGCCATACGTGATGCAGGAAAAAATAGAAGGCGAATTGGACCGCCTGCTGAGGGAAGGTATCATCTCGCCAGTCGAATTCAGTGACTGGGCGAGCCCGATTGTGCCGGTGCTCAAGGTGGATGGGTCGGTCAGGATATGTGGTGATTACAAGGCCATCAATCGGGTGTCACTCCAAGACCAATACCTGCTACGGAGAGCAGAGGACCTCTTTGCGACGCTATCCGGTGACAAACCTTTTTCAAAATTGGACCTGACTCAGCTTACATGACCCAGGAGCTGGCGAGTGAGTCGAAGAAGCTGACCACCATCACGACACACAAGTGGTTGTTTGAGTACAACAGATGTCCATTTGTGATTCGCTCGGCCGCCGCGATCTTTCAACGAAACATGGAAAGTCTGCTCAAGTCAATTCCAAGGACGGTGGTTTTTCAAGACGACATCCTCATCACGGGTTGCGATACTGAAGAACACCTCCACAATCTGGAGGAGGTGCTACGCAGACTCGACCGGGTAGGTCTGCGACTGAAAAAGGCGAAGTGCGTCTTCCTAGCTCCAGAGGGTAGCAGCAGACGGGATCAGACCTACTACGTCCAAAACGGAAGCGATCCAGAGAGCACCCAGACCCCGTAACACGATGGAGCTGCGTTCGTTCCTGGAGCTCCTGAACTATTTTGGTAACTTTCTTCCCAAATTGAGCATGCTGTTAGAGTCGCTACACCTGCTCCTATGCAAAGGTCGCGAATGGGTCTGGGGGGACAGCCAGGATAGGGCTTTTGATCGAGCACGCAATTTGTTATGCTCCAACAATCTGTTAACGCTATATGACCCATGTAAGAAACTTGTTTTAACGTGCGATGCGTCGTCCTATGGGGTTGGGTGTGTGTTGCGCATGTTAATGCCAAGGGTCAGTTACAACCGGTAGCTTATGCCTCCAGAGGTCTGTTCCAGGCAGAAAGAGGCTACGGGATGGTAGAAAAAGAAGCGCTTGCATGTGTATATGCAGTAAAAAAAAAATGCACCAGTACCTGTTTGGCAGGAAATTTGAGCTGGAGACAGATCACAAACACCTAACGTCCCTTTCGGCTGACAACAAGGCCATAAATGCAAATGCGTCGGCCCGCATACAGAGGTGGGCACTCACGTTAGCCGCCTATGACTATACAATTCGGCATAGACCGGGCACTGAATGCTGCACCGATGCACTCAGCAGGCTCCCACTAGCCACCACCGAGGGGGCAACCGAGCATGCTGCTGAGATGATCATGGCTGTTGATGCTTTTGAAAGTGAAGGCTCACCCGTGACAGCCCGTCAGATTAAAGTCTGGACAAATAGAGACCCGCTACTGTCTTTAGTCAAGAAATGTGTCCTGAATGGGGACTGGGCAGCCACGTATGGGGCATGCCCTGAGGAATTTAAACCATTTCACAGTCACAAGGATGAACTCACGATTCAGGCCGATTGCCTACTATGGGGAAACCGAGTAGTCATGCCCCAGATGGGCAGGAAGGCGTTCATCTGAGAACTCCACAATGAGCACCCGGGCATTGTCATGAAGAAGGCAATTGTCAGGTCACACGTTTGGTGGCCAGGGATAGATGCAGACCTGGAACTTTGTGTTCGCAGGTGCAACACGTGTGCCCAGCTGGGCAATGCGCCCAGGGAAGCACACCTTAGCCCCTGGTCCTGGCCCGCCAAGCCATGGTCGCGCATCCATGTGAACTACGCAGGTCCTTTCATTGGAAAAATGTTTTTGGTGGTAGTAGATGCCTACTCCAAATGGATAGAGTGTGACATTCTCAATTCAAGCACATCCTCTGCCACGGTAGAAAGTCTATGGGTAATGTTCACCGCCCATGGTCTACCGGACGTCTTGGTCAGCGACAATGGCCTGTGCTTTACAAGCATTGAGTTCCAGGACTTCATGGCAGGAAATGGTATCAACCATGTCAGAACGGCACTGTTCAAGCTGGCCTCAAACGGCCAGGCAGAACGAGCAGTGCAGATAATCAAACAGGGGTTGCTCAGAGTCCAAGAGGGTTCCCTACAAAGCCGCTTATCACGCCTCCTGTTGGTCAACAGATCCCGACCACACTCGCTCACAGGGGTCCCACCCACAGAGCTGCTAATGAAAAGGACGCTCAAAACCAGGTTATCCCTCATACACCCCACCATGAAAGAAATTGTTGAGAGCAGGCGCTGGTCACAATGTGACTACCATGACGGGAATGCGAGGGCATGATGTATTGATGTCAATGACCCCGTCTTTGTCCTCAACTAGGCTGCAGGGCCCAAATGGCTCGCAGGCACCGTGATTGCCAAAGAGGGGAATAGGATTCTGGTAATTAAACTTACCAATGGACAAATCTGCCGCAAGCACATCCTCTGCCACGGTAGAAAAGGATCAAACAAAAAGGAGGTTCAGCAACCCCATAGAAGAAGCAGAAGAAGAACACAATGTAGATTTCACTCCACCACAGGTGACCGAACACCGGAACCAAACGGAGGAGAGCCCAGTCACTGTGGGAAGTCCGGACCGGCTTGAGGCATCGCAACAGCAGACACTCAGGCCAGCGCCCAACAACCGGAGCCCCAACTCAGGCGCTCTACAAGGGAGCGTAAGCCACCAGAGAGACTTAACCTGTGATCCCAATAAGACTTTGGGGGGGTGTGGGGGAAGGTGATGTCATGTATTCAACTGTCATTGTAATCCATTTATAAACTGACCTAAGTTGTACACCATGAGAATACTGATCACTAGGTGATGAACTTGTGGGAGACACTCCTAACCTGGACTTTCAGGTATAAAAGGGGAGGCTCCACCCACCTTCATCACTTCAGTGCTGGCTAATAAAGGTTACTGGTCACAGAGTGACCTTCTCTCTAGTATGGGTCTCGTATGCATTTGTACTGTATAGTAAGGACATATTAGTATCAAGTGGGGGGTCATGCAAAACGGAGGAAGAGTGCAGAAGGTTACAAGAATTCATAAACAGATTAATGGCATGAGGAGATGCAAAACAGAGTTGTATTAAATTATCATCATCATAGGCAATCCCTTGGGATCGAGGAAGACTTGCTTTCACTCTTAGCATGAGTTCTTAGGTGGCTGAACAGTCCAACACAAGAAGCACAGTTTCTGTCACAGGTGGGACAGATAGTCGTTGAGGGAAAGGGTGGGCAGGGAGCCTAGTTTGCCGCATGCTCTTTCCACTGCCTGCGCTTGATTTCTGCATGCTCCCGGCGACGATACTCGAGGAGCTCAACGCCCTCCCAAATGCACTTCCTCCACTTAGGGCGGTCTATGGCCAAAGACTCCCAGGTGTCAGTGGGGATGTCGCACTTTATCAGGGAGGTTTTGAGGGTGTCCTTGTAACGTTTCCTCCATGGTGGTGGTGTGGCTCTCATCACCAAATCACACCTTTGTCTGTCCCCCTAGTCCTCTGGGACATTCTCCTCCTTTGAGATTCTCACCTTATTCCACCCCGCTCACCTCTCATTTAAAATTCTCATTCTCCACCGCCCACCCTAAGTACAATAAAAATTTTATCACCGAGATATCTTCACTGCTTTCCTCCCTCAGCCTCTGCACTGAGCAACGTCTCATCCTTGGTGATTTCAACCTTCATCTCAATTCATCATGCTTTCTCTCCTCTTGAGTTCACTACCCTCCTGTCCTCCCTCAATCTCTCCCTCCATGTAAACTCCGCAATTCATATTCACGGCCACCCCCTTAATCTTGCCATCTCTCGCGGCCTCGCTACTCTCATCATGTCAATCACAGATAAGACTATCTTTGATCACTTCCTTGTATTGCTCTGCATGCATATCCCCCTTCTCCCTGCCCCAACCCTACTTCCTTCTGTGTCCATCCTTTGAAAAAACTCTCTTAAAACTGCACTTATGAAATCTCAGCTGTCCAGCCTTTGGCTATTCATTCACAACATTTCTGGAGCTACCCATCTGCTCAAGCACAACCTCACCACCGCGTTTGATGCCCTGGTCAGTATTAAAACCATTACTTTCTCTCACCCTGGTACAGCCTCATCTTCACTCCCTTAAGTCCAAGGGACACAGACTTGAATGGATATGGCAGACAACTGGTTTAGCCATTCACCGCCAGATCTCGTTGGACCATTATCTGGTTCTGCTCATCTGTCAAAACTGCTCACTATTCCAGGATCATTATGAATGCAAAGATAACCCCCAGCTTCTTTCCTCTACTGCTAACCGTCTTCTTAAACCCCTCTCCCCTATCTCCTCCACCTTCACCTCCAACAACGTGCGAGGAGCTCATGGACCTCTTTGTCTCGAAGACTGAGACCATCCGATCAGCTGCCTCTGCCATTTCCACTCCTTCCCCTCGTGCACCGGATCAATTTTCCTCCAAGGTTCCTCCATGTCCTAGCCCTGAACTCCAGTTTCTCTCCGATCTTGACAATGAGACCCAATTCCTGCTCCCTTGACCCTATTCCCACCAAACTGTTGACCATACAACTTCCTTTTCTGGCTATCATTTTAACTGATATTGTTAACGGTTCGCTCTCCTCAAGTATTGTCCCCCTCTTCTTCAAATCTGACGTCATCACCCCTCTCCTCAAAAAGCAATCCTTGACCGTTCCATCCTTACGAAATATTGCCCATTCCAACTTCCCTTTCCTCGCCAAAGTCCTTGATAGTCCATGACTATCTTTCCCGGAACTCCATGTTTGAATCCCTCCAATCAGGTTTTCGCCCCTGCCACAGTACCAAACCAGCTCCCATCAAAGTCACACATGACATCCTTTATGACTGTGACAAAGGTAAACTATCCCTCCTCATCCTTCTCAACTTGTCTGCAGCCTTTGACATGGTTAACCACTCTATTCTTTTCCAACGCCTCTCACTGTCATCCAGTTGGGTGGGACTGCACTCACCTGGTTCCATTCTTATCTATCTAATCATAGCCAGAGAATCATCTGCTTCTCTTCTCGCTCCCTCATTGTTACCTCTGGTATCCCTCAAGGATCTATCCTTGGCCCCCTCCTATTTCTTATCTACATACTGCACCTCGCAACATCATCCGAAAACACACCGTCAGTTTCCATATGTATGCTGACGACACCCAGCTCTCTCACCCCCACTTCTCTCATCCTCTCCATTGTCTCTAAATTGTAGGAATACTTGTCCGGCATCCAGTACTGGATGAGCAGAAATGTTCTCCAATTAAATATTGGGAAGACCGAAGCTATTGTCTTCAGTTCCCGCCACAAACTCTAGCCACCGACTCCATCACTTCTCCCTTGCATTTTTCTGAGACTGAACCAGACTTTTCACAATCTTAGTTTTATATTCGACCTTGGAATGAGTTTCTGACCACATATCTGTGCCATAACTAAAATCGCTTATTTCCACCTCCATAACATTGTCAATCTCCGCCCCTGCCTCAGCTCATCTGCTGCTGAAACCCTCATCCATGCCTTTGTTACCTCTAGACTTGACTATTCCAATGCACTCCTGGCTACCCTCCCACATTCTACCCTATGTAAACTTGAGGTCATCCAAAACTCAGCAGCCCATGTCCTAACTCGCACCAAGTCCCGTTCACCCATCACCCCTCTCCTTGCTGATCTACATTGTCTTGGTTAAGCAACATCTCTATTTTAAAATCCCTCCATGATTTTCCTCTCACTATCTCTGTAATCTCCTCCAACCTCAAAAACCACCACTGCCCCCAGAGATGTCTATGCTCCTCTAATTCTGGCTTCTTGAGCATCCCTGATTTTAGTCGCTCAACCACTGGTGGCCATGTTTTCAGCTGCCCAGGCCCCAAGTTTTGGAATTTCCTCCCTAAACCTTTCTGCTTCTCTTTCCTCCTTTAAGATGCTCCTTAAAACCTACCTTCATCTGCTTTAATTTCTCCTTGTGTGGCTTGGTGTCAAATTTTGTTTTATAACACACCTGTGAAGCACTTTGGGACATTTTACTACGTTAAAGGCGCTATCTAAATACAACTTATTGTTGTTGTCATGGAGTAGTGAATATAAAAGAAAGTAATGTTGATTTTGTATAAAACTTAGCTTATACTTACACTTCAATGTATTGATGTGCAATTCTGGGTACCCATTATAGGAAGGATATTATAGCCATGAAAAAGGTACAGTAAAGATTAACTGCAATGATAGGAATGAGAGACTAAGGTTTATAAAGAAAGGTTTAAAAAATTGGGACTTTTTCACTGGAAATAGTAAAATATTGTGTCCAATTGGTAAATTCGTAAATAGACTCAAGATCATCATTAGATGAATGAAGGGGGATGTTAGAAGATATTTTTTCACTAAGTGGGTTATTGGAACATGGAATTATTTTTCACAAGTGGGTATGAGGCAGAGACTGTAACATTGTTTAAAAGTGAGTTGAATAAATATTTGAAAACAACGTAAAAGGATATGGGAAAAGGGCAGGGGATGAAATTAGAGTAGTATACTCCAGTTGAAGAGCTAGCACCAGAAGTTACATTGGACGTGTGACAACCCCCATAGAAATTCATCCCCCTATGGAGTTTTACAAATTGAATAAACCATGACTTAAATGCCTCTCATACATTACAGGAGGGGAAAACTGGAACTACTTTATCACATAACATTAAAGCGGTGCTTCTAGTGGAGAGCTGAGCTGTCATGAATCTTGTCATGGAAAATCGCAGTCACGTAGTCTGTGATTTTCAGTGCATTCATTATAAAGGATGAAAAAATAATGGGCTGTGTGCCCGCTACATGCTTCCTGTGAAGTTTGAGAGCCTCAGAATAAAAGTATCAGGTGTACCTCTCAGGAATTGTGTTGAAATGCACCACTTTTTGGCAGTTGTCGCATGTTGATGGAATAAAGGCTTATACTTTTTGGTATGCCATGGGGGTATAGTACAAAAATAGTTTTGTGTGTATAGTCAATTATACCTACACCTATACAGCCAACAATTTGGAAAAAATGCTGCTTTTGCAATGTACAGTGAAGGGTGCACATGGCTTCAGTTGCCTCTTTAATGGAGTAGTACATGGCAAAACAGCTAACTACTAAAATGTCCAGTGAATACTTAGGGCGGTCTCTGTGACATAAAACTTTGTGGCATAAAACTTTGAGGGCAATGGTGTCTTTCAATACAGTAATGCATTGGTAGTGTAATGTGGAAGTTTTGAAACACTGTCTGAAAATTAACATTTACCTAGTCCATTTTACTGTTTATAATTGTTCAGGAGTGTCATTTAATTTTCATGAAAGGAGTCATAAATTACATCTTTCTTGGGAAATTCCAATTATAGAATCATAGAAAAGTACAGCACAGAAGGTGGCTATTCGGCCCATTGAGTCTGTACCGGCTGTTTCGAAGAGCAATCCAACTAGTCCTACTCCCCCGTTCTTTCCCCATATCCCTGCAATTTTTTCTCCTTCAAGAATTTATCTAATTCCCTTTTTAAAGCTACTATTGAATCCGTTTCCACCACCTTATCAAGCAGTGCATTGCAAACCTGAACCATTCGTTCCGTAAATTTTTTTTAAAAATCATGTCACCTTTGGTTCTTCTGCCTATCACCTTAAACCTGTGCCCTCCGGTTATCGACTCTTCAGTTATTGGAAGCAGTTTCTCTTTATTTACTCTATCTAAATTCTTCATGATTTTAAAAACCTATATTGTTATATATGCAGGCTATAGATATACTCTCTGTGCAGACACTGTATAGTTGCATAAGATGGAGACTTGTTTACCTGATGTACTATCAATAAGGTTTACACTGTGTATATACAAACTGGCACCACTAGAGGGCACAATTGGAGACTGGGGTTTCCTGCCCTAGTGGCAGGGGCTGTATAAAAAGGGAGCCACCATGCGGCTGACTCACTCTGGAGTTACAAATAAAGGACCAAGGTCACTACAGTTTGAGTACAACACATTGCCTTGTGGAGTCATTCATAAGTACATTACAGACAATATATATCAAATCTCCTGTTAGTCTCTGATCTAAGGAGAACAACCCCAGCTTCTCCAGTCTATCCACATAACTGTAATCCCTCATCCTTGGAACCATTCCAGTAAATCTCTTCTGTACCCTCTAAAAAGCCTTCACATCCTTCCCAAACTGTTCCCAGAATTGGAAACAATACTCCACTTGTGGCCGAAATAGTGTTTAATATCGGTTTAGCATAACTCCTGGCTTTTGTACTCTATGCCTCTATTCATAAAGCCCAGGATCCCATATGATTTATCAATTGCTTTGTTAACCTGTCCTGCACCATCAAACATTTGTAAGCAAACACCCCCAGGGACTCTATGTTCTTATACCCACTTTAAAATTGACCATTTAGCTTGTATTGTCTTGCCTCATTCTTCCTACCAAAATGTATCACCTCACACTTTTTTGCATTGAATTTCATCTGCTACATGCCTGCCCATTCCACCAGCCTGTCTATGTCCTCTTGAAGTCTCTTGCTACCTTCCTCAATGTTTACTATATTTCCAAGTTTTGTGTCACCTGCAAATTTCAAAATTGTGCCCTTGTAGCCCCAAGTCCAAGTAAATAATGTACATCAAAAACAGCAGTGGTCCTAGTACTGAACCCTGGAGAACAAAGCTGTATACCTCCCTCCAGTCAGAAAAACACCCATTGACCACAACTCTGTTTTCTATCCCTTAACAAATTTTGTATCCATGCTGCTACTCCCCTTCTTATCCCATGAGCTTCAATTTTGCTAACAAGCATATTATGTGGTACTTTATCAAATGTCTTTTGAAAGTACATATCCTCATCCACCTTCTCTGTTACCTCATCAAAAAATTCAATGAAACACAATTTGCCCTTAACAAATCTGTGCTGGCTCTCCATTATTAATCCCTGTTTGTCCAAGTGGCTGTTAACTTTCTCACGGATTATTGTTTCTAAGCTTCCCCACCACCAACGTTAAACTGACTGGCCTGTAATTGCCAGGTTTATACTTCTCCCCTTTTTTGAACAGGGTGTAACATTTGCAATCCTCCAGTCCTCTGGTACCACCCCTGTATCTAAGGAGGATTGGAAGATTTTGTCCAGCACTTCTGCAATTTCTATCCTTTTTTCCCTCAGCAACCACTTTAAGTACGGGTAGCCTTTCTAGAGCCTGCTCTTTACTATTTTTATCTCATTCAGTATCCTGACAACGTCTCCATTTACCATAGATTTAGCAAAGTCCTCTTTTTTGGTAAACACCGATGCAAAACACATTACCTCAGCCATGCGTTCTGCCACCACCAATAGATCTCCATTTTGATTTCTAATAAAGTTACTTAACTTTTAGTCCTTTGTTTATTCTTATTTACCCTATAATCTTACACAATGGTTTGTACCACAATATACTGAACAGATTATTATATTTGTGTTTTTTCTAAATATATTTTGTAGTTTGCCCACTAGGAGCTATGGAACGCACATACAAAACCTAATTGCACCAGGAAAATCGGTATGTAGGGGAAGGTGGTTGGCATCCCACTACAAGCAGAGAAAGTTGGTAGCTAAGTATCATGGGACATGTACCTTTTAGCTTATACTGCAATTGACTGAGATAATACAGCTGCACATCATGACGCCAGATTTCTAAACGGTGAGTTGCATCACTGGTACACCAATTAAAAAATATTTGCACCTGCTTATGGACCGGATATATAGTTACAAAAGGATTTACTGAGGCTGTGCATTTCATACCCATTGGAAAAGTCCTTTGTGTAAAACCTGTGTAAATTGCATGCAATTGGCTGGACTGCAGCCTTCAAAAAGACAGTCAGCCTGCTCACTTCAGCAGCAGATTGGGGGACAAAAAAAATAAGGAAGGAACAGTGCTTAGTTCACTCATTTGACTCTTAAATAACTACACTGCATGTCCTGTCAATCTTTTCATCATAATTTTCAAGAACTATATCTACAGCAAGACCATCTCCACTACGCATCCAGACAAAACAGCAGGGCACAGTTCCAAATAAGACAAAAGAACACAAAACTTTAGAGGAAGAAATTTGGGGAGTTTAAACCTCCATTTAGCACCCCCAATCGGGTGCAAGCGACTTTTTGTCCGAGCTCAGCGCCACTACCGATTCCCGTGGGAGTTTAGCAGCAGCGGTAACCGGAAGCGCTCCTCTCCAACCGGTAGCGTGCCACTCTGCTGGTGGTGACAACATCATCACCGAGTGCAGTGACCCGTTTTTGCCCTAGAGCGAAAATTCGGTAGTGCCCCCTATTGGCTGCTCGCAGGACGATAATTATAGCGGGGAGTGCGAAAGAAAAAAAATGGCCCACTTACAGGTTGCAGCCTTCTTGTTGGTTGATCGCAGGGTTCGTGCTGCGATCTTGCAGCCCGGCATTCTGCTCCCGGCTGATCCAGAGATGGCCCCATTTCCCGACTGCAGAGTCGGCATCTTAGCCCTCCCCTTAAATGAAGGGAAGGGCCCTGTCTACGTACCAGCGCAATGGGTCCCACCGCGTAGCGCTCTGAACTTGGCGGATACTTTGCGTCCTGCTCCCGCCCCACTGAGGAAATGGAGCGCGATATTTTGGGCTCCACTTCCTCTCGGGGGCGGTAATTCGAATATAGGTCATGGGGCAGGACTTCTGCACCTGACACAGGAACTCCCCGTTACTGTCCCACACGAATTTCGCGGCTTTAGACCTCCAAGAGTAAACTGAAGTTAGGTAGCACTGAATCCTGGAGGAAAGTGGAAACTCACTCCCAGGGCTGCAAAGAAGTTCAACAACCTCACTAGGTCAGGCAAGGTAACATACTGGATACCCTTCCTTTTCCATCCTAAGCAGCAGTACAATATTCCTCTTGAAGCAATACTACACAACTAATCCTTCACAATGCACTCTGGCCAACTCAGAATCTTGCACTATGGCCTGCCAGCTTCCCGAACAGCAATTAATTACATGCAGAACCCTCAACAACTCTTCAATGCTACTTAGTAGGCACTCAACTGCTAGCCTTATTAAATATTTTGTTTTGCAGGAAAAATTGGCATACAATGCCCACTAAAGTTCAGGACACTGGAGGGGACATCAGCACCTTTGAATTCCTCATGCCTGAGGAGGAAGACAATACAGCTTTTGGGGAGGGACTCGGTTCTCACTGTAGGAGCCAGTGAGTACAAGTCATCATGATGGTGTCCACCATATAGATCTCGCTCCATTTGAGCCAGGACTTCCTCACTAATAATCTCAATGTCCAGTCCTTAAATGGCAAAATTGTAAGGGTCTGTGGCTGCAGAGACCCTCCAGACCTGTCCAAGCAGTGAAACTGTGCCTTTGAGACCTCGATGGGCCTTTTACAGTCTTGTAGAAGTATGCACCCTAATGTAGCACTCCTCTGCTGCTAGTTAGGCCATTCTTACTGGAACCATTATCCATAGGAGCTGGGGTAGATTTTGTCACCCCAAATCCATCCGCTGATGTGATTTTCTTCCCTGAAGAGATCAGAGGGCACAATTTTGAAGAATGAGAATTTCCAGCATATTGGGCGTTGACATGTAGGATCCTCTGCATGTTGTCACACACAATCCATACATGAAGGGAATCAAAGCCCTCGGGGGATCAAGGGTTATGGCGAGAAAGCAGGAAGGGGGTACTGAAGTTTCATGTTCAGCCATGAACTCATTGAATGGCGGTGCAGGCTAGAAGGGCTGAATGGCCTGCTCCTGCACCTATTTTCTATCTATTTCTATGTTTCCTGTTGAAGTAGTTGAGTGGGTGCCATCACTTGCAACCTAGACCTCGAGGAAGACATATAATCACCAGCCCTGGCTTGTAGCTCTTCTTCTGCCCATTCTCTGCAGTGCCTATTCCTTTTGTGACCTTCTGTCTCTTCCTCCTGCTTCTGTGTTTCTTCTGCTCTTCCTCCTGCATCTGTTTATCTCTGTTCTCTCCTGCTCGTCCCCACTTTTTGTTTGCCTGTGTCCATATATTTATAACCAGGTTTTGAATAAGTTTCCCACTGTGACAAGATTCGATTTAACAATCCATTTAACTGTTTTGAATTGCTCCTGATTTGTACGCAAAATATATTTCCATATGCTGAAATGCTGTTAGCCCAAAAATTTGCACCTTGGGGGGTGCCCTTTGTTGTTATAGACTAGACGTCTCCAAAGGCTCCTTCCCCAACCTGGTTAATCGAGTTCGGGGCTTCAAGTAAAATTCCATTGTTGTTATGCATGAAGTTATTCATGAAGTCATTTTTTTTTTCAGTTCACAGGGTGTTCTTAATTGTCCAGTTTCATTCCACAGCTTGCATCAGTTTTATTAGTTCATGGTCTGTTTTTTTCTGAAGATTAGTAACCTTAGAGGGCACCAGTAAATGGGGGCATAGGGAAGGGCACCAGTAAATGGTGGAGGATAGGGGAGGGCTCCAGTAAATGGGGGGATAGGGGAGGGCTCTAGTACCCACCCCAAAATTAAAACAATGGTCAGTTTAGACAGCAATCTTAATTAAAAGACATTCCCGTGCTTTAATTCATTGATAAGTTCTGCAGAAGGAAACATCTGAGACTACAAAATCACTGCTATATATGTAAACTTGTATTTAATCTGTACAGCCACCAGAGGGATCATCCCCTGGAGTCGCAAGGGATCCCATAATCCCTTGGGAGCACAGGTATTTAAGGAGGCCTCACAGGTTGGAGAGGCACTCTGGAGACCTGCAATAAAAGACTAAGGTCACACTTTACTTTGAGCTCACAGTGTTCAGTCTGACTCTTTCTCCATACATAACAACTGGCGACGAGATACAGATAGCAAACCCGAAGATGCAGAGAACAGTGGGCACCCTGGAGAAATTCTCAGAGGGAGAGGATTGGGAAACTTTTGTGGAGCAACTCGACCAATACTTCGTGGCCAATGAGCTAGATGGGTAAGAGAATGCTGCCAAACAAAGGGCAATCCTCCTCGCCGTCTGTGGGGCACCAACGTATGGCCTCATGAAGAATCTGCTCACTCCAGTGAAACCCATGGAGAAATCATACGACAATTTGTGCACACTGGTCTGAGAGCATTTGAACCCGAAGGAATGCGTTCTGATGGCGAGGTACCGGTTCTACACCTGCAAAAGGTCTGAAGGCCAGGAAGTGCCGAGTTATGTCGCCAAGCTAAGATGCCTTACAGGACATTGCGAATTTGAAGGACATTTGAAGCATGTGCTCAAAGACTTTTTCGTACTTAGCATTGGCCACGAAACCATACTTTGCAAACTTGTGACTGTGGAGAACCTAACCTTGAGTAAGGCCATAGTGATAGCCCAGGCATTCATTGTCACCAGTGACAATACTAAGCAAATCTCTCAGCACACGAGTGCTGCTACAAGTACTGTGAACAAAGTGATGTTTTCAAATCGCAACGTACAGGGCAAGTCACATATGCCTGCAGCTGCACATCCACAGATGTCTCAGAGTCCACCATCAAGGGTGATGAATGCAAGGCCATTAACACCTTGTTGGCGCTGCGGGGGTGATTATCGTTTCCATTCATGCCGATTCAAAGGATATGCTGTGGAACAATGGGACACCTCCAACGTCTTTGCAGGTGAGCTGCTAATCCTGTTAAACCTGCAAACCACTATGTTGCAGAGGAGGACAGATCCACGTAGGATCACGACGAACCAGAGTCTCAGACCGAGGAGTCAGAGGTACATGGGGTGCACATATTCACCACGAATTATCCCCCGATAATGCTGAATATTGAACTAAATGGACTCCCGGTGTCAATGGAACTGGACACGGGCACAAGCCAGTCCATCATGGGCAAAGTGACTTTCGAAAGGCTGTGGTGCAACAAGGCCTCAAGGCCAGTCTTAACTCCAATTTGTATTAAACTAAGAACTTACACGAAAGAACTGATTCCCGTAATTGACAGTGCTACCGTAAAGATCTCCTACAATGGAGCGGGTGCACAAGCGACCACTCTGGGTGGTATCGGGCGATGGACCTACGCTGCTCGGCAGGAGCTGGCTGGGAAAGATACGCTGGAACTGGGACGACGTCAGAGTGCTATCGCCCGCTGACGACACTTTGTGTGCCCAGGTCTTAAACAAGTTCCCTTCGCTGTTCGAACCAGGCATTGGGAAATTCCAAGGAGCAAAAGTGAAGATCCACCTAATTCCGGGGGTGCGACCCATCCATCACAAGGCGAGAGCAATACCGTACATGATGAGAGAAAGGTAGAGATCGAGCTAGACTGGCTGCAACGAGAGGGCATCATTTCACAGATCGAGTTCAACGAGTGGGACAGCCCGATCGTTCCTGTCCTCCAGGGAGATGGTACCGTCAGAGTCTGTGGCGATTACAAAGTAACTATCAATCATTTCTCCCTGCAGGACCAATACCCACTACCAAAGGCCGACGACTCTTTGCAATGCTGGCGGGAGGAAAGACGTTCATGAAGCTGGATCTGACTTCGGCCTATATGATGCAGGAACTGGAGGAATCATCGAAGGGCCTCACCTGCATCAACACGCACAAAGGTCTTTTTATTTATAACAGATGCCCATTTGGAATTCGGTCAGCGGCGGCAATATTCCAGAGAAATATGGAAAGCTTACTGAAGTCGGTCCCGCACACCGTGGTCTTCCAGAACGACATCTTGGTCGCAGGTCGGAACACAGCTGAGCATCTGCAGAACCTGGAGGAGGTTCTTAGTCGACTCAACCGCGTGGGGCTCAGGTTAATACCCTCGAAGTGCGTTTTCCTAGCGCCTGAAGTGGAGTTCTTGGGCAGGAGGATTGCGGCGGATGGCCCACCAATGTGAAGACGGAGGCAATCGAGAACGCACTGAGGCCATTGAACATGACGGAGCTGCGGTTGTTTCTGGGACTCTTGACCTACTTTGGTAACTTCTTACCAGGTCTCAGCACACTGTTAGAACCACTGCATGTCTTACTAAGAAAAGGGGACGAATGGGTTTGGGGCAAATGCCAAGAAAATGCCTTTGTAAAAGCAAGAAAATTGTTATGCTCAAACAAGTTGCTTGTGCTGTATGATCCATGTAAGCGTTTGGTACTAGCATGTGATGCGTCGTCATATGGCATCGGGTGTACATTGCAACAAGCTAATGATTTCGGGAAACTGCAACAGGTTGCTTATGCATCCAGGAGTCTGTCTAAGGCTGAGGGAGCCTACAGCATGATTGAGAAAGAAGCATTAGCGTGTGTGTATGGGGTAAAGAAAATGCATCAATACCTGTTTGGGCTAAAATTCGAATTGGAAACTGACCATAAGCCACTCATATCCCTGTTTTCCGAGAGTAAAGGGATAAATACCAATGCATCAGCCCGCATCCAGAGATGGGTGCTCACGTTGTCCGCATACAACTATGCCATCCACCATAGGCCTGGCTCAGAAAACTGCGCCAATGCTCTCAGTAGGCTGCCATTGCCCACCACGGGGGTGGAAATGGTGCAGCCCTTAGATTTAGCCATGGTTATGGAAGCATTTGAGAGTGAGCAATTACCCGTCACTGCCCGGCAGATCAAAACCTGGACAAGCCAGGACTCCTTATTGTCTCGAGTCAAAAACTGTGCTCTTCACGGGAGCTGGTCCAGTGGAAATGCAGGAAGAGATAAAGCCGTTCCAGCGGCGCAAAGATGAAATGTCTATACAGGCAGACTGCCTTCTGTGGTGCAATGGTGTAGTGATTCGCAAGAAGGGCAGAGACACCTTCATCAATGACCTCCACAGTACCCACCCAGGCATCGTAATGATGAAAGCGATAGCCAGATCCCACGTGTGGTGACCCGGTATCGATGCGGACTTAAGAGTCCTGCGTTCACAGATGTAATACATGCTCGCAGTTAAGCAATGCACCCAGGGAGGCGCCACTAAGTTTATTGTCTTGGCTCTCCAGACCATGGTCTAGGGTACACGTTGACTATGCAGGTCCGTTCTTGGGTAAAATGTCCCTTGTGGTTGTAGATGCCTACTCCAAGTGGATTGAATGTGAGATAATGTCGGCTAGCATGTCCGCTGCCGCTACAGAAAGCCTGCGGGCCATGTTTGCCACACACGGCCTACCCGATGTCCTGGTGAATGACAATGGGCCATGTTTTACCAGTGCTGAGTTCAAAGAATTCATGACCCGTAACGGGATCACACATGTCACATCTGCCCCGTTTAAACCAGCGTCCAATGGTCAGGCAGAGAGAGCAGTGCAAACCATCAAGCAAGGCTTGAAGAGTGTAACTGAAGGCTCACTGCAGACTCGTCTATCTCGAGTCTTGCTTAGCTACCGCACGAAACCCCACTCGCTCACTGGGATTCCACCTGCTGAACTGCTCATGAAAAGAGCACTTAAGACAAAGCTCTCGTTAGTTTACCCTGATCTACATGAACAGGTAGAGAGCAGGCGGCTTCAACAAAGTACATACCATGATAGCGCAAATGTGTCATGCGAGATTGAAATCAATTATCCTGTATTTGTATTGAATTATGGACAAGGTCCCAAGTGGCTTCCCGGCACTGACGTGGCCAAAGAGGGGAGCAGGGTGTTTCGGGTTAAACTTTCAAATGGACTCTTTCACCGGAAACACTTGGACCAAATCAAACTCAGATTCACGGAATATCCTGAGCAGCCCACCTTGGACCCTACCTTTTTTGATCCCCCAACATACACACCAGTGGCAACCGGCACCACAGTTAACCACGAAGCAGAACTCATCATCCACAGCAGCCCAGCAGGATCCAACACACCAGGCAGCCCAGCAAGGCCAGCTGCAAAGCAGACCAAGAGGGCCCAACAAATGATTCAACAATACCAGCTTTCACACCGAGATGACAACCAGGGCAAGAAGGGCCCCAGATCGACTCACATTTTAAATAGTTACACTATTGACTTTGGCGGAGGGATTGTTGGTATATATGTAAACTTGTATTTACTCTGTACAGCCACCAGAGGGCTCATCTCCTGGAGTCTTTTGGTGGGGCAGTGTGGAGGGAGCTTTGCTCTGTATCTTGCCCTGTGCTGTGCCTGCCCTGGGAGTGTTTGGTGGGACAGGGTAGAGGCATCTTTCAGGGTAGAGGGACGGTTTGCACTTGGCAGGACTGGAACTGATGTCCTGGGGGTAACATTTGCTAATGCAGTCCGGGAGTATTTAAACTAATATGGCAGGGGGATGGGAACCGATGCAGCGAGACAGGGCAAACTAATATGGAGTCAGAAACAGATGGTAGAAAGGTAAAAAGCAATAGTGGAAGGCCGAGTAAACAAAGGCAAGAAACAAAAAGGGCCACACTACATCATAATTCTAAAAGGACAAAGGTTGTTAAAAAAAGAAGCCTGAAGACTTTGTGTCTTAATGCAAGGAGTATCCGTAATAAGGTGGATGAATTAACTGTGCAAATAGATGTTAACAGATATGATGTAATTGGGATTACAGAGATGTGGCTCAAGGATGATCAGGGCTGGGAACTCAACATCCAAGGGTATTCAACATTCAGGAAGGATAGAATAAAAGGAAAAGGAGGTGGGGTAGCATTGCTGGTTAAAGAGGAGATTAATGCAGTAGTTAGGAAGGACATTAGCTTGGATGATGTGGAATCTATATGGGTAGAGCTGCAGAACACTAAAGGGCAAAAAACGTTAGTGGGAGTTGTGTACAGATCTCCAAACAGTAGTAGTGATGTTGAAGAGGGCATCAAACAGGAAATTAGGGGTGCATGCAATAAAGGTGCAGCAGTTATCATGGGTGACTTTAATATGCATATAGATTGGGCGAACCAAACTGGAAGCAATACGGTGGAGGAGGATTTCCTGGAATGCATAAGGGATGGTTTTCTAGACCAATATGTCGAGGAACCAACTAGGGGGAAGGCCATCTTAGACTGGGTGTTGTGTAATGAGAGAGGATTAAATAGCAATCTCGTTGTGCGAGGCCCCTTGGGGAAGAGTGACCATAATATGGTGGAATTCTACATTAGGATGGAGAATGAAACAGTTAATTCAGAGACCATGGTCCAGAACTTAAAGAAGGGTAACTTTGAAGGTATGAGGCATGAATTGGCTAGGATAGATTGGCGAATGATACTTGAGGGGTTGACAGTGGATGGGCAATGGTAGACATTTGGAGACCGCATGGATGAACTACAACGGTTGTACATCCCTGTCTGGTGTAAAGGTGGAAGGGGGGCGGGGGGTGGCTCAGCCGTGGCTATCAAGGGATAGTATTAAAGCCAAGGAGTGGCATACAAATTGGCCAGAAATGGCAGCGAACCCGGGGACTGGGAGAAATTTGGGGCTCGGCGGAGGAGGACAGAGAGTTTGATTAGGGCAGGGAAAATAGATTGCGAGAGGAAGCTTGCAGGGAGCATTAAGACGGACTGCAAAGGCTTCTATGGATATGTAAGCAGAAGAAGGTTAATAAAGACAAACATAGGTCCCCTGCAGTCAGAATCAGGGGAAGTCATGACGGGGAACAAAGAAATGGCAGACCAACTGAACAAGTACTTTGGTTCGGTATTCACTGAGGAAGACACAAACAACCTTCTGGGTATAAAAGGGGTCAGAGGGTCTATTAAGAAGGAGGAACTGAGGAAAATCCTTATTAGTCGGGAAATTGTGCTGGGGAAATTGATGGGATTGAAGGCCGATAAATCCCCAGGGCCTGATGGACTGCATCCCAGAGTGCTTGAGGAGGTGGCCTTGGAAATAGCGGATGCATTGGCAGTCATTTTCCAACATTCCATAGACTCTAGATCAGTTCCTATGGAGTGGAGGGTAGCCAATGTAACCCCACTTTTTAAAAAGGGAGGGAGAGAGAAAACAGGGAATTATAGACCGGTCAGCCTGACATTGGTAATAGGTAAAATGATGGAATCAATTATTAAGGATGTCATGACAGTGCATTTGGAAAGAGGTGGCATGATAGGTCCAAGTCAGCATGGATTTGTGAAAGGGAGATCATGCTTGACAAATCTTCTGGAATTTTTTGAGGATGTTTCCAGTAGAGTGGACAAGGGAGGACCAGTTGATGTGGTGTATTTGGACTTTCAGAGGGCTTTCGACAGGGTCCCACACAAGAGATTAATGTGCAAAGTTAAAGCACATGGGATTGGGGGTAGTGTGCTGACGTGGATTGAGAACTGGTTGACAGACAGGAAGCAGGGAGTCGGAGTGAATGGGTGCTTTTCAGAGTGGCGGGCAGTGACTGCTGTGGCCCCAGCTGTTTACATTGTACATTAATAATTTAGACGAGGGGATTAAATGTAGTATCTCCAAATTTGCAGATGACACTAAGTTGGGTGGCAGTGTGAGCTGCGAGGAGGATGCTATGAGGCTGCAGAGTGACTTGGATAGGTTAGGTGAGTGGGCAAATGCATGGCAGATGAAGTATAATGTGGATAAATGTGAGGTCATCCACTTTGGTGGTAAAAAGAGAGAGACAGACTATTATCTGAATGGTGACAGATTAGGAAAAGGGGAGGTGCAACGAAACCTGGGTGTCATGGTACATCAGTCATTGAAGGTTGGCATGCAGGTACAGCAGGCGGTTAAGAAAGCAAATGGCATGTTGCCTTCATAGCGAGGGGATTGGAGTATAGGGGCAGGGAGGTGTTACTACAGTTGTACAGGGTCTTGGTGAGACCACACCTTGAGTATTGTGTACAGTTTTGGTCTCCTAACTTGAGGAAGGACATTCTTGCTATTGGGAGAGTGCAGCGAAGGTTCACCAGACTGATTCCAGGGATGATGGGACTGACATATCAAGAAAGACTGGATCAACTGGGCTTGTATTCACTGGAGTTCAGAAGAATGAGAGGGGATCTCATAGAAACGTTTAAAATTCTGATGAGTTTCGGCAGGTTAGATGCAGGAAGAATGTTCCCAATGTTGGGGAAGTCCAGAACCAGTGGTCACAGTCTAAGGATAAGGGGTAAGCCATTTAGGACCGAGATGAGGAGAAACTTCTTCACCCAGAGAGTGGTGAATCTGTGGAATTCTATACCACAGAAAGTTGTTGAGTCCAATTCACTAAATATATTCAAAAAGGAGTTAGATGTAGTCCTTACTACTAGGGGATCAAGGGGTATGGCGAGAAAGCAGGAATGGGGTACTGAAGTTGCATGTTCAGCCATGAACTCATTGAATGGCAGTGCAGGCCCGAAGGGCCGAATGGCCTACTCCTGCACCTATTTTCTGAGTCCCAAGAGATCCCATAATCCCTTGGGAGCACAGGTATTTAAGGCCTCACAGGTTGGAGAGGCATTCTGGAGACCTGCAATAAAAGATTGAGGTCACACTTTACTTTGAGCTCACAGTGTTCAGTCTGACTCTTCCTCTATACATAACAATCACCACTTCCACAATCAGCAGCTCGTTGGAAGGACTAAGATATTGGCCCGGAATTTGCAGTCAGCAGCGAAGCGAAGGCATTCGCCACTGGCTCCGAAGTAAGCTTCACACAAAGATCTTTGGGTTTCAAAAAATAGTGGGGATCCCCAAGTGCGAGCTGCTTTGATATCAACAAGCTGTCTTGGCAGCCAATCAAAATGCAGAATTTTCACAAAACAGTGAACAAGGAAGTGAATAAGCTATTAAAATTCAAATTTTGTAAAAATGTTAGAGTGAGCAAAACAAAGATTGGGGCTCTCACATGGGGAAACGGCAAGCCTGAAATAAAGAAGAAACAACTTGTTTCTTCAAAATTTTAATTCTTTTTTAAATGAAAAAATTTGACACTGCACAAAATTGAAGTTTGTTTTTCAGGCCCATAATCTTTTTTTAGCAGTCAATATGCTGTTAAAACTCCAGTTACACCTTATTCCTTTTGATCTAACTTTTCGTGGGGAATTTAACAGGGTAATCACTGCAGAAAAGATGAAGTTTGAGTCAGTTTCCCTGATTTGAGAGATTCCTGGCTCTGTGGTGGGACGGGGGGGGGGGTGGGCGCAGGGGGGGAGGGGAGGTGGTGGAGCGACACAGCACAACCTGTGGAGAAGCAGTGAATGACTGACCGCAATTTTAGGATTTCCGCACTCGGCTCCACACGCGTTAAATCCTGAAGTTGCGATCGGATTTAAAGGTGGAATGACGGCAAATGCTGCCAGTTCGCCATCATCATGACCGCAAATTCTGGCCTATCATGAGCAATGTACAGTCCTCACTTGGCCCGGGTCCCAGAATTGTCAAGATCATGAAACAGCATGAAATTCATTTGAACAAACAAGAACATAAGAAATAGGAGCAGGAGTAGGCCATTTGGCCCCTCGAGCCTTCTCCGCCATTCAATAAGATCATGGCTGATCTTCTACCTCAACTACACTTTTTTGCACTATCCCTATATCCCTTGATGCCCTTAATATCCAAAATTCTATCGATCTCTGTCTTGAATATACTCAATGACTGAGCCTCCACAGCCCTCTGGGGTAGAGAATTCCAAAGATTCACCACCCTCGGAGTGAAGAAGTTTCTCCTCATCTCAGTCCTAAATGGCCGACCCCTTATCCTGAGACTGTGACCCCCTGGTTCTAGACTCCCCAGCCAGGGGAAACATCTATCCTGTCAAGCCATGTAAGAATTTTATATGTTTCAATGAGAGCACCTCATTCTTCGAAACTCGAGAGAATTTAGGCCTAGTCTACTCAATCTCACCTCATTGAACAATCACCCCAACCCAGGAATCAGTCTTTATTGCACTCCGTCTGTGGCAAGTATATCCTTCTTTAAAACTACACACTACCCAGGTGCAGTCTCACCAGGGCCCTATATAATTGCAGTAAGACATCTTTACTCTTAAACTCAAATCCTCTTATAATAAAGGCCAACATACCATTTGCTTTCTTAATGGCTTGCTGTATCGGCATGTTAACTTTCAGTGATACATGCACAAGGACATCCAGGTCCCTCTGAATGCCAACATTTTCCAATCTCTCACCATTTAAAAAATACTCTGCTACCTGGTGGACTGGCATGCTCCTTCAATGATGCCCGATTCTCTTTTGCTCTAACCTGTTCTACCCCTCCTCCTCCATGATAATATTATACAATGCTATGCCCAGAGGAAATACCATACCTGCTCTTAGAAGCTCTCACTGCAGGTAGGGGTGGCAGGGGCTGAAAATGTGCTGGCGGCCTGACCCTTAGATATACAGTCAAAAGCAAATTCGGGCTGCCTGTAGGCAGAATGGCAAAAAATGCTTAAAACAGCATTTCGCAGCTGCACAAATCTATATTCAAAATCTTCTACTTATCTGTGTCACTTCCGCCTTGGTCTACTGATCTTGGTAGTAACTGCACCTTATAAATCCCAATCTAAGTTCGACCAGAGTGCATTAGGAGTGTAAAACCAGGAAACTGGGAGTCGTAGCACTACTGCTCCTCACTTTGACACATGCAAATAAGATGGGCAGGCTATTCTAGTCAAAGATGGCAAGATTTGAAAAAAGGGATCCAGTACATTGCATTTTGCATCTTGGAGGTGTAACTTGTGTTTGGAGCAAATGAGGCAAATTGGCAGGATTTCCGACATCAGCATTGAGATATTGGAGAATAGAAGGAAAAGGCAACTGTTCCGCTTCTTGTCGGAATTTTCCACAGAACTGTATCCCACCCAAAATACCCCAAGTCCCAACTGCTCAATGTATATCCATGTACTGCCCTCCCAAGTGTAGGAATTTTGGGCCCGGTATTTCCATATTTAAATATACTGAGAATATTTTTTACCCTTTATTCATAGGTCAAATATCCAGTGTATACAGTGAATCAGCTATCTGCTTTGCCACAGAGAATTCCCTTTATTAAGCCTATGTCTTGGTGATTAGCAGTGCCTTGATGTGTGGTTGCCCTATAATGTAGTATACTAATGTGGTAAGCTTTGTGGCTAAATACCTACATGAAGAAGTTTGATGTCAGCTGGGCCCTGGATGGTTTCTCTTTTCATGGTGATAACATTGCAAAATATTGTGGCAAACTTATACACTGGCCCTGGAATTCCACAGGGTTTGTCTTGGTCTTCCATCACTACTACAGCAGGAGAGTGGTAGAACCCCTGGAGAAATGCCATAACTTGGCGGGAGACTGGGAGAACCTCCATGGAATTTCCAGGCCTCAATTTCTAAGTGGCCAGAGAAATTTTGAAAGTAGCAACAACAACTGGGGAGGTAAACAGTGGTAAGTGCACTGTTATTGCCTTCTTGCAAACTCTCTTGCACCAGTGGCAGCTTTTTCCTGCTGGTATTTGAAACAAGTACAATGAGCAAATCAGCTGGCAGACTGTTGTTGTTGGTAATGCTTGTACTCAGATGCAAATATACAACTTGCTCATATTAAAGGCTATTTTAAATCTGCCCGCCCAGAGAAAACAAGGCAGTTAAAATGGCCAGTGCGACGCATCTGCACCGAATATTCTGACTTTCTGTGGATTCTGATATTAAACTGCTCATCTGAGCAGGCGAGAAAGACACCTGCTGGAAGGGGTCCTTCTTTAAATATGCAGATCGGGCTCTGATGATGTCATCAGGGCTCGACCTGCAATTTTAACTTGAGGCCTGAACGGTGAAGCGGTTGGAGCTCCTCCACTAGGCCAACCTGGGGGCAAGAGGAGCCTGCGTGACTCCAGGCCGGGAGTTAAAATTGTGACTCAATTTTCTCTGTGAATTACCTTATTTCAAATGCCATTTATACCTGCCTAAAAATAGTGCACAGAAGAATGTAATATGAACACGTCAGGTATTCATTTCTGAACCAAATAGGATAAAAAATCCAATTCAGTACAAATCTGATTTGAAACAAGATACTATAGTAATCATATTAAAATAAAGAGAAACAGACCTAAACAACTAATCAAAAGCAAAATACTACGGGTGCTGGAATCTGGAATAAAAACAGAAAATGAGCCGCTTCCTGCTCTCGCCCTGAACTTGAAAATTTCATTCACTTTGCATCCAATTTCCACCCTTCCCTCACCTTCACATGGTCCATCTCCAACTCTTCCCTTCCCTTCCTCGACTTCTCCGTCTCCATCTCTGGGGATAGGCTTTCGACCAGTATCCACTGTGAGCCCACTAACTCCCACAGCTACCTGGACTACACTTCCTCCCACCCCGCATTATGTCAGGACTCCATTCCATTCTTCCAGTTTCTCCATCTCCGTCGCATCTGCTCTGACAATGCCACCTTTCACACAAGTGCCTCTGACATGTCTTCCTTTTTCCTCAACAGAGGATTCCCCTACGCTGTAGTTAACATGGCCCACAACCATATCCGTTCTATTTCTCACACCTCTGCTCTCGCCCCTTCTCCTCCTTCTCAGAAACATGACAGGGTTCCCCTTCTCCTCACCTTTCACCCCACCAGCCTCCACATTCAACGGATCATCCTCCACCATTTCTGCCACCTCCAGCATGATCCCATCACCAATAACATCTTCCCCTCTCCTCCCCTCCCAGCATTCCGAAGGGACAGCTCCCTCCGCGACACCCTGGTCCATTCCGCAGTTACCCAGAGAACCCCCTCCCCATCCCACAGCACCTTTCTTTGCAAGCGCAGGAGATGGACTACCTGCCCTTTTACCTCCTACAGAATACCAAGGGGCAGAAAACGCTAGTGGGAGTTGTGTACAGACCACCAAACAGTAGTAGTAAGGTTGGGGACAGCATCAAACAAGAAATTAGGGATGCATGCAATAAAGGTACAGCAGTTATCATGGGTGACTTTAATCTATACAATGATTGGGCTAACCAAACTGGTAGCAATGCGGTGGAGGAGGATTTCCTGGAGTGTATTAGGGATGGTTTTCCAGACCAATATGTTGAGGAACCAACTAGAGAGCTGGCCATCCTAGACTGGGTGATGTGTAATGAGAAAGGACTAATTAGCAATCATGTTGTGCGAGGCCCCTTGAGGGAAGAGTGACCATAACATGGTAGAATTCTTTATTAAGATGGAGTGACACAGTTAATTCAGAAACTAGGGTCCTGAACTTAAGGAAAAGTAACTTCGATGGTTTGAGGTGTGAATTGGCTAGAATAGAGTGGCAAATGATACTTAAAGGGTTGACGGTGGATCGGCAATGGCAAACATTTAAGGATCACATGGATGAACTTCAGCAATTGTACATCTCTATCTGGAGTAAAAATAAAACGGGGAAGGTGGCTCAACCGTGGCTAACAAGGGAAAGTGAGGATAGTGTTAAATCCAAGGAAGAGGCACATAAATTGGCCAGAAAAAGCAACAAACCTGAGGACTGGGAGAAATTTAGAATTCAGCAGAGGAGGACAAAGGGTTTAATTAAGAGGGGGAAAATAGAGTACAAGAAGAAGCTTGCCGGGAACATAAAAAGTGATTGCAAAAGCTTCTATAGATATGTGAAGAGAAAAAGGATTAGTGAAGACAAACGTAGGTACCTTGCAGTCGGATTCAGGTGAATTTATAATGGGGAATGAAGAAATGGCAGACCAATTGAACCAATACTTTGGTTCTGTCTTCACGAAGGAAGACACAAATAACCTTCCGGAAGTACTAGGGGACCGAGGGTCTAGTGAGAAGGAGGAACTGAAGGATTTCCTTATGAGGCGGGAAATTGTGTTAGGGAAATTGATGGGACTGTAGGCCGATAAATCCCCGGGGCCTGATAGTCTGCATCCCAGAGTACTTAAGGAAGTGGCCCTAGAAATAATGGATGCATTGGTGATCATTTTCCAACAGTCTATTGATCAGTTCCTATCGATCAGTAACACCACTTTTTAAAAAGGGAGGGAGAGAGAAAGCAGGTAATTATAGACTGGTTTGCCTGACAAAGTAGTGGGAAAATGTTGGAATCAGTTATTATGGATGAAATAGCAGCACATTTGAAAAGCAGTGACAGGATCAGTCCAAGTCAGCATGGCTTTATGAAGGGGAAATCATGCTTGACAAATCTTCTGGAATTTTTTTGAGGATGTAACTAGTAGAGTGGACAAGGGAGAACCAGTGGATGTGGTGTATTTGGACTTTCAAAAGGCTTTTGACAAGGTACCACACAAGAGATTGGTGTGCAAAATCAAAAAACATGGTATTGGGGGTAATGTACTGACGTGGATAGAGAACTGGTTGGCAGACAGGAAGCAGAGAGTCGGGCTAAACGGGTCCTTTTCAGAATGGCAGGCAGTGACTAGTGGAGTGCCGCAGGGCTCAGTGCTGGGACCACAGCTCTTTACAATATACATCAATGATTTGGATGAAGAAATTGAGTGTAATATCTCCAAGTTTGCAGATGACACTAAACTGAGTGGTGGTGTGAGCTGTGAGGGGGATGCTAGGAGGCTGCAGGGTGACTTGGATAGGTTAGGTGTGTGGGCAAATGCATGGCAGATGCAGTATACTGTGGATAAATGTGAGGTTATCAACTTTGGGGGCAAAAACACGAAGACAGAATATTATCTGTGTTGTGTATCTGTAAAGCATGCACTCCCATTTTCTGCCACCAAGGAGCTCATCCCCTGAAGTCCTAAGGGATCCCAGCATCCCTTGGGAGCACTGTATATAAGCCGGCCGCTAAGGCCTGTTCCTCACTCTGTAGTGTCTTATTAAAGACTGAGGCCACTGTTGCTTTAACCTCCCTGTGTGCAACCTCATCTGTGTTAGGAACACAATAACTGGCTACAAAAATACGAATCCAACGCAAAGATGCAGCAAACTATGGGCATCCTGGAGAAGTCCTCGGAGGGTGAGGACTGGGAAGCCTATGTTGAACGGCTAGACCAGTACTTTGTAGCCAACGAGCTGGACGGAGAAGGAAGCGCTGCAAAAAGGAGAGCAGTCCTCCTCACAGTCTGCGGGGCACCGACCTACAGCCTCATGAAGAATCTTCTGTCTCCGGTGAAACCCATAGATAAGTCGTATGAGGAGCTGTGTACACTGGTTCGGGAGCATCTTAACCTGAGGAGAGCGTGCTGATGGCGAGGTATCGGTTCTACACGTGCCAGTGATCTGAGGGTCAGGAAGTGTACGTCGCCGAGCTAAGGTGACTTGCAGGACAATGTGAGTTTGATGGCTACTTGGAGCAAATGCTCAGAGACTTTTTTGTACTGGACATTGGCCAGGAGACCATCCGACAAAAACTTTTCACTGTAGAGACACCGACCCTCAGTAAGGCCATTGCGACAGCACAGGCGTTTATGTCCACCAGTGATAACACCAAACAAATCTCTCAGCACACAAGTGCTAGCAATGTTCATAAATTAACTGGAACTGTGTGTGCGAGCAGAAATGTACAAGGCAGAACCCACGAGTCTGCAACTGCCAGCAGGCCCCAGGTGACCCAGATGACTCAGAGTTCCCAACAAAGAATGAATGCAAGGCAATTCACACCTTTTTGGCGTTGTGGAGGCTTCCATTCAGCCTATTCATGCCACTTCAAAGGGTGTGTTTGCAAGAGTTGTGGAACAATGGGGCACCTCCAACGAGCTTGCAAATGAGCTGCAAGCTTTGCAAAACCTGCTAACCACCACGTTGCAGAGGAAGATCGGTCCATGGTGGATCAATGCAATTTCGAGCCTCAGAGAAAGGAGGCAGATGCTGAAGTACACAGGGTGCACACATTTTCAACAAAATACCCACCTATAATGCTAAACGTAACATTGAATGACTTACCCGTAGCCATGGAACTGGACACTGGTGCTAGCCAATCCATCATGAGTAAAAAGATGTGAGAGAGACTGTGGTGCAACAAGGCATTCAGACCAGCCCTGAGCCCCATCCAGAAGAAACTGAGAACGTACACCAAAGAACTTATCACTGTCCTGGGCAGCGCCATGGTCAAGGTCACCTACGAGGGCACGGTGCACGAACTGCCACTCTGGATTGTCCCGGGCGATGGCCCCACACTGCTTGGAAGGAGCTGGCTGGGCAAAATACGCTGGAACTGGGATGACATCCGGGTGCTATCACATGTCGATGAGGCCTCATGTACCCAGGTTCTTAACAAATTTCCTTCCCTTTTTGAGCCAGGCATTGGAAACTTTTCCGGGGCGAAGGTGCGGATCCACTTGGTCCCAGAGGCACAACCCATTCACCACAAGGCGCGAGCGATACCTCACATGATGAGGGAGAGAGTGGAAATTGAGCTGGACAGGCTGCAACGCAAGGGCATCATCTCCCCATTGGAATTCAGCGAGTGGGCCAGCCCGATTGCTCCAGTACTCAAAAGTGATGGCACAGTCAGGATTTGCGGCGATTATAAATTAACTATTAATCATTTCTTGCTGCAGGACCGAAGGCAGACGACCTATTTGCGACGCTGGCAGGAGGCAAGACGTTCACCAAGCTCGATCTGACTTCAGCCTACATGACGCAGAAGCTGGAGGAGTTTTCGAAGGGCCTCACCTGCATCAACACGCACAAGGGACTGTTCATCTACAACAGATGCCCGTTTGGAATTCGTTCGGCTGCAGGGATCTTCCAGAGAAACATGGAGAGCCTACTCAAGTCGGTACCATGCACGGTGGTTTTTCAGGACGACATATTGGTCACGGGTCGGGACACCGCCGAGCACCTACAAAACCTGGAGGAGGTCCTCCAGTGACTGGATCGCATAGGGCTTTGGCTGAAGAAGTCGAAATGCGTCTTCATGGCAACAGAAGTGGGGTTTTTGGGGAGAAAGATCGCGGCGGACGGCATTCAGCCCACATACGCCAATACAGAGGCTATCAGGAACGCGCCCAGGCCACAGAACGTCATGAAGCTGCGGTCATTCCTGGGACTACTCAACTATTTTGGTCACTTCCTCCCGGGGTTAAGCACCATTTTCCAGCCCCTACATGTGTTATTGTGCAAAGGTGAGAACTGGGTATGGGAAAAAAACAAGTAATTGCTTTTGAGAAAGCCAGAAATATTTTATGCTCCAACAAGCTGCTTGTATTGTATAATCCGTGTAAAAGACTTGTGCTAGCATGTGATGCATCGTCGTACGGAGTCGGGTGTGTATTACAACAAGCTAATGTTGCGGGGAAGTTGCAACCTGTCGCCTATGCTTCCAGGAGCTTGTCTAAGGCCGAGACGGCCTACAGCATGATTGAGAAAGAGGCATTAGCGTGTGTGTTCGGGGTAAAGAAAATGCATCAGTACCTGTATGGCCTCATATTTGAGCTGGAAACCGATTACAAGCCCCTCGCATCCCTGTTCGCTGAAAACAAGGGGATAAATACTAATGCCTCAGCCCACATACAAAGGTGGGCACTCGCGCTATCAGCGTATAACTATACCATCCGCCACAGGCCAGGCACTGAGAACTGTGCGGATGCTCTCAGTCGGCTACCATTGCCCACCACGGGGGTGGAAATGGCGCAGCCTGCAAACTTGTTGATGGTGGCACAGCCCGCAGACTTGTTGATGGTCATGGAAGCGTTTGAAAATGATAAATCACCTGTCACGGCCCGCCAGATTAGGACTTGGACCAGCCAAGATCCTCTGCTGTCCCTAGTAAAAAACTGTGTACTGCATGGGAGCTGGGCCACCATCCCTGTTGAAATGCAAGAGCCAATCAAGCCGTTCCAGTGGCAAAAGGATGAGCTGTCCATTCAGGCAGACTGCCTGTTGTGGGATAACTGCGTAGTGCTACCAAAAAAGGGCAGGGAGACGTTCATTTCGGATCTCCACAGCACACACCCGGGTATAGTAATGATGAAAGCGATAGCCAGATCCCACGTGTGGTGGCCCAGTATCGACTCTGACTTAGAGTCCTGTGTACGGCAATGCAGCATATGTGCTCAGTTGAGCAACGCGCCCAGAGAGGCACCACTAAGTTTGTGGTCCTGGCCCTCCAGACCATGGTCGAGTATCCATGTGGACTATGCGGGCCCGTTTCTCGGTAAAATGTTCCTAGTGGTGGTGGATGTTTTTTCAAAATGGATTGAATGTGAAATAATGTCGGGAAGCACCGCCACCGCCACCATTGAAAGCCTGAGGACCATGTTTGCCACCCACGGCCTGCCTGACATACTGGTCAGTGACAACGGGCCATGTTTCACCAGTGCCGAATTTAAAGAATTCATGACCCGCAATAGGATCAAACATGTCACCTCAGCCCCGTTTAAACCAGCCTCCAATGGGCAGGCAGAGCGGGCAGTACAAACCATCAAACAGAGCCTTAAACGAGTCACAGAAGACTCACTCCAAACCCGCCTGTCCCGAGTACTGCTCAGCTACCGCACGAGACCCCACTCGCTCACAGGGGTGCCCCCGACTGAGCTACTCATGAAAAGGACATTTAAAACCAGACTCTCGCTAGTTCACCCCAACCTGCATGATCAGGTAGAGAGCAGGCGGCAGCAACAAAATGTAAACGATGGTCGCGCCACTGTCATGGGAAATTAATCTGAATGACCCTGTGTGTGTGCTAAACTATGGACATGGTTCCCAAGAGGATCGCGGGCACGGTGATAGCTAAAGAAGGGAATAGGGTGTTTGCAGTCAAACTAGACAATGGACAAATTTGCAGAAAGCACCTGGACCAAACGAGGTTGCGGTTCACAGACTGCCCTGAACAACTAACAGCAGACACCACCTTTATCGAGCCGACAACACACACCCAAAGGATCAACGACACCACGTCGGACCAGGAAATCGAACCCATCACGCCCAACAGCCCAGCAAGGCCAGGCTCACCTAGCAGCCCTGCAGGGCCAAGAACACGCCAGCCCAGCGAGGGCACAGCAACACACCAGAACAGACATTTGTACCGAGGCGGTCTACCAGGGAAAGAAAGGCTTCCAACTGCCTCACCTTGTAAATAGTTTTCACTATGACTTTGGGTGGGGGGGGGGGGGGGGAGGAGTGATGTTGTGTATCTGTAAAGCATGCACTCCCATGTTCTGCCACCAGGGAGCTAATCCCCTGAAGTCCCAAAGGATCCCAGCATCTCTTGGGAGCACTGTATATAAGCCGTCCCCTAAGGCCTGTTCCTCACTCTGGAGTGTCTTATTAAAGACTGAGGTCACTGTTACTTTAACCTCCCCATGTGCAGCCTCATCTGTGTTAGGAACACAATAATCTGAATGGTGGCAGATTAGGAAAAGGGGAGCTGCAACGAGACCTGGGTGGCATGGTTCATCAGTCATTGAAAGTTGGCATACAGGTACAGCAGGAGGTGAAGAAGGTAAATGGTATGTTGGCCTTCACAGCTAGAGGATTTGAGTATAGGAGCAGGGAGGTCTTACTGCAGTTGTTCAGGGCCTTGGTGAGGCCTCACTTGGAATATTGTGTTCAGTTTTGGTCTCTTAATCTGAGGAAGGACGTTCTTGCTATTGAGGGAGTGCAGCGAAGGTTCACCAGACTGATTCCCGGGATGGCAGGACTGACATATGAGGAGAGATTGGATCAACTGGACCTTTATACATTGGAGTTTAGAAGGATGAGAGGGGATCTCATAGAAACATATAAGATTCTGACGGGACGGGACAGGTTAGATGTGGGTAGAATGTTCCCCATGTTGGGGAAGTCCAAAACCAGGGGACACAGTCTTAGGATAAGAGGTAGGCCATTTAGGACTGAAATGAAGAGAAACTTCTTCACTCAGAGAGTTGTTAACCTGTGGAATTCCCTGCCGCAGAGAGTTGTTGATGCCAGTTCATTGGATATATTCAAGAGGGAGTTAGATATGGCTCTTACGGCTAAGGGGATCAAGGGGTATGGAGAGAAAGCAGGAAAGGGGTACTGAGGAAATGATCAGCCATGATCTTATTGAATGGTGGTGCAGGCTTGAAGGGCCGGAATGGCCTACTCCTGCACCTATTTTCTATGTTTCCCTTCCTACTATCCAGGGCCCCAATTACTCCTTCCAGGTGAAACTGTGATTTATTTGTACTGCTTTCAATTTAGTATACTGCATTCGCTGCTCAAGATGTGGTGTCCTCTACATTGGGAAGTCCGCAAGTGTGACTCTGAGCTTCTGTTTGTCTGTCACTTTAATTCTCCACTCTACTCCCACTCTATCCTCTCTGTCCTCAGTCACCTCCACTGTTCCAACAAAGCTCAACGCGAGCTCGAGGAACAGCACCTCATTTTTCGTTAAGGCACTTTAGAGCCTTCTGGACTCAACATCGAGTTCAACAATTTCAGAGCATAACTGCTGTCAATCTTTGGCTCCCTTCCCCTCCAAGCCTGTTTCTTTTTTTCTCCTTGAATCTAATGGCAGCTGATCATTATTCCGCCATTCACACCCTACCTTGACTCATGTTTTTCTAACTCCTGGCATTACCATTTCAATTCGGCCCATGATCCCTTTTTATCTCTCTAATCTCTCCTGCCTTCCACCCTATTACAGACCTTCCCTTTTTTCTTTCTTCCCCTCCCCCTTTCAGTGCTTGTTAAGATTGTGTTCTTTCCAAACACTCTCCAGTTCTGATGAAGGGTCGTCAACCCGAAATGTTAACTCTGCTTTCTCTCCACAGATGCTGCCTGACCCGCTGAGATTTCTGATTTTAGCTAACTATTCAACTTGATAACATAATAAAATTGATCATTACAAGAAAATGTCAAGCCTATTTGCACTAATAACTTAGTAAATTTCAGGAAGTGGACTGTGGAAATTCTTATGGAATGGTGTACAGGTTGAACCTCTGTGAACCGGGACACTCTGGTCCGGAAATATCCGTGGTTCAGCATTAGTTTGCAGGAAAAACCCACAATTTTAAGACGTATGATTTTTCTCCCAAATTGCTCGGAGCAGTGTTCTGGCTAAAATCTATCTGCTAACCGGGAGTTTATGATATTTCACAGAATAAATTAAAGGTGCATTCGGCCACTTTTGGTCGTAACTCTAGATGGCAAATCGGTTGGACAGGTAGGTGATTCTGGAGGAATTCTGCCAGTTGTACTGCAACTATTCGGCCAGCAGGCCACTGCGCCCATATATACAGCGGAATCTGGCAAGAGAAGAGAGTGGAGGATGGAGTGCTTGAGCCGGGGGATCTGCGCTCCGCGACCACCGTCTCTCCCTTCTCAGCCAACGAGGACCTGGGGTCGGCGGCAGCTGCCGCCGTCATTGTGCAGATGGTTGGGAGGGAGGAAAACAGGTCTGGGCTGCAGCCGCCAGTTTTTTCAGCTTGATCCCACGTTGTATTTTTCCTTTAAAAAAATCCTGGTGGTTATTTAGGGCGAACCCCGAGGTGGTTGTGGCCCCGAGCCAGATAATGGGTACTAGGAGTTGGCATAGTGAACTCTACAAACTCACCAGAGAGTGCTTTGCCGCCGCCTTCCTGGTTCGGAAAATTCTCTGGTTCGGCACCGGTCAAGTCCAGATGGTGTGGATCCCAAGGTAGTTTCATGGTCACCATTACTGATACTTGCTTTTTATTCCAGATTTATTTATTGAATTTAAATTCCCCAGCTGCTGTGGTGGGATTTGAGCTCATGTCACATTAGTCTAGGCTTCTAGATTACTAGTCCAGTGATACAGCCACTATGCTACCATACCCGCTAGTAAAAGAAATAAGCTTAAAGAAAGAAAACTTTGTGTGTGTCGGAAGGAGGAGGGGTGGGAAAATTAGTATTGCGAGGAGTATTGAGTGGAATGCCCCAGGGATTGGAAATGAGTGCTCCAGGAATTGTACTGGGACCACTATTGTTTCTTCTAATGGACATGAATGACTTGAATTTATAAACTCAAGGGCCTGCAATGGAATTAGAAAAATCTTTAAATAATTGAAATAGTGGGCAATAAGATTCAGTGAGGTCAAATGTAATATACACATCAGGAAAAAGAATGTATAACATTTGTACTGTATGAATGGTGTCAAATTTGAAAGAGAGCTAGGGGTGTCCAGAAACTGTCTGGCAGCAATCAATAAGACAAGCAGAATGTTGCATTATATTGCTAAATTGGGAGACAAGTTGTTGATGCTATATTGAAACTATTCAGTTTTATGGTCAGGAAGCACCATGAGTACATGAGTACATTGTCATGTTTTAGCAACCCACACACAAAGGTGATCTTATCGAAACTTATAAGATTATGAGGGGGCTTGACAAGGTGGAAGCAGAGAGGATGTTTCCACTGATAGGGGAGACTAGAACTAGAGGGAGTAATCTTAGAATAAGAGGTCGCCCATTTAAAACTGAGATGAGGAGGAATTTCTTCTCTTAGAAGGTGGTGAATCTGTGGAATTCGCTGCCTTAGAGAGCTGTGCAAGCTGGGTCATTGAGTAGGTTTAAGACAGAGATAGACAGTTTCTTAACCAATAAGGGAATAAGGGGTTATGGGGAGCGGGCAGGGAAATGGACCCGAGTCCAAGATCAGATCAGCCACGATCGTATTAAATGGCGGAACAGGCTCGAGGGGCTGTATGGCCTACTCCTGCTTCTATTTCTTATGGTCTTATGAAACCTTCAAGCACTAAAATTGTGCAGAGAAGAGCCACAAAACTTATCCTTAGTATCAGATTACATTACGAGGAAAGACTGGAGAAACTTTTGGCTCTTCAGCACTGATTAATGTTTTCCACATTACAACAGTGACTACACTTCAAAAGTACTTCATTGGCTGTAAAACGCTTTAGGGCGTCCTGAAGTTGTGAAAGGCGCTGTATAAATGGAAGTCTTTCTTTCTTCTTTCTGACAGGAGATCCTCAGAGATTAGATATTCAACAGCATAGGAAAAATGGGCCATGAAAGTAAGGCAAGAGGATAAGTTCAAACCAGTAAAAGGGAAGTTTGAAATTAAGTTTTCCTTCATGCAAAGAATGGTTAACAGTTGGAATTGACTTCCTGGTAATGTTGGCAAAAGCATTGAGAGATATTTAAGGTGTTTTTGGAAGGATGAGTTCATAAGAGCCAAATGGCCTTCTTTATCAATATTTATCTTGTGATTTTGTGAATATATTTTATGGTGAACATTAGTGCTATAGATTGGTCTAAGTTATATAATGATTTAGTATTGACTTAAAAAAATGTAGATATTCATTGGATTAAATAAAGGCAAAAAGACAAAGAACATTTAAAAAATAATCTACTTGGTTTCATTTCTCTTTAAATCATTATAAATGTAATTTGCAATGAAAACCACAGTAGGAACTAAATTTCCTGTTTCATGGGTGTTTCAAAAACTTTCTTCCTTTGCAAGCAGGCATCAACTGAAACTGAGCCTAAACTCACTTCCCTAAAATGCTCCTCAAGAAGCATGCATTTTCTCCCCTTCAGTGACTTCTGCCAAGCCACTTCTGCTTCAGTGTACAGGGATTGTGCAAAAACGTCTCCACTAACCCTTACTGAAAGAATAATAACCACCCAATCACTGTTTATATTTTATTCTCAAATTATTAGAAATCTAGGGCTAGAAATGTTGTTGTTTAACGCCACCATTAGCACCAGAGAGGGGCGTAAGAGGCCGCTAAACACCTACCGCCCGAACAGTGTGCTGTCAGCTCCTGCCGTGAACTTCAGTGAAGGTTTAGCGGCAGCGCTGATAGTTAGCGTTGCGCTCGCTAGCGCCACCCACTTGGTGATGTCATCGTCCATAGTCGCGCATTTGCAAACTTTACTCTTTCGCCTGTGGTAGCGCCTGTCGCTGACACCGTCAGGGGAAAGCAGTCGGTGCAGCGTCAATCCCGGAGTGCAAGGTAGTGGGGAAGTGTGGTTGAAGTTTATTGAAATTTTCACAAACATTCTTTTCAGCCGGCATCCTAGCGACAAAAGATTGAGTAGGCCTCCTGCGCTATTGCTCCATTAGTGCCCTAAGAGGAGTGTAGAACGCTTCTCTGAGTGCTCCACTCTCCTCTTGGGGACGATACAACTGAATATCACACTTTAAGGCGGTAGACGTCACCTGGCGCAAAAGATAGCGCCCATGCGCCATCACTGCCTCAAAACGGGCAATACCGAATTTCCAGCCCTTTAGAATGTAACTGTATAACAGCACTAATACAATATACTGCATGCTTTAAATGCAATCTGGAATAGATAGTGGGCCGTAATTTAAGGGACCTACAAGTGCGTACGCGCCTGTAAGGGCCGTGCAACTTTTGAGTTTTCACACGCGAAGAGCATGCACGTAAACCTGGAACAGATCCAAAGCATCTCTGGAAAAAAGCCATCTGCAGCTGAAGAGTGAAGTCTGTGAAATTCTTATGCCTGGTAAAAGCAGGCGCAGGGCCAGCTTGTACCAGCGCAAGAGTTCAAAAAACCTAAAAATAAAATTTTATCAATCATTTACACATTAAAAACCCTGTGCAATACTGTAAGTTTATTTACAGCCCCTATAAAGCATGTAAATTTATTTTCAAAAGTTACATTTTTGCTATAAATACTTAATTAAATGTCATTTTAGGCCCAGGACTGCCAGATACGTGAGCATTTTATTTGCGGAGGCATTTTCCCGCGGGAAGCCGACTGCAAATTCAGGGCTGGTATAAGAGAATTTATCAGGGCCTAGGCTAACAATAAGCATTTTTTCACTTCTATCACAAAATCTCACAAATAGATTAGTAATTTACATAGAACAGTGCGATATATAGAATATGTTGCCAAATGTTTTCAGTAAGACATGACATCAGTATGAGCCCACAGGGTAACTAGATTACTTTAGGTGTCAGCTGTGGCTTAGTGGTAGCATTCTTGTCTCTGAGTCAGTAGATCATGGATTTAGTCCCACTCAATTGACGAGCACATAATCTAGGTTGGCACTTTAGTGCAGCACTGAGGGAAAGCTGCAATGTCGGACGCGCCTCATGCACTGTTTTCCCTCTAGGCCGAGATAGCTGACTCTATTGCAGTACTCCTGCTGCCTGGAGACATACTTACTGTGAGTTGTACACCTTCAATGCTCTCTGTGCTCCAGGCCACCCTCTCTTCATCCTGCTCCACAGAGATGTACCTGCTAATGACCACTAAACCCATGATCTCGAGCAGAAAACTTATTTTTACTATTCAGTTCTTTTACTGAATTGGTGATACTTTGAAATCCTTCCCTTCCTTAAAGTAACTAATTCCAGATCTTGAAATGGGATAAAATAGTTATTTTTTGATTTGACTGTGCAGTTGCAGAAGGTTGCATAAGATCCTCCTTAATTACCTTAATAAGCAACGGTTGATTTTTGTCTCACTCCTTGGTAATATTATTTAATACATTCTTGGAGAGGTAGGAGTATATAAAGCACCACTAAATTCAGAAGAACTTCACATAAGCAAGTTCTGCCAACATTACAGCACTTTTAATTCCTCTACTTTTCCACTTAAATTATTGGAGGAAAATACAGCCGAATGTAACAAGTTGTTTTCTACCTAATAATGTGAACATTTTCACTTAAGACTTTTCACTTAGAATTTATTTATTATTTGTGAGATAACCTTATGACTTACATCTGTGGCACATCTTATATTTAAAGCAACAGTATAGTTGTCTTTTGTAACTAATACAAAAGCAAAATACTGCAGATGCTGAAATCTGGAATAAAAACAGAAAATGCTGGAAATCTCAGCAGGTCAGGCAGCATCTGTGGAGAGGAAGCAGAGTTAACATTTCGGGTCGATGGCCCTTCGTCAGTACTGGAGAGTGTTCGATTACTTATACAGCGATTCTTTCAATCTAGTATACTGTATTCGCTGCTCACTATGTGGTCTCCTCTACATTGGGGAGACCAAGCGTATGGAAATCGAACACCCTCCAGTTCTGACGAAGGGTCATCGACCCGAAATGTTAACTCTGCTCCCTCTCCACAGATGCTGCCTGACCTACTGAGATTTCCAGCATTTTCTGTTTTTATTCCAAATTCTAGCATCTGCAGTATTTTGCTTTTGTATTAGCGTTTAATTCACTGCCACTTCTCTTCCGTTGGAATGCAAACTTTGAAGAAGTTCTGCTCTTCCCTCTTCCATTTGTCTCTTTTACCTTCTTCGTCTTCTTTGCTTTCTGTTTCCCTTCTCGTGTTTGATCAAGTATCTGCCAAGACTTGCTTTCATAGCCACATCTCTTTCCTCAGTAACTGTCTCTGCCTCAGACTTAATCCGCTTGGATTCCAACTGAAATTCCACCCTTCATATTTTGGATCCACCCACTATTACAGATATCGCCGAGATATTCGACGTTTCTCGAACCACTGCTCTCGCCGCATCCTGGGATCTACACTCAACGCTATGTGGCGCCACATGCACACTCTCGACCTCTCTCTTCAGCAGCACTGACTCACACTATCTCTAAGCTATCCTGGTCTGCAGTTCCACTTCATCCTTCGCCTCATCCGGCGCTTGAACCAAAAACGTTTTTCCTTCCTTTCAGGTGTCAAGGATCGTAAACTTTAACAACTCTTGGACACCAACGCCCCTCCGGAACCTTCTTCCCCCACACTTCCCTCTGATTCCATCTCTTCTTCTAATCTCACCCCCTGCCGTGTTTTCACTTTCCCCTCTGACCTTCCCCTCTCTGACCCTGAATGATCAGTCCTCAGCAAAGGCCTGAGCTTCATCCCCTTACGCCCCCACCTCAATGAATTTCGCGCTCGGCAAGATGCTGAGCTCTTTTTCGGTCGCCTTTGCCTCCGTGCCCATTTCTTCGGCCAGGAGTCTTCCCCCTGCACAGCTGACCCTTTCTCCCGTTTTCAGAATTCTCACTCTACCTGGACCCCTCCCTCTGGCCTCTTACCCTCTTTAGATCTCTTCATTGCAAACTGCCGATGGGACATCAGCTGTTTAAATTTCTCTACTCCCCTCACTCACTCCAACCTACCTCCCTCTGAACTTGCAGCACTCCGCTCACTCAGATCCAACCCAACCTTGTCAATAAACCTGCTGACAAGCGTGGCACTGTTGTTTGGCGAACCAACCTCTACCTTGCAGAGGCTGATCGGCAACTCTCTGACACCTCCTCCTACTTCCCCCTGGGCCATGACCCCACACTACTGATCATCAAGCCATAAATTCCCAGACCGTCACTGACCTCATCTCCTCTGGGGATCTTCCCTCCACAGCCACCAACCTCATAGTTCCTCAACCCCACATAGCCTGCTTCTACCTCCTTCCCAAGATCCACAAACAGGACTACCCAGGTAGGCCCATCGTTTCAGCCTGTTCTTGCCTCACTGAACTTATTTCTTCTATCTCGACTATTTTCTCTCCTCTTGTCCACTCTCTTCCCACCTACATCCGTAACTACTCCGATGCCCTCCGTCACTTTAACAGTTTCCAGTTTCTCGGCCCCAACCATCTCCTTTTCACCATGGACGTCCAATCCCTCTACACTTCCATCCCCCACCAAGATGGCCTGAGGGTGCTCCGTTTCTTCCTCGAGCAGAAGCCCAACCAGTCCCCATCCACTACCACCCTCTGAACTTGTTCTCACATTTAACAACTTCTCCTTCAACTCCACTCACTTCCTCCAAATTAAAAGGTGTTACTATGGGACCGAGCTATGCCTGCCTTTTTGTGGGATATGTGGAACATTCTTTGTTCCAGTCCTACTCGGGTCTCCTACTTCAGCTCTTTTTCCGGGACATTGATGACTATATTGGTGCAGTTTCCTGCTCTCGCCCTGAACTTGAAAATTTAATTTACTTTGCATCCAATTTCCATCCTTCCCTCACCTTCACATGGTTCATCTCCGACTCTTCCTTTCCTCGATTTCTCCATCTCCATCTCCATCTCCATCTCTGGGGTACGCTTTCGACCAATATTCACTATAAGCCCACTGGCTACCACCGCGCATCCTGTAAGGACTCCATTCCATTCTTCCAGTTTCTCCGTCTCCGTCGCATCTGCTCTGACGACGCCACCTTTCACACTAGTGCCTCTGACATGCTTTCCTTTTTCTTCAACAGAGGATTCCCCTCCGCCGTGTTTAACATGGCCCTCAACCGTGTCTGTTCTATTTCCCACATCTCTGCTCTCACCCCTTCCCTCTTAGAATCATGACAGGGTTCCCCTTGTCCTCATTTTCACCCCACCAGCCTCCATGTTCAACGGATCATCCTCCACCATTTCCTCCACCTCCAGCGTGATCCCACCACCAATCACATCTTCCCCTCCCCTCCCCTCTTAGCATTCCGAAGGGACCGCTCCCTCCGCGCCATCCTGGTCCATTCTGCAGTCGCCCCCAGCACCCCCTCCCCTTTCCACGGCACCTTTCCGTGCAAGCACAGGAGATGCAATACTTCCCCTTTTAACTCCTCCCTTCCAACTATCCAGGGCCCCAAATATTCCTTCCAGGTAAAACAGTGATTTACTTGAACTTCTTTCAATTTAGTATACTGTATTCGCTGCTCACGATGTGGTGTCCTGTACATTGGAGAGACCAAGCGTTGATTGGGTGACCAGTTTGCAGAGCACCTCCATTCAGTACGCAAGTGTGACCCTGAGCTTATAGTCGCCTGTCACTTTAATTCTCCACTCCATTCGCACTCTGACCTCTCCGTCCTTGGTTTCCTACACTGTTCCAACGAAGCTCAAGGAACAACACCTCGTCTTTTGTTTAGGCACTTTACAGTCTTCGGGACTCAACATCGAGTTCAAAAATTTCAGACCGTAACCGCTGCCAATCTTTGGGCTCCTTTCTCCTTCCCCCCTCCCCCCCCCTCAGAACCTGTTTTTTTTCCCTCCTTGTCTCTAATGGCAGTTGGTCATAATCCCACCATTCACACTCTATCTCAACTAATGTTTTTCTAACTTCTGCAGTTACCATTTGAATTTGGGCCATCATCCCTTTTGTCTCTCTAATCTGTCCTGTCTTCCACCCTATCACAGACCTTCCCTTTTGTTCCTTCTTCCCCTGCCCCTTTTAGTGCTTGTTAAGAATCTGTTGATAGATCCAAGTCAGCATGGATTTGTGAAAGGGAAATCATGCTTGACAAATCTTCTGGAATTTTTTGAGGATGTTTCCAGTAGAGTGGACAAGGGAGAACCAGTTGATGTGGTATATTTGGACTTTCAGAAGGCGTTCGACAAGGTCCCACACAAGAGATTGATGTGCAAAGTTAGAGCACATGGAATTGGGGGTAGTGTACTGACATGGATTGAGAACTGGTTGTCAGACAGGAAGCAAAGAGTAGGAGTAAATGGGTACTTTTCAGAATGGCAGGCAGTGACTAGTGGGGTACCGCAAGGTTCTGTGCTGGGGCCCCAGCTGTTTAACTGTACATTAATGATTTAGATGAGGGGATTAAATGTAGTATCTCCAAATTTGCGGATGACACTAAGTTGGGTGGCAGTGTGAGCTGCGAGGAGGATGCTGTGAGGCTGCAGAGCGACTTGGATAGGTTAGGTGAGTGGGCAAATGTATGGCAGATGAAGTATAATGTGGATAAATGTGACTATTATCTGAATGGTGACAGATTAGGAAAAGGGGAGGTGCAAAGAGACCTGGGTGTCATGGTACATCAGTCATTGAAGGTTGGCATGCAGTTGCAGCAGGCGGTTAAGAAAGCAAATGGCATGTTGGCCTTCATAGCGAGGGGATTTGAGTACAGGGGCAGGGAGGCGTTGCTACAGTTGTACTGGGCATTGATGAGGCCACACCTGGAGTATTGTGTACAGTTTTGGTCTCCTAACTTGAGGAAGGACATTCTTGCTATTGAGGGAGTGCAGCGAAGGTTCACCAGACTGATTCCCGGGATGGCGGGACTGACCTATCAAGAAAGACTGGATCAACTGGGCTTGTATTCACTGGAGTTCAGAAGAATGAGAGGGGACCTCATAGAAACATTTAAAATTCTGACGGGGTTAGACAGGTTAGATGCAGGAAGAATGTTCCCAATGTTGGGGAAGTCCAGAACCAGAGGTCACAGTCTAAGGATAAGGGGTAAGCCATTTAGGACCGAGATGCGGAGGAACTTCTTCACCCAGAGAGTGGTGAACCTGTGGAATTCTCTACCACAGAAAGTTGTTGAGGCCAATTCACTAAATATATTCCAAAAGGAGTTAGATGAGGTCCTTACTACTAGGGGGATCAAGGGGTATGGCGAGAAAGCAGGAATGGGGTACTGAAGTTGAATGTTCAGCCATGAACTCATTGAATGGCGGTGCAGGCTAGAAGGGCCGAATGGCCTACTCCTGCACGTATTTTCTATGTTTCTATGTTCTTTTCGAATACTCTCCAGTTCTGACGAAGGGTCGTTGACCCGAAAAGTTAAATCTGCTTCCTCTCCACAGGTGCTGCCTGACCTGCTGAGATTTCCAGCATTTTTGCAATTAACCTTTTTGAAACAAATATGACTCAGTAACAACATTTTACTCGGACAAGATCCTATCTGTTTTCCTCAATTGCGAACATTTGCTTTCTGACCTGCATTGGCTTCCGGTTAAACAATGCTCGATTTCAAATTCTCATTCTTGTTTACAAATCATTCCATGGCCTTGCCCTTCCCTATCTCTGTAATCTTCCCCCCCCCTCCCCTCCCCCTCCCCCCGAGATGTCTAAGCTCCTCGAATTCTGGCCTCTTGAACATCGCTCATTATAACTGCTCAACCATCGGCTGTTTGGGCCCTAAGCTCGGGAACTCCCTCCCTAAACCTCTCCGCCTCTCTATCCTCCTTGAAGATGTTTCTTAATACCTACCTCTTTAAACAAGCTTTTGGTCACCTGTCTTAATTTCTTCTTTTGTGGCTCGGTATCAAATTTATCTGTTTTGTCTTGTAACACTGTTGTGAAGCGCCTTGGGACGTTTTACTACTTTAAAGGCGCTATATGAATAAAAGTTATTATTATTACTTGTTTGGGAATCGGACATCGTCTTGAACATCAGAAATAGCAGCTTATCTCAGTTGGTTATACTTATCTCAGAAGGTTGTGCATTCAAATCCGAACAGGGTGGATAAAGGGGAATCAGTGGATGTGGTGTATTTGGACTTCCAGAAGGCATTTGACAAGGTGCCACATAAAAGGTTACTACACAAGATAAAAGTTCACGGGGTTGGGGGTAATATATTATCATGGATAGAGGATTGACTAACTAACAGAAAACAGAGAGTCGGGATAAATGGTTCATTCTCTGGTTGGCAACCAGTAACTAATGGGGTGCCGCAGGGATCAGTGCGGGGACCCCAACTATTTACAACCTATATTAACGACTTGGAAGAAGGGACTGAATGTAACGTAGCCAAGTTTGCTGACGATACAAAGATGGGAAGAAAAGCAATGTGTGAGGAGGACACAAATAATCTGCAAAAGGACATAGACAGGCTAAGTGAGTGGGCAAAAATTTGGCAGATGGAGTATAATGTTGGAAAGTGTGAGGTCATGCACTTTGGCAGAAAAAAAATCTAAAAGCAAGTTATTGTTTAAATGGAGAAAGATTGCAAAGTGCCGCAGTACAGCGAGATCTGGGAGTATTTGTGCATGAAACACAAAAGGATAGTATGTAGGTACAGCAGGTGATCAGGAAGGCCAATGAGATCTTGGAATTTATTGCAAAGGGGATGGAGTATAAAAGCAGGGAAGTCCTGCTACAGCTATATAAGGTATTGGTGAGGCCACACCTGGAATACTGTGTGCAGTTTTGATTTCCATATTTACGAAAGGATATACTTGCTTTAGAGGCAGCTCAGAGAAGGTTCACTAGGTTAATTCCAGGGATGAGGGGGTTGACTTATGAGGAAAGGTTGAGTAGGTTGGGCCTCTACTCATTGGAATTCAGAAGAATTAGTGGTGATCTTATCGAAACGTATAAGATTATGAGGGCTTGACAAGGTGGATGCAGAGAGGATGCTTCCACTGATGGGGAGACTAGAACTCGAGGGCATAATCTTAGAATAAGTGGCCATCCATTTAAAACAGAGATGAGGAGAAATTTCTTCTCTCAGAGGGTTGTAAATCTGTGGAATTCACTGCCTCAGAGAACTGTGGAAGCTGAGACATTGAATAAATTTAAGATAGAAATAGACAGTTTCTTAAACAATAAGGGGATAAAGGGTTATAGGGAGCAGGTGGGGAAGTGGAGCTGAGTCCATGATCAGATCAGCCATGATCTTATTGAATGGCGGAGCAAGCTCGAGGGTACGTATGGCCTACTCCTGTTCCTATTTCTTATATTCTTATATTCTTATGTCTCCAGGACAAAATATAGGCTGACAGCATTGATACACTGCTAATTTTTTTTTTAAATATAAAAGGTGCTGTCTTTTGGATCTGAAGTTAATAAACCAATAACCCAGCCACCTGTTTTGGTGGATTCAAAGGATCCCATGTCACTTTTTGGAAGAAAAGCAAGGAATTATCCTGGTGTAATGGCCAATATTAATCTCTCAACTAATACCACCTAAATAAATTAAATGACCATTCTTCCCATTGCTGTGCACAAACTAACTTTGGTGTTTGCCTAAAAAAATAAAAGTGACTACTTCAAAACTAATTCATTGGCTGTGAAGTATTTTGAGCATCCTGAGGGCATGAAAGGTGCTATATGCAGCTTCAGTGCAAAAAGTTCTCCCAATGTCCTGGTCAATATTTTCCCCTCAGCCAACACCATCTAAAAAACAATTAACTGGTCTCTTAGCTCATTTGCTTTGTGTGGGGCCATTTGTGTGCAATTTGGCTGCCATGTTTGTCTACATACTGACTAAACTTCAAAAGTAATTCCTTGGATGTGCAGAACTTTGGGACATCTTCAAGATATGAAAGGCAGAATGTAAAGGCACGTTCTTTCTTACCTTTTCTACTCAAGGGTATAGATATACCCATAGATTTTCTATCTGTAGGTGGTAGATTTATAGCATCTGTACTTGTGTTAAATTTTATTTTCCACTCAAGATGGTGAGATTGTTTCCCCCCCCCATGTCTGTCTAATTTAACATTATTACATTTCAATTCTCATTTAAGAAAGCACTAATTTCTCACAGAACTAAAGTTATTTAATATAACCAGCTTTCTGATAAGATCACACAACTAACTAAAAACTTAGAAAAAACATTTGCACAGAACATTTTAGGTCGCAAAATACCAAAATCTAATTATTACCAGAAAGGTTAGGGAAATAGAATGAGAGGAAGCAGGTGGAGCTGAAGAGGTAATACTGGCACAAGCAAAATGGGTTGAATGGCCTCCTTCTGTTCAGTGTTTTTATAATTCTACTTGTCTGGGTAAATTTATATTATATTCCCTGTAGATAAGGAGGTTATGGGATGATCTGACTGAAGTGTATAAAATAATAAGTGGAATACACGGCCACAATTTTACGAACCTTGGCGGGTCTGTGGCGGACAAAGGCAATGGCAGGTCCCGACTCTGCTTCCGGCTCCATTCCGGCCTCTAAAATGAATTTCCCCTGATTGGGCTTGTTAAGCCCGCACAGTGCATTTCCCGGCCAATTGGAGGAAGTGGGTCTGGTGATGTCAATTGATGATGCAACATCAGCCGGTTTCCTTAAAGGGACCATGTCCAACTTTCTTTTGACATTTGTGCTGTCAGTGTTCTACAGCAATGAGGTGCTGCAAACACGGACGATGATGGCACAGAGGTGCAGGGCTGCACCCAGGGTCTCCCTTGACTTACTCCATATGCTATGGAGAGAGTCATAGCACACAGAAGTTCTCTTCCCTTCCCATGGGCGGAAGAGACCTCCCTGGGAGATCAACAGAGCCTGATTGCATATTACAGAGGGCACATGCAGGGATATGGTCAGGAGGACCTGGGTGCAGTGCTGCAAATGTTTCAATCGTCTCAGTCGTCTCAGTAGATCACAAAATGTTAGTACAAAACCACACTCAACCTCATCCTGCTGTGCCTGTCATCCCATCCCCATCACACTGCCTTCCCTATCCTGCTCCTGCACATCCTTACTCACACCAACTTAACTTGCACCTCCACCCATAATCTCTATCTACATTTTCACATCCCCATCTCACTAGCCACTCCTCACACTTACCCTCATCCTCGTGCGATCATAACTAACAACATACAAGGGTAGGCACTTGGGTGTTTTATGCAATGATCGTGTAAAGTTTCTGTTAATGTGGTGTCAGACATTGAAACCTTTATTTTCAGCACTTTGCATTCTTGGACAGATTTGTGTGCACCTTTGAAAATGGCTTAGTGAGTTGCAATGACTGGTGAGACATTATAGTACCCCCGCAATGGTGAGAAGTGTGAAAGGAATGGTTTGGACATTGTAGGGATGCTTTATGGTGTTGGTGTGGGGTGGTGCCAACCTGGTGCCAGGATGTACAGCATCAAGTGAAATAAATCTGGCCATGGTGGGGCCATCCCTGGCATCCCAGGCAGCAATGTGGTTGGGTGTTGATGCCCTGTGTAGCATCAGCTGATTGCGGAGAAGTTTGTTGTTGTTGTTGGTGCTGCTGGTGTTGAGTCTGATTGTGGTAGGATTCTGAGGACCAAGGTGAGAGAGTTTCACGGGCATGCATGCTGATGAAATAGATGGCAGGTGAAATAGGGATGACAGAAGCTATCTATCTGTCAATGGTGGGAGAAGTAATCAGGTCAGATTGGATAGAGACTTGTGTAAAGACTTGCGCATTCTGAATCTGTAGTGGAAATGCAGTTTAGAGAAGCTAGTGGTTAAGGGGTCATTTTAATCAGCTGGGAGCTTTGACATTTGAAGCTATCAACTCATCAGCTGATTCAATGGTTACTGACCTCCTGCCTCAGCTTCACAGATGAGGTCTAGGCACAGCGGGAAACTGGTGAGCGATCTGTCAAATCCAAAAAGCTGGGGAAAAAAGCATTGATAAGTGGCTGTAAATAAGCCACTAGTGATTTTAATTGTCTCCCCCACCGCTGCATGTCGGGTCTACTCAGCGCTGCCAGACCTTACATTTGGTAAATGCATAGTACGGCAGGTTCACAGCAGGGTCCCAACCCGCTGGGGGGAAAAAAAATTCCCACCCAACCCGCCAACGATTGCGCCCGCTGGCCCCCTGCAAAATCCAGCCTAACGTCACCGAAGGTTATTTGTGCAAAATTAATTGTGGTGCTTAATACTGGAGATTGAATCTTATTTGAGAATTAAGGATATTAAAAGACATAAAAAGGCTGGAAACTGCACTAACAAGGCTAACGATAGTTTTGATTTGCTAGGTTGCATGGCCTACTCTTGTATTTGATTTCTCAGAAATGTTTCTCATGTAATGCCTGTATCATGTACATTGAGAAACAAATTATAAAGTCCTTACTCTACAGTATGAAACCACACGAGGCACATTCCAGGGACAAGGTCACTCTGTGACCTTAACTCTTTATTACAGGACTCCAGAAGTGATGACCCTGCGTGGAACCTCCCTTTATATACCTGTGTGATCAGGTAAGGAGTGTCTCCCAAAAGTTCACCCCCTGTGGTCAAGGTGTGCATCTAAGTTGAGTGTATACAGTAATACAGTGGTGATACATTGTAGTTACAAACATGACATCACCTTTCCCCCCCCCCCCCCAAAGACTTACTGGGATCATAGGTTTAGTCTTTCAGGTGGTCTACACTCACTCGTGGAGCGCCACAGTTGGGGCTCTGGTTGTTGGACACTGACATGAGTGTCTGTCACCTGTGGTGATTCCGGCCTGTCCGGACTGACCTCAGGGACTGTGCATTCTTCTGATTGCTCTTGTTGCACGTTCGCTGGCGGTAGTGTGAGCTCCATCTCATGGTCTTCTTCAGGTTCCTCCGTGTCCATGCTGAACCTTTTTTAAACTTGGTCCAGATGCTTACGCCATATCTGGCCATTGTTGAGTTTTACCACGATGACCCTATTCCCCTCTTTGTCAATTACAGTACCCTCAAGCCATTTGGACCCCATGGCGTGATTGAGGATGAATACAGGATCATTTATTTCTATACATCTCCCCCTTGAATTACAGTCATGGTACTCGTTTTGTGACTTGCGCTTGCCCTCAACTATGTCGGTCAGGACTGGGTGGCTGAGGGACAACCGAGTTTTGAGTGTCCGTTTCATGAGTAGCTCTGCGGGCGGGACCCCCGTGAGTGAGTGCGGGCGGGATCTGTAGGCCAGCAGGAGGCGCGATAGGCGGCATTGTAGGGAAGGTCCTTGAATCCTGAGCATACCTTGCTTAATGATTTGGACTGCCCGTTCCGCCTGGCCATTGGAGGCCGGCCTGACATGGTTGATGCCATTGCTTGACATAAACTCCCGGAATTCATAGCTCGTGAAACACGGGCCATTATCACTAACCAGGATGTCCGGCAAGCCATGAGTTGCAAAGATCGCACGTAGGCTTTCCACGGTGGTGGATGACGTGCATGAATTCAGAATGATGCACTCAATCCATTTTGAGTACGCATCTACTACAATGAGGAACATCTTCACCATGAACGGGCCCACGTAGTCAACGTGAATGCGTGACCATGGCTTGGTGGGCCAGGGCCATGGGCTGAGCGGGGCCTCCCTGGGGGCATTACCCAGCTGGGCACAGGTCGTGCACCTGTGAACACAGTGTTCCAGGTCTGAATCAATTCCAGGCCACCAAACGTGAGACCGGGCAATGGCCTTCATCATCACAATGCCTGGGTGCTCGCTGTGGAATTCCCTGATGAATGCCTCCCTGCCCTTCTGCAGCATGACTACCCGGCTGCCCTATAGTAGGCAGTTAGCTTGGATGAAGAGCTCATCCATCCGCTTGTGGAACGGTCTGACTTCCTCAGGGCATGCTCCGTGTGCGGGCGCCCAATCCCCAGTCAGGACACATTTCTTAATCAAGGATAGGAGGGGATCTCTGTTTGTCCAGATTTTGATCTGGCATGCTGTGATGGGGGAGCTTGCACTGTCAAAGGCATCAACAGCCATGACCATCTCAGCACTTTGCTCAGCCACCCCCTCGGTGGTGGCCAGTGGGAGCTTGCTGAGCGCGTCAGCGCAGTTTTCAGTGCCGGGCTGATGCCAGATGGAGTAGTCATAAGCAGCTAGCGTGAGAGTCCACCGCTGTATGCGAGCTGATGCATTGGCATTCACAGCCTTGCTGTCTGACAACAGGGATGTGAGTGGCTTGTGGTCTGTCTCTAATTCGAACTTCCTACCAAAGAGGTACTGATGCATTTTTTTTACACCACAGACACATGCAAGCGCTTCCTTCTTGACCATCCCATAGCCCCGTTCTGCTTGAGCGCGCGACCTGGAGACATAAGCCACAGGTTGTAGCTGACCCTCAGCATTACCCTACTGCAACACGCACCCAACCCCATAGGACGTTGCATCACATGTCAGAACTGAACGTTTACCAGGGTCGTACAGGGTCAACAACTTGTTTGAACAAAGTAGGTGTTGCGCCCGATCAAAAGCCCGTTCCTGACAGTCCCCCCAAAACCAATCGCAATCCTTACGCAGGAGCACGTGTAGCAGCTCCAACAACGTGCTCAAGTTCAGCAGAAAGTTCCCGAAATAGTTCAACAGTCCCAGGAATGAACGCAGCTCCAATGTGTTGCAGGGCCTGGGTGCTCGTCGAATCGCCTCTGTTTTGGATTCGGTGGGCTGAATCCCATCTGCAGAAAACCTCCTGCCCAGAAACTCAACCTCAAGAGCTAAGAACATACATTTAGATTTCTTGAGTGGCAGGCCTACCCGGTCCAGTCGGCGTAGCACCTCCTCCAGGTTGTGGAGGTGTTCCTCGATGTCTCGACCCGTGATGAGGATGTCGTCCTGGAATATGATCGTTCCCGGAATGAATTTAAGCAGGTTTTCCATGTTACGTTGAAAAATCGCGGCCGCTGATCGAATGCCAAACGGGTACCTGTTATACGCAAACAGTCCCTTGTGCGTGGTGATGGTGGTCAGTAGTTTGGATTCGGCGGCCAGTTCCTGGGTCATATAGGCTGAAGTGGGGTCCAACTTGGTGAACAGCTTGCCGCCTGCCAGCGTGGTGAAGAGGTCCTCCGCTCTTGGGAGCAGGTATTGGTCTTGTAGGGACACCCGATTGATGGTGGCCTTGTAGTCGCCGCAGATCCCGACAGAGCCATCCGCTTTTAGAATGAGAACGATGGGGCTCGCCCAGTCGCTGAATTCAACAGGCGAGATGATGCCCTCTCGCAACAGCCGGTCCAATTCTTTCTCGATTTTTTCCCGCATCACATATGGCACCGCTCTGGTTTAGTGGTGCACTGGCCTGGCATCTGGGGTGATGTGTATCACTACTTTAGTGCCTTTGAAAGTCCCGACGCCCGGTTGGAATAGTGACTCGAAATGTTGTAGGACTTGTGAGCACGAACTTCGCTCCACCGAGGACATTGCGTGAACATCCCATTTCCAGTTCATCTCGGCTAACCAGCTTCTCCCCAACAGTGCGGGGCCATTGCCCGGGACAGTCCAGTGTGGCAGCCGGTTCACTAACCCATTGTGTGTGACAGCCATCATTGCACTGCCTAGCACCGGAATGATTTCTTTGGTGTAACTCCGTAATTGTGTCTCAATACGTTCTAATTTGGGTCTACTGACCTTGAGTGGTCATAGCTTTTCAAATTGCTGAACGCTCATGAGTGACTGGCTGGCTCCAGTGTCCAGCTCCATGCGTACTGGGATACCGTTCAACAAAACCCTCATCATCATTGGTGGCGTTTTAGTGTATGAACTGTGAATATTCGCCGCATGGACCTGCTGAACCTCGGCGTCCATCGATTTGCCCCAAAAGTCATCCTGCCTCACAGAACCTTCTTCTGGTCCATTTGCCTCATATTAGTCTGGTTGCAGGTTTTCTGCACATTCGAGCTAAATGGCCACTGAGATTGCAGTTTCTGCAGACAAACTGTTGGAATCTGCAAGATCTTGCTGAGTGTTTTCCCCCACACCTCCAGCATGAGTTAAAGTTTCCATTGTTGGGGACAAAGAGACTATGGCCAGGAATTCCGCGCTGACTGTCCCTTTGACTGCTTTTACATACCCTATTAGTGGGTGTCAATGGCCCCACTCTTTATTGCAGGACTCCAGAAGTGATGACCCTGCATGGGACCTCCCTTTATATACCTGTATGATCAGGTAAGGAGTGTCTCCCACAAGTTCACCCCGTGGTCAAGGTGTGCATCTAAGTTGAATGGATACAGTAATACAGTGGTGTTACATTGTAGTTACAAACATGACACAAATAGTTTTCAAATAAATCAAAGCCATGATCATATTCTAATTAGGAATAAAATCCTTGCGCACAATCCGTATGGACATACATCCTGAATATGTTTGCAGGAATGCAGAGTACCCCTCATGTAAAAGTGGAAGGGTATAAAAAAAAGTTTGTTAAAATGTAATTATTCATTTTAATCATTTCGTTCACTGCACTATCAGGGGTGCCAACTTTAGGATGGAATGTTAAACTAAGGCCCCATCTACCTATTCAAATGTAAATGATCCCATGGCACTATTTGAAAAGAGCAGGGAGCTCTTCCAATGTTCTGGCCAACATTCCTCCCTCAAGTATCATCAAAAGTAGATTATTTTGTCATTCATCTCATTTGATTTTTGTGGGGCCTTGCTGTGAGCAAATTATCTGTCCTGTTTGTCTACTTCATTGATTGTGAACCGTTTTGGGATATTATGAGGATTCAAAAGATGCTATTTACATACAAGTTTGTTGTTTCTTTCTAACGGTAAAAGTGGACTGAGTAATTCAAACTGAAGTTTATTATTCTTTAGAATCTTTATATATTTTCTTAGATGCTGGAATCTGGTTCACAAATATTTACTTACAATATACAGGCCAAATAGAATGAAGGACATACCATGAGTAGCTGCAGCAACAGCACCAACAGAAATAGCATGCATTTGATCTATGGTTGCCTGCAGATTGCGTTGTGGTGGAGTTCTCATTCTGCGACATCTGCTGTTTCTTCTCGCTCTGTTCAGATCTTGCGCACTAAAATAAGAAATATACAATTTGGAAACACTGTAATGTTTGTATGTATGCTATAAATTCCCTATTTAACACACCTGATGCAGAGGAAAGCAAAGGTTCTGGTATTATATATTAAAATTAATTTCCAATCATTGCACATTTTTCTAGCCTTTTTTTTTGTAGCAATAAGCTCCACAAAGAACATGAGATAACTTCCTACTTCCTGTGGTGTAGTAAGTGCATTTTCCTGTGGTATCATGACATTTTCTTCTTCAATGCAATACAATTACAGAGCACATTCTAATGTGTTGTGTCTGCAGCAATTGAACTTAATAAAGTATTTTGATTATATAAAGAAAACTGGTACAAAAATATACTCTTTGTTAAAGCATATGGTTCTCTCAAACCCTACCGTAACTGACAGAAACCCTGAAGAAATTGTGCATATATACTTTACTGTAGTAAACATTTGGGACCTTCAGAAGGCCTTAAAGAGATTTGGGCTGCCATGATTTGAGGCCCTTCAAGAGCATAAAGGATGGGATTTCCTGGGGAATCCCAGGAACTCCCGGACATACCTTTCATTTGCGAGCTAAAGGAGGGTAGTGGCAGATCTGCCCATGGCCCCCATGACCGGAAGGATATAGTCTAACCATGAATGAGCACTGGCTGTCCCAGGATCCAGCTCATATTCTTGTCCGCCAGGCTTAAATGAGATTTAAGCCCTCTCCATCCCTAGGAATGACCTAATAAGTCAGTCTAGCGAATGTTAACTCAAAGAAAGACAGACTTGCATTTATATAGCTCCTTTCACAACCTCAGGACGTCCCGAAGTGCTTTAGAGCCAATGAAGTACTTGTTAAGCGTAGTCACTGTTGTAATGTAGGGAATGTGCCGACCCAGGGAAGATACAGCACAGACCAGCAGCGAGGTCGGGAGGCCGAGGCCAACAACGAGGTTGGGAGGTTGAGGCCAGCAGCGAGGCCGGATCCCAGGGAAGGCTCAGCATGGGCCATCTTCAAGGTAGGGACCCAGGGAAGATTCAGCAGGGACCAGCAGCCAGGTTTGGATACGAGGCCAGAATACGCGCAGTAAAGAACTAACGACCAAAGCGTGAGAGAGCGTGGAAAAGCACAGGAGAGCAGCGCACTGGAGCTGGAGGGCCCAGGGCACAATGCCCCAACCCTAGAATCTATGGACGAGGCCAAAGAGGAATTCTATTCCAGCCTTGAACAATCCCTGTTCCGAGTCCCAACGGGCGACAAGCTGATTCTCCTTGGCAACTTTAATGCTAGAGTTGGAAAGGACACAGACCTATGGAGAGAGGTAATTGGCAGGGAAAAACAACTCCAATGGTCTCCTCCTGACAAAATGCTCAAAACATGGTCTTGTCATAACCAACACCTTGTTTCATCAGAAAGACAAGGACAAGGCCCTTGGCAACACGCTCGCTCCAAGCACTGGCATCTGCTAGACGACGTCATCGTCCGAGCGAGGGACCGCAAGGCCGTCCGCATCATTTGCACCATGACAGGAGCTGATGACTGCTGGAATGACCGCTCTGATATCTCCAGCAATGTAGCCTCAAAACGGCGGGGCCACAGAAATGCTGCCGCAAAAAGATCAACGCTGAAGCACTCAAAGACCCTGCAAAGAAAGCCCTACTCAGTCAATGCCTCACAGACAACCTGACGACCTCCAATGAACCGGAGCCGCAGAGTGTCTATAATGCCTGGTCCACCCTCGTCCACCATAATTAGCATGTGCAAAGAGACTCTTGGTTACTCTACCAGAAAACATGAAGACTGGTTCGATGAGAATGATCAGGAGATCCAGGAGTTAATAAACCACAAATGCAAGGCATTACTGAATTGGAAACAACTCCACAACTCGAGTGAAAGAGTGAAAGAAAGCAGACCTATAGACAACTGAAGGCCGAGGTCCAATGAAAAACTCGTGACCTAAAGAACAAATGGTGAGTCGTAAAAGCGCAGGAGATCCAGCATCTAGCCGACAATCACAACGTGTGTGGATCTTTTAGCGCAGTCAAGTCCACCGACGGCCAAAGCACTCAAGGTCCTATTCCACTGAGAGCCAAGAACGGAGAGGTGCTTAACAACGACAGAGAGGCAGTCAGTATCCGCTGGAAGGAGCACTTCGAGGATCTTCTCAACCAAGACTCTGTCTTTGACGTGTGTCCTTGATTCTATCCCACAATATGCTACCCGTCACCACCTCGGCACAATCCCAGCCCAGCATGAGGTTGAAAAGGCCATCCGACAACTGAAAAACGAGGCCTCAAGAGCAGATGGAATCCCTGATGAAGCAATGAAGCATGGCAGAGAAATACTCTTGACTCGAATCCATTACCCCATCTTTCTGATCTGGAAGGAGGAGAGCATGCCAGGGGATCTCAGAGACTTCATAATCACGACCATTTTCAAGAAAGGGGACAAGTCCGACTGTGATAATTATATGGGAGTTTCTCTGCAGTCTGCTGCAAGGAAAACTTCGGAAGAATCTTCCTCAATCGGCTCCTCCCAGTGGCTGAAGAGCTCCTCCCAGAGTCGCAATGCGGATTCCGCCCACTAAGGGGCACAACGGACAAGATCTTAACTGCGCGACAAATCCAAGAAATGTAAGGAGCAGCATTAACCTCTGTACATGGCTTTATTTGACCTCACAAAGGCCTTTGAGTCTATCAACCACATGGGATTATGTTGTGTCCTTCTCAAATTCAGCTGTCCTCAAAAATTTGTCACCACCCTCCGCCTGCTTCACGGTGACATGCAAGCCGTGATTCTTACCAATGGATCCACTACAGACCCAATACAAGTGCAGACATTGGTCAAGCAAGGCTGTGTCATTGCACCATCGCTCTTCTCAATCTTCCTCGCTGCAATGTTTCATCTCACCCTTAACAAGCTTCCCGCTGGAGTGGAGTTAATCTACAGGACAAGTGGGAAATTGTTCAACTTCCGACGCCTCCAGTCCAGATCCAAGGTTGCTCCAACCTCTGTCATTGAATTACAGTATGCAGATGACGCTTGCGTTTGTGCACACTCGGAATCTGAACTCCAATTCATCGTTGACACCTTCACTGAAGTGTACGAGATTCTGGAACTCACATTAAACATCAGTAAGACAAAGGTCCTCTGCCAACCTGCCTACGCCACACAGTACTGCTCCCCAGTTATTAAGCTCCATGATGAGACCTTTGACATTGTGGATCACTTCCCATACCTTGGGAGCCTACTATCAGCAAGGGCAGACATCGATAACAAAGTCCAACATCGCCTTCAGTGTGGCAGTGCAGCCTTCGGCCGCCTGAGGAAAAAAGTGTTCGAAGACCAGGATCTCAAACCCGGCACCAAGCTCATGGTCTACAGAGCAGCAGTGATACCCGCCCTCCTATATGCTTCAGAGACACAGACTATGTACAATAGGTACCTCAAAGCACTAGAGAAGTGCTGACTCCGCAAAATCCTGCAAATTCATTGGCAGGATAAGTGCACCAACGTCAGTGTTCTCTCTCAGGCCAACATCCTCAGCATCGAAGCATTGACCACGCTCGACCAGTTGCACATTGGGCAGGCCACATTGTCCACATGCCTGATGCTAGATACCTGAAACAAGCACTCTACCCCAAGGAGGGCAGAGAAAACGCTTCAAGGTCACCCTCAAAGCCTTCTTGAAAAATGCAACATCCCCACCGACTCTTGGAAATCCTTGGCCCAAGACCGTTCAAAGTGGAAGAGGAATATCCAAGAAGGTACCAAACACTTTGAGTCTCTTTGCCAGGAGCATGCAGAAGCCAAGCACAAAAAGCGGAAGGAACATACGACAAATCAAACACCCCATCCACCCATCCCTCCAACTACTGTCCACATCGGTCTAATCAGGCACCTTAGAACATATTTTAGTGTGGAAGCAAGTCATCCTCGACTGCCTAAAAAGTAGAATAGGAAATGTGGCAGCCAATTTGCGCACAGCAAGCTCCCACAAACAGCAACGGCAATGAGGTAATGACCGGGTGATCTGTTTTAATTATGTTGATTGAGGAATAATTATTGGTCAGGACACCAGGGAGAACTCCCCTGCTCTTCTTCGAATAGTACCACAGGATCTTTTACATCCACCTGAGAAGGTTTAATGTCTTATCTGAAAGACAGCACCTCCCACAGTGCAGCACTCCCTCAGTACTGTACTGAAGTGTCAGTTGATTTTCAACTTTAACATTCAAAAAATGTATCAAATAACCTTAATATGGACACTGTAGTAATAACAATTGAATTACTTTCATTCAAAGTTGATTGCATTCTTACCTTTAAAGCCCCACCACAGGACATGAACACATAAATTAAGCTGCCACTTCAGTGCAATAATGAGTACACGATGACATAGAATTACATTACATAGAAATTATAACACACAATCAGGCTATTCGGCCTAACCAATAAATGTTCGTGTTTATCCGCCACTGAGCAGTACTCTTATGTGTCTACCCAGTAACCATATCACTTTAGCACCCTTTCCTTCAACCACTGATCTAACCCATTTTTAAATGTTGATATGATTTCTGCTTCAAACACTAACTCCAGTAGTGAATTCCACAGCCATATAACCCACTGTGTAAAAAGGCTTCTCTATCTTAAATCTCTTACGTTTAATCTTATATCCATTTCCCCTTGTTCTAGACCCCTCAACCCTTCATAATTTTAAGCACTTCTAAAAATCAACCTTAATCTCCTGTTTTCAACTTTTATATTTTATACTTCTTGCCATAAAACCCTGCAGAAGCCATTTTAATGCCTTTATTCACTTGAGGTGCTTCTTGTGAATCTGAATCCCCAAATGCCACTGCCCTTCCACATCAGCCAGCCTTTCCCCATTCAATGAATAATTATTTTATTTTTTATAACCAACATATACCATATCACATTTAGTTACATTGAATTCCATCTGCCACCTTTTTGCCTATTCCACCATCATATCAATATTCCCTCAAAGCTTCTTTTGATCTTCAGAATTATTTATATGTCTTCAGTTTTAATATTTTCTGCAAATTTGGACATCATTCATTCTAGCCCTATATCCAAATCATTGATGTACACGCTAAAGACACGTGGTTCCAAAACAGAACACTGTAGGATGCCGTTACCCACTTCCAACCATTCAGAGAAACTGCCCTTAACTCCGTGGTGAGTGTCATTTATATCATGATAATATGACATAAAAAGGAAATAAATGATGCATTTCAGCAGTTTTTGTCAGTGTATAGTAAGCTTGTGAAAAAAAAGTCCTCCAAACAATTTCATGAAAATGGTATCCTTTTAAAACTATTTTGGCCGTGGAGAGATTCTTGATAGATAAAACAGTGCAGGATTAGAAAGGCTACCCAAACAAGTTGTCGAGCACATGATATTGCAGGATTTTCTTGGTCAAACAAATATGTAAGGCCCGGATTTGATGAAGGCCTCCGCCCGCCCAAGTGCCGCCCAAAGAACCGCTGATGGCCGCCGAGGTACCTGACGATACTTTGGGCGGGGTTTTCATCAACAAGGTCCCTCGAAGGTTGGCGGGTGGCAAATAAAAAGGACTTACGCCGCCAATCTGGGCGGCAGCTGGTGGGAGCTCCCAATCTCGGTGGCAAAGGCGCCTGCCGCCCAAGTGCCGCCGAGGATGGAGTCGGGCCCACGGAGGGTCGAAGACCTGCAAAGAAAAAGCATCAAAAAAAAATCATCGTAACACCTTCAGGGGACCCCATACAGGTAAGTCCCAGTAAAGAAAAAAAGAAAAAAATGTTTTACTCACCTTTTTTTTCAGCTCTTTATACCTACCGTTAGGGACAGACCAGCCTCCTCGCAGCAGTCCACCCCCGTTCTGGCACCGACTCCTGCCCGCACAAATCTTATATCTTGGCGGACGGGAGTCCACTTACGCCACTTGGCCGTCCGCTGACATCAGCGGGCGGTTCCCAACGGTTCTTCCCTCCCGCCCGCTCCAGACCAGATTAAAACTGGCACTGGGAACCCGAGGAGGAATGTCGACGGCAGTGGGTGGTGAGTGCATCAATTTCGGGCCCGTAATGTTGCTCAATTACATGTATAAAATCAGGTGCCAATATTAACTTTATTGTGTAATAGTACAGAAGTGGACAAACCAACAACTCACTGGCTCTCTTTGTGACCACTGTACTACACGTCAAGAGTCCCTGAAAAATATCACACCATTAACCTTTGAGGGAGGTTTCCACGCACTCTCAATTTGTTTTCTCATTCATATGTAGCTTTTTGTATTTATTGTGTGCTTTTTAGATTTCAATTTCATCTTTATATGTGGTTTGAATGATCAAATCAAAAGTCCTTGATTTTCACAATCTGAATTTAAAAGTTCGGTGTGTAAATTGATTGAATAATTTTATTGAATATATTTAAACTGGAATTTATTTTCCGAACAGCCAAAATGTAGTTGATGGAGGATATTTCAGATTTTTATCTCCAGTATTTAACTTAGTTATATAAATTTGCATCATTACATCATGGTTTCCCTGACGCATAAGCATGCAAAAGTATGAAAATCAAATTCATAATCAGCATAGATGTCGTGTGGCTGAAAGGAAAGGGGTCAAAACAAGTATTTGCTTATTCCTTCCTGCAGTATGACTTTTCTTTGTAAAACTGGTCTTAATGCCCTCTTTCTACAAAGGACTCAATGAGACATTTCTTACATGAATTCATAGGAGAAGATCCTTGTTTCTATCAGGATTTGACTGATGGAGTTAGGTTGCAGATCAGCCATGATCTCATTGAATGGCAGAGCAGGCTCGAGGGGCTGAATGGCCTACTCCTGTTCCTACGTTCCTAAGCCACAATGGTTTATTTTCTTGCAAGGCAATCAGAATATATGTTTCACTACAGCATTTCATTATGTATGATCAAGTATCTAATACTTGCCTCAATTGGTTACACTTGCCACTGAGGCAGAAGTTATGAGTTCAAGTACTACTGCAGACATGAACTTATTATTCAGTGCAGTATTGAGGGAGCGCTGCGTTGTTGAAAGTGCCGTCTTTCAGGTCTGACGTTAAACCAAGGCCTTGTCTTTTTCTTCAGGTAGATGTAAAGAAAGTCCCATGACACTATATGCAAAAGAGCAGCGGATTCTCCTGCAACATTCTTCCATCAACAAAAATTAATTATCTAATCATTCATTGATTTGCTGTGTGTGGAACTTTGTTGTGTTCAATTTGGCTGCCACATTTATCCACGCAACAGAGACTGCACTTCAAATTTCAAACGAGGTGTGCTGAGGATATGATAGGGCACTACATAAATACATAGGGGGAAAATTTGGGTCGTTTGTGCCCCCATGGGGGCGCTAAAGGGGCGCAAACAACATTTTGCCTGGGCGCGATGCCGCTAACGAAATTCTGTGGGAGTTTAGCGGTGGCACTAACCGGTAGCTCCCCGGGCCGCTGGGTCGAAGATGATGACGTAATCACTGTGCGCAGCAACCCGTTTTCATCCCAGAGCGAAAATTCAGTAGCGCCACGTGAAGCTGCCACGGGCTGTAGGCCACTCGCGGGGGGAAAATTAAAGGGGAGGTGTTGCAGTGAAAAATGTTTTAAATGGTCAGCTTACCAGTCGTGGCCTTCTTGATTGCAGATTGCGGGGTCCGTGCTGCAATTTTGCAGCCTGGCACTCCGCTTGTGTGCCGGGCTGCTGCCATGGTATCCCGCTCTCTGGTGGTCTAGCAATGGCTCTGTCTCCCTCCCACAAAGTTGGCAGCTTGGCCCTCCCCTTTAAATGATGGGTAGGATCCTGTCTTCCCACCAGCACTATGGGGCCCAGCGCATAGCGCTGGAAAATTCGCATCCCTTTGCACCCGGTCCCACCCCCGGGAGGAAATGGAGCAGAGATTTTGCGCTCCACTTCCTCAGGGGCAGTAGCTCACGGGGTGGGACATCTGCGCCTGGCACAAGAACTCCCGCTTCGCGGCTCTTACTTTTCGGCTGATACTATTTTAACCAGTTCTAACTTGGGTTCCAAATGCAACCTAAATACAAGATGATACTGATCACGCACAGGCTGATGGAGGTGAAGTCTACCATAAATTAGATATCTGAACTATTTTAAAACAATGTAAAGAAAGTATACAAATGGTTTTAAGATGCTCAGTATGAACATGCATTTCCTATACAAAAGCAAGATACTGCTGATGCTGGAAATCTGAAATAAAAACAGAAAATGCTGGAAATACTCAGCAGGTTAGGCACCATTTGTGGAGGGAGAAACAAGAGTTAACATTTCAAGTCGATGACCTTTCATCAGAACATCAACCTGAAATGTTAACTCTGTTTCTCTCTTCACAGATGTTGCCTGACCTGTTCAGTGTTACCAGCATTTTCTGTTTTTATGATGTATTTCCTGTACACCAGCTGTGGAATATATGCAAATTGCTTGAAAGACCAATGGTTTTTGTGTCACCTGCTTAATAACCACTTTATTGTACTCTTAGACTGAAGCTGTTGGTCATTTTCATATGATTTTCTGCATCTCAACAATCACATTGAGATGTAAATTTAGCAGCTGACTTATTCTTGTCCAAAGACCATGCTGAATTAAAATAGTGGGGAAGGGCAGTCGGGAGAGGGTCACTTTATCTTTTGGCAGGGGTGGAAAATGGGTAGTTGCACATTGCACACCCTGCCCAATTTTATTTTTCTGGAAAGGAAAACCTGGTGTGATACATAATGGGCTGCTGATCAACAACTGCCTATTTAATGCCCCTTACTAAAGTTAAAATTAACCCCAAGGTGTTGCACTTTGATCCAACTCAACTCTAACAAATATTTAAACCTAGAAATGACTGAGGATGACATTAGCAAGCAAAAGCTTAACGCGTTGGTATGTCATTCCTTAGTTCCCTATTTCTGCCTTCAGTGTGCTAGTACAGCCTTCAGTCACCTGAGGAAAAGATTTTTCAAAGACCAGGATCTTAAACCCGGCACCAAGCTCATGGTCTACAGAATAGTAGTGATACCCGCCCTCCTATATGTTTCAGAGATGGACTGTGTACAGTAGGTACTTCAAAGCACTGGAGAAGTACCGCTAACGCTGCCTCCGTAAAATCCTGCAAATCCATTGGCAGGATAAGCGCACCAACGTCAGTATTCTCTCTCAAGCCAACATCCTCAGCATCGAAGCATTGACCATGCTCGATCAGCTCCGCTGGATGGACCATATTGTTCGCATGCCCGACTCTAGACACCAGAAACAAGCACTCTACTCTGAGCTTAGTCACGGCAAGCGAGTCCCAGGAGTGCAGAGAAAATGCTTCAAGGACACCCTCAAAGTCTCTCTGAAAAAATGTAACATCCCCACCGACTCTTAGGAATTCCTGACCCAAGACCGCTCAAAGTGGAGGCGAATCATCCGAGACTGCGCCGAACACTCTCGAGTTTCTTTGTCGGCAGCAAGCGGAAGCCAAGCACAAACAGCGGAAGGAGCGTACGGCAAACCAAGCACCCCACCCAACCGTCCCTTCAACCACCAGCTGCCCCACCTGACAGAGACTGTAGATTCTGCATTGGTCTCATCAGTTACCTTAGAACTCATATTAATGTGGAAACAAGTCATCCTTGACTCTAGGGGACTGCCGAAGAAGAAGAGGATTTTAACAGAGGGGTTGATCTGTTTTAAATGTACAGGGTAATACTGTGTTAAAATAGCAGACAGCGGAATGTCATTTAATGGTTTTTTTAAAATTTGACCCGCTTACTAAGGGGGCAAGAATAACTTCTTTGTGGAGAAGTTTGCCCACCCTCATCCCGAACCAACACATATATGCCAGAATTATCAGGTTCCTTCGGTGGACAGGCACCCAAGATGGCATTTAAATGAGGTAACTTCCCCCTGATCCCAAAAACAATATTAGAGTCAGCGCAAGAGGGCACCAGTGGGGGCATCCTAAGATTTACTCTGGGATGTGCTTCCCTTGTGGATTTTTGGCCCGAGTGTTGCAAACAGTGATTTATTGCCAACTTATTTCATACAGCAACTTGCCCTGATGTTTTTGTTTTCTCATAGTAATTTCCTACAATATACTCATTTGTGGCAAGGATTCTGATTTCTCTTACAAGACCTTTAATTTCCATTATTAAATAATCCCGTTGTACCAATATTCTAAAGGATTCACTGCCATATTATTGCATTTTCATAAGGATGTGGCACCTTCTCATTTATTGAAGCCTTTTTCAACAATGTTTGCATTTTGTACATACAGGTATATCATCACCATGATAGGCAGTCCCTTGGAATCGAGGAAGTCTTGCTTCCACTCTTAGCAGGAGTTCTTAGGTGGCTGTACAGTCCAATACAAGAATCACAGTCTCTGTCACAGGTGGGACAAACAGTCATCGAGGGAAGGGGTGGGTGGGACTGGTTTGCCGCACGCTCCTTCCGCAGCCTGTGCTTGATTTCTACATGCTCTCGACAACGAGACTCGAGGTGCTTAGTGCCCTCTCAGATGCACTTCCTCCACTTAGGGCGGTCTTTGGCCAGGGACTCCCAGGTGTCAGTGGGGATGTTGCACTTTATCAGGGTGTCCTTGTAACATTTCCGCTGCCCACCTTTGGCTCGTTTGCCGTGAAGGAGTTCTGAGTAGAGTGCTTGCTTTGGGAGTCTCGTGTCTGGCATGCGAACTTATGTGGCCTGCCCAGCGGAGCTGATCAAGTGTGGTCAGTGCTTCAATGCTGGGGATGTTGGCCTGGTCGAGGACGCTAACACTGGTGCATCGTCCTCTCAGGGGATTTGTAGGATCTTGTGGATCTGGTGGTATTTCTCCAGCGTCTTGAGGTGTCTACTGTACATGGTCCATGTTTCTGAGCCATACAGGAGGGCAGGTATTACTACAGCCCTGTAGACCATGAACTTGGTGGCAGTTTTGAGGCCTGGTCTTCACTCTTTTCCTCAGGTGACCGAAGGCTGCACTGGAGGCGGTGTTGGATCTCATCGTTGATGCCTGCTCTTGTTGATAGGAGGCTCCCGAGGTAAGGGAAGTGGTCCACGTTGTCCAGGGCTTGGATCTTGATGACTGGGGGGGGGGGGAAGTGCTGTGCTGGTGGAGGACCTTTGTCTTACTGATGTTTAGCGTAAGGCCCATGCTTTCGTACGCCTCAGTAAATATGTCGGCTATGTCCTAGAGTTCAGCCTCAGTATGTGCAAAGATGCAGGCGTCGTCCGCACACTGTAGCTTGATGACAGAGGTGGGGTGGTCTTGGACCTGGCCTGGAGACGGCGAAGGTTGAACAGGTTCCCACTGGTTCTGTAGTTTAGTTGCACTCCAGCGGGGAGCTTGTGGACTGTGAGGTGGAGCAAGGCAGCGAGGAAGATTGAGAAGAGGGTTGGGGCGATGACGCAGCCCTGCTTGACCCCGGTCCAGACGTGGTCAAAATACAGGTATATGAGATGTAATCATCTTACTTTTTTGGTTCAGTAGCACTCACAGCCAGAACCTTGTGGGTTGAAACCCCAGTTAAAGACTTTAGCATATAATCTAGATTGAAATTCCAGTGCAGTATTGAGAGAACACTCAAGGTGCTGTTTCTCGTGAGATTTTAACCCCTTCTGTCTGTTTGGATGAACATATAATCTCCCACTGTACTATTCAAAGAAGAACAGAGTTTGCTTGGTAACCTGGCCAATATTCCTTCCTAAACAATGCTCCAACAAAAAAATAGCTAGTTATTCATATGTTTATGGGACCTTACTGTGCAAAAATTGGGTGCTGCATTTATATGCATAACAACAGTGTTTACAGTCAAGAATTAATTTATTTGCTGTGAAGTTCCTGGGACATCCTGTGGACATGAAACACACTATATAACCGCTATTTTTGTTTTAATTTAGTTTGATTTGTAGCATTGCTCTTCATTCCATTGTAATTTGCCAGTGTCTCAGATTTGTTAAGGGATTTGTCACAACTCCTATTGTTTCTCAAAGCAATGTACTGCAATTTTATTTCTCACCAATTTCCATCGTACTTTCTGTTACCAAAGCAATTCACCACTATATGTTTTACTTGACACCAAGGAAGAAGATTTCCTGAGGTTATTACATATTAGTATCATCACAAACATGAAGGAACAATTTCACAGATTATTTTCATGGCATCATAAATGCTAGATTGTGATATCTTCACAGAGCACAAGCACACACAGCTTCCTACATGGCAGGCAGCTCTCTCTCGGAAGCCTCCGGAATCTGCCTGGTTCTGTTTATTATTAATTCTGCAGTTGCAGTACATAATTCGTCCACATCCACTGTGTGGAGCTACAAACATTACAAGCTTACAGACATTCCACTTCTCCCTTCTTAATGAAGAAGTTATTACAACAAACATCATACATAACTTTCATGTTTATACATAACACAGGATATAAACTTTTTTTTTCCATATTTACAAATTTAACTTTATTACTTGTTTTCTGTTTCGAAGAGGATACCTTCACTCTCGAACAGAACCTTCCAAACATGGTGTCGAATCTAAACTCATTCGAGGCTCATCTTGAGGAACGTTTTCCTCCACGGAATTTCCTTGATTTTCATTTGAACTCACTCTAACTTCAGGCTCTTTGTTTTCCTGACTCGGACTCAGACTTTCATTCTGATTCTCTCCTGGATTTGTTTCCAGTACATTGGATTTAGGATTTGCTACTGGTGTATCAAAAATATCTGATGAGTCAGAAATAATTGGATCATTCCCACCTTCAACTCCTTCCATGTCTGTAGCTAATATATGATCAAATATGAACAAACCTAACCTGTCCATTATCAAACATCTTTACCAAATATGTGCGAGGACCACATATCTTCACCACTCTTCCTGGTAACCACTTTAAACATTTATGGTGATGGTTCTTCACTCTCACCTTCTGGTTTAATTTCACATTTCTCTCTTTTACTCTACTTCGATCATGATTCTCTTTCTGTCTTAATTGTGTCTCTTCTACGGATTATGCCAAATTTGGTTTTAACAACGAGAATCTGGTTCGTGGCTGTCGTTTAAGAATCAACTCTGCTGGTGTTCTACCAGTAGTTGTATGAGGAGTATTTCGATATGTAATCAAAAAATTAGCCAATTTGTGATCCAATGACAACTGTCGTTTCCTTGGATTTGGATCTAACATTTGTTTTATGAGGGCACGTTTTACAATTTGTACAGTGCGCTCTGCTGCACCATTCGAAGCAGGATGGTATGGTGGAACCTTGGTATGTTTCACACATTTTTGCTCGTGAATTGTGCAAATTCTTCTGAACGAAACTGTGGTCCATTATCCAAAACAATTTCTTCAGGGAGGCCAAATGAAGAAAATATTTTTCATAAAATGTCCACAATGTTTTACTTGTTATTATTTTCCACATTGGAAACACCTCAACCCACTTCAAATGGCTATCAATCACAATGAACAATTGTTGTCCTGCTAACTCAACAAAATCAATATGTAGCCTTTGCCACACCTTCGGAGGCCATTTCCATGGCTGTAATGGTAATGGTGGTGGTTGCTTGCTTACCGATTGACATGTCATACACTGACTCACGATGTACTCGATATCTTGATAAAGACCTGGCCACCATAAATAACTGCATGCAAAACTCTTGGTCAAACACATTCCCAGGTGCTGGTTATGGAGGTCTTCTAATAATTTGGACCTGAATTTATTTGGTATAACCACTCTTGCACCCTACATGATAAAATCTTTATCTACTGATAATTCATTCCTACGAATGAAGAATGAATGTGTATCTTTGTCTGTTACCTGGTTTGGCCATCCATTTGCAATATACTCATACACCTTTGACATCACTGGGTCACGTTTGGTTGCTCTACCAATCTCTTCAGCTGTGACTGGCAATTCATCAATGTATGAAAAATAAAACACTTCTTCCCTATCGGGTGTAACTTGTGATGGGGAAGGCAATCTAGACATTGCATCAGCATTACTGTGATCAGCTGATCGTCTGTATTCAATATCATATGTATATGCTGACAAAATCAAAGCCCATCTCTGCATTTGGGCTGCAGCTAATGTTGGAACTGGAGACTTTGGATGGAGGATTGCTGTTAGGGGCTTATGGTCCATAATAATGGTAAACTTACGACCATACAAGTATTTGTGAAACTTCTTGACCCCAAAAATTAATGCCAAAGCTTCCCTTTCAATTTGTGCATAATTAATCTCACTGGCACGGAGAGTGCGTGAAGCAAAAGCAATTGGTCTCTCCTCCCCACGACTCAATACATGAGAGATCACTGCCCCAACTCCATACGGAGAGGCATCACATACTGGCTTAATAACCTTAGACATGTCATAGTGAACTAACATGGTGCTCTCTACCAATTTGCTTTTACACTCCTTGAATGCTGAATCGCATTATTTTAACCACTTCCAATGGACCTGTTTTTTCAAAAGTTCATTCAGTGGAAGTAATACTGTTGCCAAATTTGGTAGGAACTTCCCATAATAGTTCAAAAGACCCAAGAAGTTCAGTGACATTCCTGGGAGTGGGTGCATTTCTAATTGCGTCCAATTTTTCCATGGTTGGATGTAAACCATCTTTGTCTACTCTGTACCTTAAGTACTCCACTGAGTTTTTAAATAACTCTCACTTACGAACAGACACTCGTACTCTGTGCTTCTCTAGCCGTTTGAGGACTTCATTCAATATGTTATTATGAATTTGCCTATTTGGTGCTGAAATTAATATGTCACCCAAATAACATACTACCCCTTCAATACCTTGAAAAATCTGGTTCATCACCCCTTGGAATATGGCAGGGGTGGAAGACACTCCAAACAGTAGCCTATTAAATTAATATAGGCCTAGATGAGTATTTATAGTCAAACATGACTTGGACTCCTCATCTAGTTCAAGCTGCAAGTAGGCATTCGTAAGATCCAGTTTTGAGAAGATCTGACCACCTGTCAGTGTTGTGAACAAATCTTCTATATTTGGCAATGTATTGGGGACATTACCCTCTAGAACCTGGTTTACGGTTACTTTATAATCACCACACAATCTTACCATCGGACTTAGGTACAACAACAATGGGTGCAGCCCAATTACATCGATCTATCTTACAAATAATGTTCTCAGTCTCTAGTCTTTTGAGTTCTTGCTCAACTTTCTCCTTGAGTGCATATGGTACGGAACATGGCTTATAATAAAGCGATCTAGCGTCCTTCTGTACCCTGACACTTGCCTTGATGCCTTGGATCGGACTGCCTGTTTCGCAGAACACCTTCGGATACTTCTTGATGACCTCATCCATTGATGAAAATCTCGCTTCCACACAGAAAATCTTACTCCAATCCAGCTTCAGTGAGCTCAACCAATTTCTTCTGAGTAAGGCAGACTTGTCTCCCTTCACTACTATTAGAGACAAGTTCTGAAATTGATCTTTATATTTCACCGGTACGGTGATACGACCTACCACAGGAATTTTCTCTCCCAAGTAGCCTCGCAGCTCTATCTTGGATTTCTCCAATTGGAAATCACGCAATTTGTCAAGGTACAGCGACTCCGGTACTACACTCACGGATGCACTCATGTCAATTTCCATTGGTATCTTGAATCCCGCAACATCTATGTGGATTTTGCTGCTTTCCGAATCGCTGTCCGTTAATCTCGTGCTCCTGATGACATGTAACTCTAAAATCTCCTTGTCCTGTTGTTGTTCGTCCATGCTATGTAGTCTCTTGGGATTTCTACTCATAGCTTTGAACGCTGGACTCATAGCTTTGGAAGCTGGTTTATCCTTCAGTCGGCATGCCTTCGCAAGATGCCCAGTCTTCCTGCAGAAGAAACACTCTGCCTTCACGTATGGACAACTTTGAGCAATGTGTTGACCCAGGCATCTATAGCACGACTTCGACGCTCTGTTAGAATTTCCAGATTCTGAGACTTTGGGCCCCCACTGTCTTTTACTTTGAACCTGCAGGTGCTTTACCTTGGTTGACTGACGACTGTAATTATTATTTAATTCTCGGGAATATTGTTCGGCCATGCCCATCGACCTCGCTGTCTGACAAGCAATCTCAAAAGTCAAGTCATCCGTTGTCAATAACTTCCTTCTGATCGCATCATTTTTCACCCCACAAACAAAATGATCCCGTAATGCTCGGTTTTGAAAGTTTCCAAAATTACTGTGCATCGATAGCTTTTTTAATGCTACGATGTAATCACTGATAATTTCATCAGCCTTTTGATTCCGAATCCCAAAACGATAGCTTTCAGAAATTTCTAATGGTTTGGGGTTATAGTGCTGCTCCAGCTTCGTTAAAATCTCTTTAAGCATTGTGTCCTTTGGCTTGTCAGGCGCAAGCAGATTTACAAGGGTTTCGTACAATGCCGGACCCGCCTCCGATAAGAAGATTGCTTTATATAACATAAGAACATAAGAATTAGGAACAGGAGTAGGCCATCTAGCCCCTCGAGCCTGCTCCGCCATTCAATAAGATCATGGCTGATCTGGCCGTGGACTCAGCTCCACTTACCCGCCCGCTCCCCGTAACCCTTAATTCCCTTATTGGTTAAAAATCTATCTATCTGTGACTTGAATACATTGAATGAGCTAGCCTCAACTGCTTCCTTGGGCAGAGAATTCCACAGATTCACAACCCTCTGGGAGAAGAAATTCCTTCTCAACTCGGTTTTAAATTGGCTCCCCCAAATTTTGAGGCTGTGCCCCCTAGTTCTAATCTCCCCGACCAGTGGAAACAACCTCTTTGCCTCTATCTTGTCTATCCCTTTCATTATTTTAAATGTTTCTAGAAGATCACCCCTCATCCTTCTGAACTCCAACGAGTAAAGACCCAGTCTACTCAATCTATCATCATAAGGTAACCCCCTCATCTCCGGAATCAGCCTAGTGAATCATCTCTGTACCCCCTCCAAAGCTAGTATATCCTTCCTTAAGAAAGGTGACCAAAACTGCACGCAGTACTCCAGGTGCGGCCTTACCAATACCGTATACAGTTGCAGCAGGACCTCCCTGCTTTTGTACTCCATGTTCTTATGTTCCAACACAGCCCAGTTCTGGACTGCATTGTCTGGAACTTCGATTATGTTATTTGCAGTGAAATACATTTCTAGCCGATCCACATACGCTTTAAAACGTTCCCGGTCGTGTCTATATTCCTCCAAATGTCCGATTACACCTGCCATTTTAATCTCTAGCTGTTCACACTGTGTGCTGTATTTTACCTCGGATTTTGTAGCTTTTTTCCAAAGACAGAAACTTCCAAAGTCTCTCTTGTTGGCTGGCTGAATCCTTCCCCAACAAAATTTCAGCGTTAAATCATCCGAAAAATTCCTTCTCATCGACAGATGTGATATCTTCACAGAGCACAAGCACACACAGCTTCCTACATGGCAGGCAGCTCTCTCGGAAGCCTCCGGAATCTGCCTGGTTCTGTTTATTATTAACTCTGCAGTTGCAGTACACAATACGTCCACATCCACAGTGTGGAGCTATAAACATTACAAGCTTACAGACATTACATAGATAATAAATCTGCTAAAAAAAATAATAAACCTAAGTGTAAAGTCACCAATCCTGCACTCCCAGTATGGAGCCATGGGTTACTGAGAGGGCGACAAGGTTGCACCAATTCTCTAGGCCGTGCTTCCTTTGAGTGCATCATCCCACTGGGCACAGGGGATTGGTGAACTTACCCTGAAAGAAAACTTTGCGCTATGTTTATGATGCCTCTTAACACATAGCAATGGAATGAAATATTTCCCAATGTTTTCACTTATTACAACTCATTCATCTTTTTGTGACAGACCAACACACACTTGTTCTCCTTTGACTCTCACATTTCTAGCAATATTTTCCACAAAGCTTGGGTTTTTCACAACTTCTATCACATTCATAATATCCCCAGTAATTGCAATTTTCAACAATTCTGGTGGATTTGACAATTCTCTAAAATATCACTTTGTTGATTTGGTACCCACTGGCCCGAAATTCAACAGCACAATAAAGCTGGCACACCTATGATTTTTTTCTTTGTAGTTACCGCACCGATCCTTGAAGCAGTCGGATGAGCCACTTTCAGGACTTTGAAATGTTTTCAAAGTCCCAGAGGAAATGTGTCATAATGGGGGCGGGCCATAGACTCAAAGCCAGGCTGAATGGCTGACTATGGTTCAGACCGGAACTCCGCTGCTGTCAATCAGTAGTGGAGTAGTGGTGACGTCACAGCATGTGTGCGTCACCACTCTCTCCCCCTTCCGTTAAAAAGGAGAGATTGTCATTTTTTATCTTTAGCCATTTGCCACCAGGGAGGGTTCGGCCGGGCCAGCGGCCTGGCACCCAAGAGGAGGTGCCAGACTGCCCATCCGAACCCAAGAGCACTATCGTGCCGGCCGATCGGGAAGTCGGCTGGCAAAAATTAATAGATGGCAGCCACGGCAGTAAGCCCTCCCCTTTAAGAGCCGAAGCGCTGCCGGGCCACACTTAGTGCGGAGAAGGTGCACTGACAGAAAAAACTGTCAGGGGCACCGTGCAGCGGGGGATCAATGGATCGAGCTGAATTTAGGTTGGTAAGTTTTTATTTTAATTAAAAGCAGCGGTGCACTAACTGATGACTCGCTTGCGGTGGTCATCAGCATCGGACATTATGGGGTCCAGGCTGAAAAACACCTGACCTGAATTTGGGTCAGGTTGGCCAGTTGACCCCAAAGCAGTGCCATTCGATTTTGATGAATGGCCGCTGCAAACGAGCATTAACGGGTCTCTCTGAGACCCTGAATTTCAGCCCCACTGACTACTGCTGGGATTCACCACATTAACTAGTTTTTCAATGAATTTCCATAATACTGTAATCTCTCATAGCAATTTACCTTCACACTTTCATTATATGCAGGATTTTCCACCATAATTTTCCCGCTTCTTTCACCATATGCTCTTATTCAAAAGCCCTTGTTGCTTGAAGTCATCTTCTGACTGTGCTACCATGTGCTTTTTCCTCACAATAATGCCTTGCTTTGTTCACATTTCTTACAACTGTGTGTTACAATGCCACTAGATTCCCCTAATAATTTACTATCATCTACTAATTTTTCTTTCCAATTTTTCATGCAAGTCACAAAACTCTAGTTTCTCACAGTAATTTCTTGCAAGGCTCTTGTGCTGAATATTGCTTTTGTGTAACTGAAGCTCTTGTTTTCAATATTTACTGCTTTGTTTTAGTTTCTTATTGAGATACATTGAGATCCTTTAGTTTCTCACAAGAATTTTATTTGACGCTTTCATTCTCCAAATTAAATCACTGAAACATACAATTTTTATTGTATTGATTTAAACTAAAACAGGAATGATAAAAATGATTTTGAGTCAGCTAACACAGATAAAATAACATGAAAAATAAACAAAAGACATATATTACAAAATCACTATAGAATTAAAAGCAACCTGGAAAGTCAAAGTTAATGTTAAAAGTGGGGCATTAGGACAGAATTTTCAATGTGCTAGTGATAATAATGTGTTGCTGTATAGTATTTTAGGGCTAAGAGCACATGACTCGAACAGATATAACTGATTGCCCAAGGTCATAAAACTGTACACTGTAGTAGTATTTTTCTAACAGAGTTGGTTTATTTTCAAATGCACTATTATGTCTTTTGTGTGAAAATAACGTACAGTATGCAAAAAAATTAAACTAATATGAAATTCAGAAAATGGACATGTAAGTATACTATTGGGAGGGGGGTATGCTGATTGTGGGAGGGGCAGGCAGAAGCAGCCCTGCTCCTCATGGCCCACAAGCAGTGTTCTCCCCGAAGTTGTCCTCTCCTTCCTTCTGCTGCTGGGTTTCCCGAAGCCTGGGAGCAGATTGGCTGTCTGCCCCGTGTCTCGTCTCCGTTAAAACCAGAGGTGAGCGGGTTAGTGTCAGGTTTCAGATTTTTCAAATTTTTAACATCTGACCTGACCCCAACCCACCCACCATAAACTCCGTTCCCTAGCCACTGACTCTATCTCTCTCCCCAACTTCTGTTTGAGGCTGAACCAGATTGTTTGCAACCTTGGTGTCATATTTGACCCTGAAATGAGCTTTCGACCACATATCCGCAACATAACTAAGACTGTCTATTTCCACCTCTGTAACATCGTCCGTCTCCGCCCTGGCCTCAGTTCATCCGCTTCTGAAGCTCTCATCCGTGCCTTTGTTACCTCCTAAACTTGACTATTCCAAAGCACTCTTGGCTGGCTTCCCACATTCTACCCTAGGTAAACTAGAAGTGATCCAAAACTCGGTTGCCCATGTCCTAACTCACACCAAGTCCCGCTCACCCATCACCCCTGTGCTCGCTGACCTACATTGGCGTCCGGTTAAGCAACGCCTCGATTTCAAAATTCTCATTCTTATTTTCAAATTCCCATGGCCTCCCCCCCCTCCCTAGCTCTGTAATCTTCTCCAGCCTCACAACCCCCCAGAATGTCTGCGCTCCTCTTATTCTGCCCTCTTGACCATTCCTGATTATAATCGCTCAACCATTCTGTTGCCTAAGCCCCAAGCTCTGGAACTCCCTGCCTAAACCTCTCCACCTTTCTTTCCTCCTTCAAGATGCTCCTTAAAACCTACCTCTTTGACTAAGTTTTTGGTCACCTGTGCTAATTTCTACTTATGCGGCTCAGTGTCAAATTTTTTATCTCATAATACTCTTGAAGCGTTTTGGGATGTTTCACTACATTAAAGGCGCTATAGACATACAAGTTGTTGTTGTTGTTAAAATTCAGCCCGCAGGATGGGTAAGAAATTCAACTCACAGCCACACAAATTTTACCCCAAGTCTCTGAATTTCATGTCATGATCTCTCGTCCCCGAGGTGCTCCGGAGGTGTGCCCGAGACCATATTGAATCAAGTGAATTTTGGTCATTCAGGGTGCCCATGTGAAACCGGCGGGAGCCTAATAAATGTATGTAAATGAGGGTCTTGCACTTGTTTAAGGATCCTTCTGCTAAATTCAATTTTATGCGGCAGATTCGCCCATTCTAAAACTCACCTTGGGTGGGAGGGATGCTGTACCAACATTATTTAAAGGGATCCTCAGCTGCAATTACGTAATTAGCTGGATGTTTGTTTCAAAGAGCTAGTGAGCTTTTATGACTATTTCGGTCTATGTTGCCTGCTGTGATTGATTTAAAAATGTGCAAGTTATTTTTTGGGGGGAGCTGAAGGAGAAGCTCTGTCCAGGGGCTTCTGCATACACTTCCTCTGGCAACATGGGCATGCTGCTTGGTCTGCTATTGCGGCTAGAGGACGAGGAAGAGAAAGAGCAGCAAGTCAGAGACCTGCAGCTGCTGGATGACGAGGGTGAAGGATGGAGGGTGCAGGAGGTCTTGTATCACGCGGATTTACAGGACTAGAATTTCTTACCTCCAGTTAAGTAAGGAGCAGTGTCAACGGCAGCTCTGCTTCACAATAAGCTGTGACAGAGCTATGTCACGAGTTACAGCACCAACTACAGCCCAGTACCAAGTAACAAATTTCAATGCCTGTGGCTCTAAATTTCTACATCTCGGGGTCCTTCCAAGCTACAAAACAGGTAACTGAAACAATATTCGTCAATTTGTAATGCATTGCTGCATGAAGGTGGTCATGGATGCAATCTTTGCTAAGGCAAACAAATTCATCTCTTTCTCTATGGAGGGAGCAAGGCACGTAGACAGTGCTGTGAGGTTCATCAGGATCCCAGCCTTTCCCCAGGTGTAGGGCGTAATTGACTGCACCCACATAGCCTTGTGTTCTCCACATCAAAGCCCAGTACTATACGTGAAAAGGAAGGGCTTCCACTCACTGAACATGCAACTGGTGTGTGATGACATCATGCAGGTCTCCGCCTGGTTTTCTAGCAGTTGTCATGATGCCTTTATCCTGAACCTCATTTCTCACCTTCCCTTCCACACAGATTATTGGATGTCAGATTGGGTGCTTGGGAACAAGATGAATCCCATAAGCACGTGGCTCATGACACCTGTCAGAAACCGGAACAAAGATACAGAGAAGCGCTACAATCAGAGCCATGCCTATAACAGAGCTGTAATTGAGCAAATCATCAGCATCTTGAAAGAGTTCTCCTGCTTGGATAGGTTTGGAGGCATCCTGCAATATAGCCTTGAGAGAGTCTGCAGATTTGCTGTAGTTTGCTACATGCTCTATAACTTTGCCCTGCAAAAGAGGCAACTCTTAAGAGCCACCCGAGAGGAACATGTAGGGGTGCAGCAGCAGAATGCCAAGGATACTGAACAAGTTGCTAGCTCATGTGGAGAGTGCTGATTTTTTTCCCCCCCATAATTAGCCTTGGGTTTTTAATCTGTTTTTTACATCTCTCAGAAAATTACATGACTGCTGCTGGGTAAAGGGTATCTAATTAGGCATTGCAACTGTGTGGGGCAGGGTTTTCATATGTTCATAAGAACAAGGGCCACCAGTTGTCAAACATGGTGTGCAGACTCCATGCAGGTAGTCGAATGCATCTGGCATTTGGTGGTGCAAAGCCATCGTCTAAATCTGTGCACTTTTCAGCAGAGCTAAGGCACAAGCTCACACTCGGCATGCTGGTTCCTGTCTTTTCCTATCCCCATCCCTTGCTAAATGACCCTCTTAAAGAATGCAGTATACCAATATCTGAGCTGGTGTTTGCAAGCATAAGCCCAAGTGACAATGGCCGGAAATTTTCTTCGGGGAGACGGGGCACAGGGCCGGGCGGGTGCGGTCCGAGGCAGGCGGGTTTCCAGCAGTCCCTGCCAACTTTACCGGCAGGGCCTAATGTGAATGTGAGCTTGAGGGGCGGGCTGGCTGGCTGCGGGTAGGTAGGTCTCTGGTGCGAGGGGTTGGTCAGGGAGAGGGATCGTGGGAAGGGGGGGGTCCACAATCGGCGGTATTGGGAATCAGCGGGAGGAGACGTTGCAATCGATGGGAGGGAAGTTGGAAATCGGGAGGGGGAAGAGAGGATCAACGTGGGGGGGGGGGGGGTGGGGTGCAATGAGATTGCAGGATCAACTGTATAAAACACTAGTTAGGCTACAGCTTGAGTACTGCTTGCAGTTCTGGTCACCACATTACAGGAAAGATGTGAGTGCACTCGAGAGGGTACGGAGGAGATTTACGAGGATGTTGCCGAGAATAGAGAATCTTAGCTATGAGGAAAGATTGGATAGGCTGGGTTTGTTTTCCTTGGAACAGAGGAGGCTGAGGGAAGACCTTATTGAGGTGTATAAAATTATGAGGGGCTTAGATAAAATGGATAGAAAGGACCTATTTTCCTTAGCAGAGGGGGCAAAAATTTAAAGTAATTGGTAGAATGTTGAGGGGATTTGAGGGGAAATTTCTTCACCCAGAGGGTTGCGGGGGTCTGGAACTCACTGAAAGGGTGGTAGAGGCAGAAACCCTCACCACATTTGAAAAGTACTTGGATGTGCACTTAAAGTGCCGTAACCTACAAGGCTACCAACCAAGACCTGGAACATAGGATTAGGTTGGATAGCTCTTTCTTGGCCATCATGGACACAATGGGCCGAAATGGCCTCCTTCCGTGCTGTCACCTTCTATGATTCTATGAAAAGCGGAAGTGGCTGGGTTGGAGATGGGTTTAGGTCGGGAATCCCATTTTTAACAATTTAACTGCCCTCACGCACCAAACCCACCCATTTTGGAGGGGAAAATTAAGGCCAATGTATCTTCAAAAGGACTGTCCTTCTCTTCCTCTACCCTGACTGAACCCATGATTTGCGATGGACCTGGGAAGAGAAGCAAGTGATAAGGGTTAGCAGTTATTGGCAAGGGTTAACAGAAGCAGATGAGTGGCAGCTTAAAGCATCACCAGGTTGCCATGCAGAGTGTGTGAGAAAAAGAGTTCTGCAAAAAGTAAAAAAGGAGGGTAAAATTACCAAACATTCTGTAGAGCCATTCAGCCTCAAACCTGTTCTACCATTCAGTTAGATCATGGCTGACCTGTATCTCAATTCCATTTACTCACCTTTAATCCATATTGCTTCATGACCTTAACTAATAAAAATCTGTCAATCTCAGTCTTGAAAATTTTAACTGATCCACAATCTTTCGGAGGAGAGAATTTCACATTTCCAATAAATTTGTGTGAAAATGTGCTTCTTGATTCCCATTAAATAGTGGGGGGAGGTTCAGGTGAGGGGACATTTAACAAGTCAAAGAGAAAGGGAAAGGGGAAGGCAATTGTGCAGGGTAGCGATAGGAGTAATGATAACCAGAGTGTGACAGGAAGGAACAGAAAGCACAAACAGAAGAATTCACCAGAAAATAGAGTCAGAGTAGGGAGATATGGTAAAAAGACAAATTTAAAAGCTCTTTATCTGAATGTACGCAGCATTCGTAACAAGATAGATGAGTTGACGGCACAAATAGAAATAAGTGGGTATGATCTGATAGTCATTACAGAAACGTGGTTGCAAGGTGACCAAGGCTGGGAACTGAATACTCAGGGGTATTTGAGATTTCAAAAGGATCGGCAGAAAGGAAAAGGAGCTCTGCTAATAAAGGATGAGATCAGTGCAGTAGTGAGAAATAATGTTGGCTCAGAAGATCAAGATGTAAAATCAGTTTGGGTGGAGATAACAAATAATAAGGGAAAGAAGTAACTAGTAGGAGTAGTCTACAGGCCCCCCAACAGTAGCTACACTGTAGGACAGAGTATAAATCAATAAATATTGAGAGGTTGTGAGAAAGGTACTACAATAATCATGGGTGATTTTAATCTTCATATGGATTGGACAAATCAAATTGGTAAAGGTAGCCTTGAGGACGAGTTCATAGAGTGATAGTTTCTGAGAACAACACGTTGTGGAACCAGCCAGGATGCAGGTTATTTTTAATCTGGTAATATGTAATGATATGGGATTAATTAATGATCTCATAGCAAAGAATCATAGCATGATAGAGTTTCAAATTCAGTTTGAGGGTGAGAAATATGGGTCTCAAAATAGTGTCCTGAATTTAAAAAAAGGCAATTACAAAGGTATAAAGAAAGATTTGGCTAAAGTGGACTGGGAAAATAGATTAAAGTGTAAGGCGGTAGATAAGCAGTGGCAGATATTTAAGGAGACATTTCATAACTCTCAGGTCAGCAAAGATATATTCCTGTGAGAAAGACTCTAAGAGAGAGATGAACCATCCGTGGCTAAGGAAGTTAAGGATGGTATCAAATTGAAAACAAAGGCACACAATGTTCAAAGATTAATAGCAGGCCAGAGGATTGGGAAATTTTTAGAAACCAGCAAAGGATGATAAGTAAAATAATAAAGAGAGAGAGGATAGATTATGAGAGTAAATTAGCAAGAAATATAAAAAAACAGATATAAGAGCTTCTACAGGTATATAAAAAGGAAGAGAGTAGTTAAAGTAAACATTGGTCCCTTAGAGGATGAGACTGGGGAATTAATAATGGGAAACAGGGAAATGGCAGAGACTTTGAACAAATATTTTGTATCGGTCTTCAAGGTAGAAGCCACTAAAAGCATCCCAATAATAATAGATAATCAAGGGGCTATAGGGAGGGAGAAATTTAAAACAATCACTATCACTAGAGAAAAAATACTAGACAAACTAATGGAACGAAAGGTGGACAAGTCCCCTGGACCTGATGTCCTGCATCGTAGGGTCTTAAAGGAGGTGGCTGCAAAGATAGTGGATGCATTGGTTGTAACCTACCAAAATTCCCTGGATTCTGGAGAGGTCCCAGCGGATTGGAAAACCGAAAATTTAACGCTCCTATTCAAGAAAGGAGGGAGACAAAAAACAGAAAACAGCACGAGACCTGACTCAAGCGGCATAATATAAAACAGGCAGCCCAAACAGCACCAATTGACCCAAGAAGATAAGTCAAAAGATTGAAAGTGTGATGCCACAGGGGAGCAGGAAAGTGATTAGTTCGTAAGTTTTTCTCTCTTTTTTTGGGCATTGGTTTAAATTAAGAATAGGGATTAAAAACTAAACATTGAAAACTTCAAAATGCAATTAATTAAATACATTAGAGAGGGCAAGGCAGGCGATGTATTGCTGCTACTGCATGTGGGAGCTGGGAGACCCCATTGAGGTCCACGGCGACGACATCTGCAGTATGTGTCTGCAGCTTGAGAAACTTTGGCTTCGTGTTGATGAGCTGGAGTCCGAGCTGCAGACACTGCGACACATCAGGGAGGGGGAGAGTTACCTGGACACTGTGTTCAAGGAGGCAGTCACTCCCCTTAGGTTAATTAATTCAAATTTGGTCCATCGTCAGGGACAGGAGGGTGTGACTTTGAGTGAGGCAGGTATGGGGATTCAGGAGGCAGCGATGGAGGAGTCTCAGCCCTTGCAATTGTCTAGCAGGTGTAAGATTCTTGCTGCTTGTGTGGACAAGAGCAGGGACTGCAGGGAGGATGAGTACTGTGGTGCAAGTGGGGGAAGAGTTCAGGTGAGCGGAAATTTAAAAAGTCAAAGAGCAAGGAGAAGGAAATAGAGCAGGCTTGCACTGGGGGAAATGATAACCAGAGTATGACAGGAAGGGACAGAGTGTATAAACATAAGAATGTATCAGAAAGTTGGGTCAAAGCAGGGAAACATGGTAATAAAACAAAATTAAAAGCTCTTTATCTGAATGCACGCAGCATTCGTAACAAAATAGATGAGTTGACAGCACAAATTGATATAAATGGGTACGATCTGATAGCCATTACAGAGACATGGTTGCAAGCTGACCAAGGTTGGGAACTGAATATTCAGAGTATTTGACAATTCGGAAAGATAGACAGAAAGGAGCTCTGCTAATAAAGGATTAGTTCGGTGCAGTAGTGAAAAATTATATTGGCTCAGAAGATCAAGATGTAAAATCAATTTGGGTGGAGATAAGAAATAATAAGGGGAATAAGTCATTGGTGAGCGTAGTTTATAGGCCCCCTAACAGTAGCTACTCTGTTGGGTGGAGTATAAATCAAGAAATAATGGAGGCTTGTAAAAAAGTAACGGCAATAATCATGGATGATTTTAATCTTCATATTGATTGGACAAATCAAATTAGCCAAAGTAGCCTTGAGGAAGAGTTCATAGAGTGTAGCCAGGATGGTTTCCTTGAACAGTGCATTGCAGAATCAACCAGGGAGCAGGCTAGCAAGAGTTTCTATAGGTATATAAAAACGAAGAGTGGCTAAAGTAAATGTTGGTCCCTTCGAGGACGAGACCGGGGAATTAGTAATGGGGAACATGGAGATGACAGAAATTCTGAACAAATATTTTGTATTCGTCTTTATGGTAGAGGACACAAACAATATTCCAACAGTGGATAGTCAAGCGGCTATAGGGGGGGGGGAGGAACTTAACACAATCATAATCACTAAGAAGGTGGTACTCAGTAAGATAATGGGACTAAAGGCAGATAAATCCCCTGGACCTGATGGCTTGCATCCTAGGGTCTTAAGAGAAGTAGCGGCAGGGATAGTGGATGCATTGGTTGAAATTTACCAAAATTCCCTGGATCCCAACAGATTGGAAAACTGCAAATGTAACACCCTTATTTAAAAAAGGAGGTAGACAAAAAGCAGGAAACTATAGACCAGTTAGCCTAATATCTGTGGTTGGAAAAATATTGCAGTCCATTATTAAAGAATCAGTAGCAGGACATTTGGAAAAGCATAATTCGGTCAGGCAGAGTCAGCATGGATTTATGAAGGGGAAGTCATGTTTGACAAATTTGCTGGAATTCTTTAAGGCTGTAACGAACAGGGTGGATAAAGGGGAACCAGTGGATGTGGTGTATTTGGGCTTCCATAAGGCATTTGACAAGGTGCCATATAAAAGGTTACTGCACAAGATAAAAGTTCACTGGGTTGGGAGTAATATATTAGTATGGATAGAGGATTGGCTAATTAACAGAAAACAGAGAATCAGGGTATATGGTTCCTTCTTGGGTTCGCGTTCAGTAACTAGTGGGGTGCCGCAGGGATCAGTGCTGGGACCCCAACTATTTACAATCTATATTAACGACTTGGAAGAAAGGACTGAGTATAATATAGCCAAGTTTGCTGATAGGAGGAAAAGCAATGTGTGACGAGGACACAAAAAATCTGCAAAAGGACATGGCCAGGCTAAGTGAGTGGGCAAAAATTTGGCAGATGGAGTATAATGTTGGAAAGTGTGAGGTCATGCACTTTGGCAGAAAAAAAATCAAAAAGCAAGTTATTATTTAAATGGAGAAAGATTGCAAAGTGCCGCAGTACACTTTGTGAATGAAACACAAAAGATTAGTATGCAGGTACAGCAAGTGATCAGGAAGGCCAATGGAATCTTGGCCTTTATTGCAAAGGGGATTGGGTATAAAAGCAGGGAAGTACAGTTCTACAGGGTATTGATGAGGCCACACTTGGAATACTGCGTGCAGTTTTGGTTTCCATATTTACAAAAGGATATACTTGCTTTGGAGGCAGTTCAGAGAAGGTTCACTAGGTTGATTCCGGAGATGAGGGGGTTGAATTATGAGGAAAGGTTGAGTAGGTTGGGCCGCTCCTCATTGGAATTCAGAAGAATGAGAGGTGATCTTATCGAAACGTATAAGGTTATGAGGGGATTTGACAAGTTGGATGCAGAGAGGATGTTTCCACTGATAGGGAAGACTAGAACTAGGGCGCATAATCTTAGAATAAGGGGCCACGCATTTAAAACTGAGATGAGGAGGATTTCTTCTCTCAGAGGGCTGTAAATCTGAGGAATTCGCTGCCTTAGAGAGCTGTGGAAGCCGGGACATTGAATAAATTTAAGACAGAGATAGACACTTAACCAGTAAGGGATTAAGGGGTTATGGGGAGCGGGCAGGGAAGTGGACCTGAGTCCATGATCGGATCAGCCATGCTCGCATTAAATGGCGGAGCAGGCTCCAGGGGCCGTATGGCCTATTCCTGCTCCTATTTCTTCTGTTCTCATATCTTAGATTGGGAACTGCGTAATGAGACAGGATTAATAAATGATCTCCTAGTAAAGAATCCTCTAGGAAAGTTTGATCATAGCATGGTTGAATTTCAAATTCAGTTGGACGGTGAGAAAGTTGGATCTCAAACTAGTGTCCTGAGCTTAAATAAAGGAGATCACAAAAGTATGAAGGCAGAATTGGCTAAAGGTGCATGGGGAAATAGAATAATGTATAAGACGGTTGATAAGCAGTGGTGGATATTTAAGCAGATATTTCATAACTCTCAACAAAAATATATCCCAATGAGAAGGAAAGACTTTAAGAGAATGGAGAACCATCGCTGGCTAACCAAGGATGTGAAGGATGGTATGAAATTGAAAACAATGACATACAAAGTGGCCAAGATTAGTGGAAGGCCAAAGGATTGGGAAACTTTTAAAAACCAACAAAGGATGACCAAAAAATCTAATATAAGAACATAAAAATTAGGAACAGGAGTAGGCCATCTAGCCCCTCGAGCCTGCTCTGCCATTCAAAAAGATCATGGCTGATCTGGCCGTGGACTCAGCTCCACTTACCATCCCACTCCCCATAACCCTTAATTCCCTTATTGGTTAAAAATCTATCTATCTGTGATTTGAATACATTCAATGAGCTAGCCTCAACTGCTTCCTTGGGCAGAGAATTCCACAGATTCACAACCCTCTGGGAAAATAAATTCCTTCTCAACTCGGTTTTAAATTGGCTCCCCCAAATTTTGAGGCTGTGCCCCCTAGTTCTAGTCTCCCCGACCAGTGGAAACAACCTCTCTGCCTCTATCTTGTCTATCCCTTTCATTATTTTAAATGTTTCTATAAGATCACCCCTCATCCTTCTGAACTCCAACGAGTAAAGACCCAGTCTACTCAATCTATCATCATAAAGTAACCCCCTCATCTCCGGAATCAGCCTAGTGAATCGTCTCTGTATCCCCTCCAAAGCTAGTATATCCTTCGTTAAGTAAGGTGACCAAAACTGCACGCAGTACTCCAGGTGCGGCCTCACCAATACCCTGTACAGTTGCAGCAGGACCTCCCTGCTTTTGTACTCCATCCCTCTCGCAATGAAGGCCAACATTCCATTTGCCTTCCTGATTACCTGCTGCACCTGCAAACTAACTTTTTGGGATAAAGAGAGGGAAGATAGCATATGAGAGTGAACTAGCAAAAAATGTAAAAACAGATAGTAAAAGTTTCTACAGGTATATAAAAGGGAAGAGAGTAGCTGAAGTAAACATTAGCCCCTTAGAGGATGAGACTGGGGAATTAATAATGGGGAATGGGGAAACAGCAGAGACTTTGAACAAATATTTTGTATCGGTCTTCACGGTAGAAGATACTAAAACATCCCAAACATGGATAATCAAGGGGCTATAGGGACGGAGGAACTTAAAGCAATCACTATCACTAAAGAAAAAGTAGTCGGTAAAATAATGGGACTAAAGGTGGTCAAGTCCTTTGAACCTGATGGCTTGCATCCCAAGGTCTTAAAAGTGTCTGCAGAGATAGTGGATGCATTGGTTGTAATCTACAAAAATTACTTGGATTCTGGAGAGGTCCCAGCGGATTGAAAAACCGCAAATGTAACGCCCCAATTAAAAAAGGAGGCCGACAGAAAGCAGGAAACTATAGACCAGTTGGCCAAACAACAGTCATTGGGAAAATGCTGGTGTCCATTATTAAGGAATAGTAGCAGGACATTTAGAAAATCATAATACAATCAAGCAGAGTCAGCATGGTTTTATGAAAGGGAAATCATATTTGACAAATTTGCTGGAGATCTTTGAGGATGTAATGAGCAGGATGGATAAAGGGGAACCAGTGGATGTGGTATATTTGGATTTCCAGAAGGCATTTGGTAAAGTGCCACATAAAATTACTGCACAAGATAAAAGTTCACGGGGTTGGGAGTAATATATTAGCATGGATAGCAGATTGGCTAACTAACAGAAAACAGAGAGTGGGAATAAATGGGTCATTTTCCGGTTGGCAAACAGTAACTAGTGGGGTGCCACAGGGATCAGTTCTGGGGCCTCAACTATTTACAATTTATATTAAATGACTTGGATGAAGGGACTGTGTATAATGTAATCAAGTTTGCTGATGATACAGAGATGGGTGGAAAAGCAAGTTGTGAGGAGGACACAAAAAAACTGCAAAGGGATGTAGACAGTCTAAGTGATTAGGCAAACATTTGGCAGATGGAGTAAGATGTGGGAAAATGTGAGGTCATCCACTTTTGCAGAAAAAATAGAAAAGCAAATTATAATTTAAATGGAGAGAAATTACAAAATGCTGCAGTATAGAGGGACCTGGGGGTCCTTGTGCATGAAACACAAAAAGTTAGTATAGAGGTACAGCAAGTAATCAGGATGTTGTAAATGGAATGTTGCCGTTTATTGCAAAGGGGATAGAGTATAAAAGTAGGGAAGTCTGACTACAACTTTATAGACATACCGCTCGGGGACCACCAACATACTACCGAAAATTGCGAAATTGATCGAAAAATACCAACATACCGCCCAGCGGGAAATTCACCAGCGACATACCGCCAGGCGGTATGCATACTTGTCTGCCCATGCACACCGCCGACATATCGCCCAAAATTGCCAAACTGCTGACTTACCACCGACATACCGCCAGTCCTGCAGACTGCTCTGGAAAAGGTGGTTTTAAGTCAGTCAATCAGTCGACGGTATGTATCTTCACCTTTGAAAATGTTTTTATCTGTCACTCCCCAAATCTCTCCCAGCCCCCACAACGATCTCCCCCCAAGAAGCGATCTCCCTCCCACAAAGCAATCTCGCCCCCTCCAAGAAGCGACCCCCCCCCCCCCAACTTACCTGCACATCGCTCTCAGGCCGGCAGTCTCTGTCGATTCTGGTTCGTGTCTCTCGGGGGGCAGAGCTTCGCAGCAGCATGCAGAACTCAGGACCCAAAGATTCGAGAATGAAAAAGGACTCACTGCTCGCATACCGCCGGCTGCACTCCGCTCGGCATACCGCCGATGAAAACGCGTGCACTCTGCTCCAGCGGTACCCGGCGGTATGAAACGACATACCAGCGACATACCGCCGAGAAATGGGTGGATGACCAATTTTGGCCCCCTGGAGTACTGCGTACAGCTTTCTCTCCTTATTTAAGGGATATACTTGAATTGGAGGCAGTTCAGAGAAGGTGCAGTAGGTTGATTCCTGAGATGAAGGGGTCGTCGTATGAAGAAAGGTTAAGCAGGTTGGGCCTAAACTAATTGGAGTTTAGAAGAATGAGAGGTGATCTTACTGAAATATAAGATTCTGAGCAGGCTTGACAAGGTAGATGCAGAAGATGTTTCTCCTCGTGGGGGAATCTGGAACTAGGGGGCATAGTTTCAGAATAAGGGATCGCCCATTTAAAACAGAGATGAAGAGGAATTTCTTCTCTCAAAGGGTTGTGAATCTTTGGAATTCTGTACCCAAGAGAGCTGTGGAGGTTGGGTCATTGAATATATTTAAGCTGGAGATAGACAGATTTTTGAGCTATTGGGGAAAATAAGGGTTATGGGGAGTGGGCAGGAAAGTGGAGTTGTGGCCAAGAACAAATCAGCCATGATCTTATTGAATAGCGGAGCAGGCTTGAGGGGCCAAATGGCCTACTCCTGCTCCTATTTCTTATGTTCTTATGTTCAACAGAAGAAATTGTTTCTCCGTGTCTACTCTATCAGCCTTTTATCATTTGAAACACTTCAATTATTTAACCACTCAACCTTCTAAACTCAAGGGAATAAAAGCCAAATTTATGCAACTAGTCCTCATTGTTTCACTGTTTAAGCCCAGATACCATTCTAGTGGATCTGCGCTGTACCCCCTCCAAGGCCAATTCTATTCTTTCTAAGGTCCCTAAACTGAACGCAGTACTGAAGATGGGGTCAGACCAAGGCCCTGTACAACTGATGCATAATGTCCTCCCTTTTAAATTCCTGCCCCTTGAGATAAAGGCCAACATTCCATTAGTGTGAAAGTAGCAGCAGTAACAGGTTTTGTAAGGTGTGCTGCTGTGATTGGTGATGCGTGATGGGAAGTAGGAGAGGAAAGGCTTGTGAGTGCCGAGGCTACAGGTGGTGCAGGGCTAAGCAGAGACTAAGAGAGATGTCAGTAGGAGTCTTAAGTTAGCAGCTCTGATCAGATAACTGATTACTTCTCCCCCGCTCCATGCCATTTCAGCCAGGTCCTGGGCGTTATGCTATGTGCATTCACTTTCACAGCCACCTCTATCCACTGTTGCCATGAGATTTTCCATGGCAGCTTTCGGCTGTGAGACAAAAACAGGACTTCCTTCCTCTTGATGTCCTCCTCTATAAGGACTGCCATGTGATGTCCAAGAATAAAGGATCCCTTGTGGAAATCATAGAGGATCTTTCCTATTCCAAGTTTCAAGTCTGAAGCATGCAGCACAGGTAAAGTACAGCTTCCCTTTAAGATGTACAGACTCCCTTTAAATTGTGTCTGCCACCAAAATTCCCACCTCACCAATATGCAAGCTGCTAAAAACGAGCGTGCGTAGCACTGTGTGTGTGTGTGTAATTCATTCTGCCCTAAGCAAGATACGTCTTATCTTCTGTTTTTTTGTCGTTATTACGTGTGCATGTGGTATAATCTGAATGAATGATCTTAACTGGTTATGAAAACATATAGTAAAGGCTCAAAAGCATTTTATTTCTCAACTTTCCGGTTTAAATTGACTAGAAAGGGTTGTCTAGAAGAGATATAAACTAATAATTGTTAATAAAAAAATTATGATTTAAAATGACCAAGTTACATAACATCTGAACAAAAAATTGTTTTTGCATTATGTGTTAAGTATATTATGCTATTATAAGTATGGATCTTGCAGCATTATTCAAATGAACATAATCATTATAGGTAACATTTTGATCTGATATTGATGATATGGCTGTTGTCCACTGCTGTCCACACTGCTGGACTGACAAAGCACTGAGTGTTCACTGTAGATTTGCATTAGAGGCATTTTGCTAACTCATTAACCAACCTCTACATAGGAAACCACAATGCTTGCACCTAGTTCCTCTTTCAGTGTTTCTCATAAAGTTCTGCTGTAGTGCACACATGCATATAAGTGCATCCGTTTTTCTGATAACTGTATCAGTTTTTATGAATGTCGTAAAATGTAGTAATATGTTATTGAAATAAGTTTAAAATGACCAGAATATTTATCATCTGCTATGCCTGATGCACAGTTTAAAGAAAATCAGAAATTAAGGCAACATTTGTCAGTAAGATGGTGACAGAATTGTAGAACAGATTACCAGGGGGGCTGGTGGACCAGAGAACCAAGGCAGGTTTTTAAAAAGGTCTGGATGAATTCCTAACATTAGGAAAGGGGATGCAGGGCTATTAGTTTTAGAATCATAGTAATGAAGCAGATGGTTGGTTTGGAAGGGTAGGCTAAATGGACCAATGGTCTTCTCCTGCCCAAAACATAACTATGAAACTATGTATATCTTATTATGTAAGAAATTAAACAATATTTTTAATTTTTAACATCACAGATAATTAAAATGGTGTTCATCATATTAAATTTCTTATTCTGAAGATTACATCTACTAATTATTTTTAATAGTATTAGGGGAAAAATAATACATAATTGCAACCAGCAGGGAAGATGCATAATATTAAAATCTTCAAAGTCTAAATGTAGGCAATCTTTGTGTCACTACCACTACATTTACACCTAGAAAAACAGTAGCGTGAAGAAAATTGTGTGGAGGATTGACCCGCCAACTAACTGCTGGAGGTCTGCAAATTCTGATTTTTGGATTTAGGTGGCCAGATTTCCCATCGGAAACAGGTGAAGGAATGAGGAACTCTTTACCCAGCATCCATAGCAACATAAAAACTGCTCTATCCCTGGAATAGAGTCATGCAAGCATTCAATCCCAAAGATAGAGCAGTTTCTCTTCCGCAAGAAATGCTGGGTAAATAGCTACCCATTCCACAAAAGCCATTTCTTTTATAAAACGTGCTGACCTGCATACTGACCTCAGGTCTGTCATGTATGTATGCTTGGGGTTACTGGCCACCAGGTGGCACCACTGTGGAAGGTCATTGGGCTGTACGCACATGTGCGCGGCCCAAGTATAAAAGGCAAGCCATCAGGGTCCTAATAAAGCAGAGCCAGGTTTGTACCTGTGTTAGTTTACAGTATTTAGTCTGTAACTTAAGAACCTTCGCATGCAAAAATGAGCACAATTGGAATTCTGGAGAGATTCGTGGAGGGAGAGGACTGGGCAGATTTTGTAGCTCGGCTGGACCAGTACGTCGTGGCCAACAAAATGGAGGAACCCACTGACGCAGTTAAGCGCAGGGCGGTCTTCCTCACGGTTTGCGGTCCAAAAATCTATGGACTCAAAGAATCTTCTCTCGCCTGCAAGTCCAACGGACAAGGACTATGAGGAATTGTGTGCTCTGGCATCATCATCTCATGATATCGATTCTACAAGCATGTTCGTTCTGAGGGCCAGGATGTGACGGAATTCGTTACCGACCTAAGACGTCTAGCTGGACCGTGTAAGTTCGAAAACGCGTTGGGAGACACGCTGCGGGATTTCTTTGTAATCGGCATCAACCACGAGGTGATCCTACGTAAGCTACTGGCGGCGGAGATGCTGGATTTGAGCAAGGCCATCACGACTGCCCAGGCCTGCTTGACGACGGACAAAAACTTAAAGCAGATATCATCTAAAAATCGGAACTCGGCAAGTACTGTAACAAGATTGTATCTTAATTTGGCAGAGTTGCATATGGCAGGGCCTACTTGAGTGCATATGCAAAACCTGTGGCTGCCCATAGTCCGCCAATGGGAATGAATTCGATTTTACCATGTTGGCGTTGTGGGGGCAATCATCGGCCTCATCAGTGTCCATTTAAACAGTACATTTGAAAAGGCTGTTCGAGACTGGGGCATCTCCAGTGCATGTGTCCGCAACTGAGCAAGCATCCTGCGACACATCACGTGGAGGATGATGACCAGTATAGCACAGATCTGGATATGCATTCCGAGATACCAGAGGAGGAAGTGTATGGACTGTATTCGTTCCTAACAAAGAGCCAACCGATAATGATTAATGTGAAACTTAACGGTGTGCCAGTACCGATGGAAATGGACACGGGTGCGAGTCAATCAATAATGAGCCAGAGGACATTTGACAAGCTGTGGGATACTAAGGCTGTGAGGCCTAAGCTGAGTCCAGTCAATGCCAAGTTGCGTACGTACACTAAAGAACTCAAACCGGTGATTGGCAGTGTAGTAGTCAAGGTGTAGTATGATGGTGCAGTTCATGATTTACCGTTATGGATTGTTCCAGGCAATGGTCCAACACTGTTATTGGCAGGAATTGGCTAGAAAAAAATCAAATGGAATTGGAATGATATCAAAGCGTTTGTCGTCGGAGGATGATACTTGAGCAAGTTCCCCTCGCTGTTTGAACCAGGCATCGGCAATTTCACGGGAGCCAAGGTGCAAATCCACTTGGACTCGGATGCAAGACCCGTCCATCATAAAGCTCGGGTGGTTCCGTACATGATGAGGGAGCAGTTCGAAATCGGACTGGACAGACTCCAGTGTAAAGGGGTCATATTACCGGTCGAATTTAACGAATGGGTCAGCCCCATTGTTCCTGTGTTGAAGAATAATGGCACTGTCAGGATTTGTGGAGATTACAAGGTTACGGTCAACTGAGTTTCGAAACAGGATCAATACCAGTTACTGAAAGCTGATGACCTGTTTGCAATGCTAGCCGGGGGGAAGTCGCTCACTAAACTGGATCTGATGTCGGCCTACATGACACAGGAGCTGGTCGAGACGTTGAAGAAACTTACGTGCATCAACACTCATAAAGGTCTGTTTATCTACAACAGGTGTCCTTTCGGATTTCGCTCAACTGCAGCCACATTTCAGAGGAAATGGAGAGTCTACTGAAGTCTAACCCGAGAAACATCTTGTTCCAAGATGACATCCTGGTCACAGGTCGTGACACTGCCGAATATCTGAACAACCTGGAAAAGGTTCTACATCGTCTGGACAAAGTGGGACTCAGACTGAAATGTTCAAAGTGCATTTTCATGGCACCGGAAGTCGAATTCCTGGGGAGGAAAATTGTTGCTGACTGCATCAGGCATACGGACTCGAAAAGCAAGGCCATCAAAAATGCACCAAGCCTCAGAATGTGACGGAGCTGCGTTCGTTCCTTGGTCTACTCAACTACTTCGGTAATTTCCTACCTAGATTGAGCACGTTATTAGAGCCACTGCACATGTTGCTAAGAAAAGGTGACAACTGGGTTTGGGGTGCGTCTCAAGATAGAGCTTTTTAGAAAGCTATTTATCTGCTTTGCTCTAACAAGCTGCTGGTACATTATGATCTGTGTAAGCGTCTAGTATTGGCCTGTAATGCTTTGTCATATGGAGTTGGTTGCGTAGTCCAACAAGCTAATGAGTCGAGTAAACTACAACCTGTTGCGTATGCTTCTAAAAGTTTGTCAAAGGCGGAAAGAGCCTACAGCATGGTAGAAAAAGAAGCATTAGCCTGTGTGTATGGGGTTAAAAAGATTCATCAGTACCTGTTTGGTCTTCGGTTTGAACTGGAAACAGATCACAAGCCACTCATTTCATGTTTTCGGAAAACAAAGGTATCAATACCAATGCATCGTCCCACATCCAGAGGTGAGCGCTGACATTATTTGCCTATGATTATGTCATTCGGCATGGACCTGGCACCGAGAATTGTGCCGATGCACTGAGCCATCTGCCGTTGCCCACATCGGAGGTGGAGACGCCCACAACTTGCAGACCTACTGTTAGTTATGGATGTTTTTGAAAGTGAAGGAACCACTGACACAGCTCAACAAGACCTGGACCAGCCAGGACCCGATATTATCGGTTGTGAAACGTTGTGTCCTTAGTGGTGATTGGTCTGCCATACCCAAGCAAATGGGTGATGAGGGACCAAACCTTACAACCGTCCATTCAGTCAGATTGTTTACTGTGGGGTAACGTGTTGTTACGCCTAAGAAAGGCAGAGCGAAATTTGTACATGATCTATATAGCACTCATCCTGGTATTGTCATGATGAAAGCCATTGCCAGGTCTCGTGTATGGTGGCCTGGAATTGACTCTGATCTGGAATTATGTATGCATCAGTGCAACACTTGCATGCAGCTTAGTAAAACAGCAATGGAATCGCCACTGAGGCTGTGGTCGTGGCCATCTAAACCATGGTCCAGGATCCACATCGACTTTGCAGGTCCCTTCCTAGGAAAGATGTTTTTAGTAGTGGTGGATGCATATTCCAAGTTGATAGAGTGTATAATCAAGTCATCCAGTACATCCACAGCTACCATTGAGAGCCTTCGTGTCATGTTTGCCACTCATGGTCTGACCGACATCGTTGTAAGCAACAACAGACCTTGCTTCACTAGTCTGGAGTTTCAAGAGTTCATGAAACTCACTGGTATCAAACATGTGAGGTCAGCACCATTCAAACCCACATCTAATGGTCAAGCAGAGCGTGCTGTCCAAACCATCAAGCAGAGTATGAAATGTGTAACTCAAGGTTCACTGCAGACTCGCTTGTCATGCCTATTACTTAGTCACAGGACAAGACCCCACACACTTACCGGGGTCTCCCCTGCTGAACTACTGATGAAGTGAGATCTCAAGACCAAGCTCTCTCTTGTCCACCCTGACTTGAACAATCATGTTGAATACAGATGTCAAAGTCAGCAATGGTATCATGATCGCGCTGCTGTGTCACATGACATTTCTGTTAACGATACTGTGTATGCACTAAATTATGGTCAAGGTCCCAAGTGGATCGCCGGTACTGTTATGGTCAAGGAGGGTAACAGAGTGTTTATCATCAAGCCCAAGAATGGGCAAACATGCAGGAAACATGTTGGTCAGATAAAGCTGTGGCACACGGATGAACCGGAACAGTCTGAGGAAGACACAATCAGTGACCAACCAACCTACCCTCAGTCAACAGAGGACTCCGATGTCATCAATGAATCTGGACTTTCAATCCCTCACAGGGTCATTGCCACTCCCATCAGATCGGCTACCCAGCCCCCAGTCATAACAGACTCAAAACGCTCATCCAAGGCTGGAGTTGAACTGAGATGATCAACTCGGGAGCGGAAAGCCCCGGACCATCTCAATTTGTAAAAAGACTGTTACTAATATCTTAAAGGGGGATATTGGCATGTATGTATGCTTGGGGTTACTAGCCACCAGGTGGCGCCACTGTCGGAGGTCATTGGGCTGTACGCACGTGTGCACGGCCCAGGTATAAAAGGCAAGCCATCATGTAATGTAACCACTTTGGGCCCTAATAAAGCATGTTTGTACCGGTGTTAGTTTACAGTATTCAGCTACTGAGTTATTACATACATAACAAGGTCCAAGAGAATTTGGGTGTAGAAAGGGAGCAATCTGGAAGGGGAAGTGCCCATAATCCTGACTCAGATACAGATTTTCAACAAGCTGTGTCCTGTGTTGTAAGTTGTAAAAGAGCTTGGTGCATTGAAGGCTGTCCGTAGTTTGTAATTTGCAAGTGTCCGTGATTTCAGATTGCCTATTTTACCATGTAAAGTTATTTGGGTCTCTCAATAAGTGTCACTTTTTTGCAGATGTCTATTTTGGGGAGTGTCCGCTTATACAGGTTTGACTGTATTTGCAAATTCTGTTCAAGTAACGCAGTTAAGAATGCAACCCCATTTTTGTTTCTACCCGTGTGGCTACCACCAGTTTCTGAACCTATCCACAAACCATGTTGGGAGGAGGCTACTTCCAGGGCTCCCAAATAAAATAGTGGGAAGTTTGGGAGATATTTTGCTTGTAACAGTTTGTGTTTTTTTTTTTGCCACTTGGACTATGTTAAAGTCCTTGTAGTAGCTGTGCAACACTCAAAACTCTTGAGGCATTTGGTAACAGACTTTTTTATAATGGGGGTCCTTCTGGTAATTCCAGTCTGGCCAGAGGATGAGGAATAGGAGCGGCAACAGGAGGAAAGAACAAGCAGAGCTGCAGGGAGGACAAATGGAAGGAGGCGCGTCAACAGGAATCCTCACTAAATCAACAGAGTGTATACGCTCAGGGCAACATACTAAAGCAATTTAATTGCACTTGCATTGTGGTTGACTGGCTTTGTGGAATTCCATGTTCATGTTTTACAAAACCAACAGAAGAAAATGTATGACTATATCTTCCAAAAGAAGAACATTTCCCAGAGCTCTAGTAATTTAATTTACCAGCTTGTTAACTGTTACTCTTGAGTTGTACTTGGTAAATGTGGAAACACCTCGCTGAATTTTCTGTCGTGGCAGTGGCTGCGATTGGTGGTGGGTCAAGTGGGAACGTTTTTTTTAAAAACAGCAGGCCAGAAGCCTGCTGTCAGCTCATTCCCACGCACCTTTCCCACAGGCGTGTCTGCCATCCCAGAGCCGACCCAATCTGTAGCGGCGAGGGACTCAATTGAAATCATTACGAGGTACTTTACAGGCACTTAAGAGCCTTTTCCCCACAACTTTTTACATTTCCCTGCATGGCCATGGGATTCATGCAGCTCGGAAACCATGTCAACCTGAGGCATGAGTTCCATGGCCATTGCTCCAGCTGATTACTTGACAGCATGGAAAACAAACCAAAATAAAAACATGTTGATTACATCAGTTAACAGATTGATGGAGATTCTGTTCTACTTAAAAAGCTACTGGTAAATGTTAATTTTTCACTGGCCATTCTCGGCTGTGGTCTTCCAATTGAACAGTAATTGCAATGAATTAAACTGCATGATAAAAAATTTCATAACACGCAACAAAAATATATCCCAATGAGAAGGAAAGACTATATTGAGAAGGCATAACCATCCGTGGTTAACTAAGAAAATAAGGGATGGTATCAAATTAAAAACAAGGGAATATAATGTGGCCAAGACTAGTGGGAGGCTAGAGGTTTGGGAAATTTTTAAAAGCCAGCAAAGAACGACTAAAAAAAAAGAAAGGGAAGATAGATTATGAAAGTAGGCTAGTATGAAATATAAAAACAAATAGTAAGAGTCTCTACATAAAAAGGAACAGTGGCTAATGTAAATGTTTGTCCCCTAGAGGATGAGACTGGGGACTTAATAATGGAGACAGGGAAATGGCAGAGATGTTGAACAAATATTTTGCATCGGTCTTCACGGTAGAAGACACTAAAAACATCCCAATAGTGGATAATCATGGGCCAAAGGGAGGGATGAACTTAATACAATCACTAAAAAAGTACTCGGTAAAATAATGGGACTAAAGGTGGACAAGTCCTCTGGACCTGACGGCTTACATCCTTGGATCTTAAAAGAAGTGGCTGCAGAGATAGTGGGTGCATTGGTTGTAATTTACCAAAATTCCGTGGATTCTGGGGAGGTCCCAGTGGATTGGAAAACGCCCCTATTTAAAAAAGGAGGCAGACAGAAAGCAGGAAACTATAGACCAGTTAGCCTAACATCTGTCGTCGGGAAAATGCTGGAGTCTATTATTAAGGAAGCAGTAGCAGGACATTTGGAAAAGCATAACTCAATCAAGCAGAGTCAACATGGTTTTATAAAAGGGATATCATATTTGACAAATTTGCTAGAGTTCTTTGGGATGTAACAAGCTGGGTGGATAAGGGGAAACCAGTGGATGTGATGTATTTGGATTTCCAGAAGGTATTTGATAAGGTGCCACATAAAAGGTTACTGCACAAGATAAAAGTATACAATATATTAGCATGGATAGAGGATTGGCTAACTAACAGAAAACAGAGAGTAGGGATAAATAGGTCATTTTCCGGTTGGCAAACAGTGATTAGTGGGGTGCCACAGGGATCGATGCTGGGACCTCAACTATTTACAATCTATATTAATGACTTGGATGAAGGGACCGAGTGTACTGTAGCCAAGTTTGCTGATGATACAAAGATGGGTGGGAAAGCAAATTGTGAGGAGGACACAAAAAATCTGCAAAGGGATATAGACACTCTAAGTGAGTGGGCAAAAATTTGGCAGATGGAGTATAATGTGGGAAAATGTGAGGTTATCCACTTTGGCAGAAAAAGTAGAAAAGCAAATTATAATTTAAATGGAGAAAAATTGCAAAGTGCTGCAGTACAGAGGGACCTGGGGTCCTTGTGCATGAAACACAAAAAGTTAGTATGCAGGTGCAGCAAGTAATCATGAAGGCAAGTGGAATATTGGCCTTTATTGGCAAAGGGGGAGAGAGTATAAAAGCAGAGAAGTCCTGCTACAACTGTACAAGGTATTGGTGAGGCCACACCTAGAGTACTGCGTACAGTTTTGATCTCCGTATTTAAGGAAGGATATACTTGCATTGGAGGCTGTTCAAAGAAGGTTCACTAGGTTGATTCCAGAGATGAGGAGGTTGACTTATGAAGATAGGTTGAGTAGGTTGGGCCGATACTCATTGGACTTCAGAAGAATGAAAGATGATCTTATCAAAACATATAAGTTAAAGAGGGGGCTAGACAAGGTGGATACAGAGAAGATATTTCCACTCATAAGGGAAACTATAACTAGGGGATATAATCTCAGAATAAGGGGCCACCCATTTAAAACTGAGATGAGAAGGAATTTTTCTCTCAGGATTGTAAGTCTGTGGAATTCTCTACCCCAGAGAACTGTGGAGGCTGGGTCACTGAATACATTTAAAGCGGAGATCGACAGATTGTTGAGCGATAAGGGAATATGGGGAGCGGGCAGGGACATGGAGCTGAGTACATGATCAGATCAGCCACGCTCTTATTAAATGGCGGAGCAGGCTTAAGGGGCCAAATGGCCTACTCCTGCTCCTCTTTCTCTTACGTTCTTATATACCATTTAAATAAATTTTTGTGTTGTTTCTGGTCAGGTTTTTCTCACAATATACTGCAATTGTCCAGTTACACATTAAATCAAGTCATCAACCGTACCTAGTTTATTCTCATCACTCATTCCACTGGTTCAATTTGCTTTCAGTCCCTTAATATGACTAATTTAATTTTCCAGTCAGAGACTTTAGGGTGAATTTCTGCAGAGGTTTCTCACTTGTCCATTGCTAACTTCAATGGAAGAACTGCAGAAATCCCAGAAATACATTGTAAGCGCCACTTACACTGTTTGTCAGGCATTCTGCAGTTGTTCCGCTGAACCTGCAGAGATTGTAAATCCACCCCTTTACAATTACATTTAAAATATGCTTAATTTTATGTATTACCTATACATACAAATCTTTTTTTTGTACCAGTTACTGATACAAAAGTCTTTGAGCTTGATTTTAAGCTTTTCTGCTTTTGGGGCGATAATGGTGGCGGGACAGGATAGTTGGCGGCCGGGAATAGTTTGCACTTCAGTATTTAAGTTTGGGCACCTATGCCCTGCATCAGGGGACGCAGCACTAAGGGAGGCGTTATGCCTCTCTCTTGGTGCAATGAAGCAAACTCCCGAGCGAAACAGCCAGCCAGAGAGTGCACCAAGAGAGGCTGGGGGGGAAATAGTAGAAACCTAAAAAAAACCACGAAAACATTCCTAAAACATTGCCCACGCCACCGCAATACGGCCCCAAGTTTCCACACGCGGCGAAAAAGGCGCACCTCAGAGCTGGGCACCTGTTTTTCACGCCGAAAACGGCGCCGGAAAAAAAACGCGGTATTCTCGAGCTCGATGTCTGCTTGGTGTGGCGCACAGGGGGCGGAGCCGACCACTCGCGCCGATTTTGTAAGTAGGAGGGGGCGGGTACAATTTAAATGAGGCTTTTGGTGCCGGCAACCCTGAGCGTGCGCGTTGGAGCATTCGCGCACGCGCAGTCTGAAGTAAACATTGGCACTCGGCCATTTTTAAAAAGTGCTGCAGAAAAAGTGAAGATTTGTTTCTTGGACCCCTGCAAAGGCTTGTATTTTAATTTTCTTGATATTTCTGTGTGTGAGGGAGTGCTTTTAGCAGCACTGCTGAATAAATCACCTGCTGAAATCAGTGATTCAGCTTTTCACTGCTAAACTTGCAGAACCAGTGCCTGCAAATTAAGGACTGTGTGTTTGGAGAAATAAAAGTGCCAATTCAACTTTGCAATGGATCAACTTCCACCAAGAACAAAGAATTTCCTGCATGAGGAAGTGGAGATATTAGTCAACATAATTGAGCAGAGATGGCAGGAGCTAGATACCAGCAACAGAGGTCGCATAAAAGTGCCACCTAAAGAAATGAAGAAACGCTGGAACCAAGTTGCAGAAGATTACTGCGCAGTGGTGCATACCAGGAGATCTGGAAGTCAGTGTAAAAAGAAATGACATGACCTTGGTCAAGTAGTTAGTGCAAGTAATATTTCCCATTTTTAATTTAATCGTAATTGTAACCTGGCTATCTGTATGTCCCACCTTGCAGACTGACACACTCTGTAAAAAGTTATATTTGACTCTTTGCAGAAGAAATTGGCCCACAGCAAAAGGGAGGCAACTCGGACAGGAGGAGGCGTGCCCAATCTGCATCCACTGACACCCTTGGAACAAAGGGTAGCTGCTATGATGAGTCGGACATAGAGTAAAGCAATCGGTACAGAACAAGCTGGGCCCGCACGCGAGGAAGAGGGTAAGTCCTGAAAATGCATCATGGCCCTTTAAATCAACCTGCTGCCTGGCCTGCTATGTGTGAGAGTACTCATGCCACCCACCCGGCCCCCTCCCTTGCTGTTAAGCATTTGACTGTTCTGATGTATTTTGCAGAACATGATGATGATGATGATGATGACGATGACGATGCTGCTGCTGCCAACCCTGAGGATCCTGAGGGTACAGAACAAGAACCAGTACAACCAGCTGCGGACGATCCAGACTGGATGATGGCAGCGATGACTGAAATATCTGCAGGGGAGAGCTTCCAATTTAATGTTTATGAGCCCCCATCAAGGGGCATCAGAGTTTCAACCCCTAGCATAGGTCTTGGTTCCACCTTCCATGGTTTCGCTTCCGATGTTGCGGGTCCCAGTGGTGCTGCTGATATAATGCAGCTTTCTACAGTCAGTGCACTACCGTCCCAGCCTGCGCCTCCCTCTCGCATAGGTTCTGGTTCCACCTACTATGGTTTTGATTCCGACGCTTCGGGTCCCAGTCTTGCTGCTGATATCATGGAGCAGTTTACACCCATTCGTCCAACATCCCAGCCCACGGCTCACACTCGAGTGCTGCCGTCTGCAACACAGAGCATCCCACCATTCCAGCCCGAGCCTCTCTCTCCAGTTCAGCCGTCTGGAACATAGAGCGTCCCACAGTCCCAGCCCGCGCCTCCCTGTGTAGTGGTGCCGCTTGCAACACCGAGCATCCCACCGTCCGTGCCCGCGCCTCCCAGTGTAGTGGTGCCACAAGGCAGACCCAGGCAGAGGAGAAGGAGATTGGAGACACGCTCTCCTGAGATGCAGCGTGCAACAGATGCGGCTCAGGTTGTGGCATTGGGTATGGAGACCAATGAGCTTACCCGATCACTCATCGGTGGCGTCAATGCAGTAGGTGAAGAGTTGACGGTCCTGACGGTAGAAATAGCAGTAATGACACGGAAACTTAGGGAGGGAATGTCCGAGGGAGTGCAATCAACGGCACAGGCTATCAGGGAGGGCATGCAAGTGTCGGCACAGACCGTCAGGGAGGGCCTGGTTGAGGTAGCTGCTGCAATAAGGGCACACAGCCCAGCCAATCAAATGACACCCCCATGAAGAAGTGAACATTCACTGAGATATGGATGAGACATGGTTGCAGCCTTTCTTTGCTGCTTTTGTTCTTATTCTTGATGTAGCTGTAGTAGCGTTTTTCAAATTGAAATTGTTTTGTAAGTTTTGTAACTTTACAACTTATAAGGGATCTTATGGTTTTTAAGTGATCTTATAGTGTAAATGCTCTCACATTTTTTTGTATCTTATTTAATTTTGCACCTAAAAAGTGATCCTGAAGTTTAAGTGTTCTTCAGAGTGTAAGATTTTTCACAATGAAACTGTTTTGTAAGTTTTGTAACTTTACAACATATAAGTGATCTCAGGGTTTTCAAGTGATCTTATAGTGTAAATGCTCGCACATTCTGTAAATTATTTAATTTTGCATCTAAAAAGTGATCTTGAAGTGTAAGTGATCTTAGAGTGTAACATTTTTCACATAGAAAGTGTTTTGTAACTTTTGTAACTTTACAAGTTTTTAAGTGATCTTCAAGAGTCATATTAAAAAGTATAGTTTGATACAACAAATATTTTATTAGTGTGACGTTAACTTTTCAATAAAATATTTTTTCATTAAAACTGTTTCATGTTCCATTAACACAACACAACGTAGGAACAACTGCAAAGAATAAACATGTCCATATGCAAAAGTGGTCGCAGAGCCCTCAGGCATCAGTAGTTGAAGCATTCACAGATGAGCTGCTGGCGCAAGTCTCGAGCAATCGTTAAAGGGGCACGATGGACGGCCCTCCTCCGACCTCGTGCTCCGGCATCAGGCACTTGCATGCTTTCCTGATTGTCGTTATCATCCACATCCTGGTCTTCCGTAATACTATCATCATGCACTGGACCCTCACGTCGGTCTTCGGGTTCCACTACCAGCTCCTGCTGCCTCATGATGGCTAAGTTATGAAGCATGCAGCACACAACAGTGAAGTGACCGACCATCTGAGGAGTATTGCAACTGTCCTCCGGAATGGTCCAGGCATCGGAATCGCTGTTTCCATATGCCAATGGTCCTCTCAATGATGCTGC